>NC_056513.1:8673674-8717841 GCF_014905685.2 Nematolebias whitei | reverse complement strand
TAAACCCTTCCCACACTCTTGCAGTATTCTAAGCAATGTTTCTAAACTCTTAACGCTCTAAAAGAGCACAGAAAGTCATGATTTCAGCTCCCTGTCTCGGCTGCTCTTTGCCACCTGCAAGCAGTCTTGGCCACGCCCCCTTCTCCGCTTTGCACAGAAAACAGCTGATCAGCTGCAGAATGAAGCTTATCCTTCAGTGTGGGCTGCACACATGTGCAGCAGGTGCTAAATATTTTAAAATAATATATTTTAAATAAAAATTCCACGCCGATCATGCGGCTCATCCATCAATCAGCCAATTGTGTCATGTCCAATCTTATTTTGAAAAACTATGATAGAGCGAGTGCGTGAAAAACGAACCGTGAAGTAGCGATGGATTACTGTATTTCAAAAACATTGTTTATTTTGTAATCTGTTTTATCATTTTCATTATAACTTTTGTATTTTATTTAACCTTTTGAAATTTTTAGCTTTTTGCTTGTCTTTTTCAACTTTTAGCTTCAAGTTGTCATTGGGGGGGTTTAGCTTCTAGGGAAACTCTTGTGTTTTTGTTTTGTTTTTTTTTGTTTTTTAGCTAAACTTTAGTTATTTTTATATCTTAACTAGCCTTCTGATATTTTTGGCTAGCATTGGGCATTTTTGCTTTATGCTAGACTTTTGCTATTTTTACATTTTAGATAGCATTTTTCTGCCTTTAGCTTCTAGTTGTTGTTTTGCTGTTGCTACATTCTTGATAGCCTTTTGTTGTTTTAGCTAATCTTTTGCTCTATTTAGGTAGCTATCTGCTACTTTTGACTAGTGTTTAACTTTCTTTAGGTTTTAGCCATTTTTTTAAATAAGTTTTAGCTCGTGTTTTGCAGTTTTTGCCTTTAAGAGCTCAGTTTCAGCTTCTTCAGCAAATGTCATTGAAGTCCTTCAGTGCTCAGTGATGTTAGAAGGTAAAGCAATCTATAGTTGACTATAAAAGTATATTAGATTATGATTTTTGTTATGTATTAGTCTGAACAGCTAAAAAAAAATACTTTGTTAAAAGTTATTGTTTGCAGTCAATTTAATGTTGTCTTCTTTAGTTATACCATTTTAAATTATTGAATACAGAATGATTAATAGAAAAAGTTTGCATTTTCTCAGTGATTGGCGTTTTTCTGCTTCCCAGGAGCTGCATGTGATCAGCACAGACGAGAACCGTGTGGTGGCCGCCGTTCAGGAGTGGAACCAGAATGAAACCTACAACCTGTATGTGTCGGACACCTCGGGGGTCTTCTACACGCTGGCCCTGGAGAACGTGGTCAGCAGCATGGGCCTGGAGGGGAACGTCATGGTCGACCTCTATGAGGTAAACAAACATCTGTGCGCCAACGGCAGGACGATCTAAGATCTGTGAACCGTTGGGCTGGATGGCGTATGATGCCAGATATTCCACGGATCCCTGAGTGTCTTTATTGAAACCTTCAAAAAAATAACCATTTGATGAACAATTGTTGTTGGTGTCAATACAATTCAAGATGGCTGCCGCAGCCAACTGACCTTTGAAGACACAGATATGGTTATAATTAAGCTATCTGTGCTAATATCAAGCTGACCATCATCCTCAAACGCCACACATTGCACAACGGTTTTACCTCAATCTTTGGCAGCGACTGTTGGAGTCAACTCTGTTAGTAAAATATCTAATGAGCAACCTGTTGGATGTTAATCATTGGCTATGCATAGTCAACCTATTACATACATTTGTTTTCAAGGATTGACCTAAATGGCTCCAGTATTGTCATTTCTCAACAATTTCATCAATTTATTGGCAGCATAGAAAATAAACATTGTTGTTTCAATTTTCATTTTATTTTATGGATCTTAGTAGAAAGCAGCTCAAAAGTTCTTACATTGATACGAAGGGATCTCCTTCTTAAATACAGAATGTATTAAGCTAAGACGATTGTTTTGTTGATAATTAACTGCCTCTTATCTAGAAACTAAAGGGCAAATATTGAGTCTGTAGCTTAGGTATAAAACATTTTTTAAAAACAAACGACACTCAGTCTGAATCTTTATCTCAGAATCTAATAATTAAGTTAGAGATAATGCAGCTCATGTCTTGCAGCGGCCCCACAGATAGAATTGAATCCACCGTCTTGATTGGGGTCGCCACCCATGACGAAGGATATGCTAAATCTCTCCTCTGAGCGAGACTGAAGTATCTGTCATTTACTAAAGTGGACTTTCATTGCCTGATGCAACTGTCACCGACTCAATTCAGCATCCTCGCGCTGCACCAGGGGCCTCCAGCTCGCAGTCAGATTCATTTAAGGCACACATTGATTACTCACAAGTCTCCAGACAGTCGATCATTTTCCACTCAGCGTTTGTCGCCGTGTTTGGTTTTGTTGGGAATACAGACCAGGTCTCGAGGCGAGTGATTTGCTTTCCAGCATATTGCTTTTATTTCCTTCAGAGCTACTTGAAAATGTGAACGTGATCATATTCTCTGGACATATGAGGCCCGCCTGGTTTTTCTCTCAGAGCTGTTTCCTGTGTGATCTCCCAGGTAGCGGGAATAAAGGGAATGTTCCTGGCAAACAAAAAGACGGACAACCAAGTGAAGACGTACATCACCTACAACAGAGGCAGAGACTGGAGGTTGCTGCAAGCCCCGAGCAAAGACCTGCGGGGCGGCAGCATTCACTGTGTGCTGGTGAGTGTTGGGATGTTACGTGCTTTTATGTGTGCGTCCATCAAAGGCAGGTCCTGACAGCAGTAGACCGATCCCAACAGCTCAGAAAGAGCTCCAGGCCGTCAAAGCTGAGTGGCTCTGAGGCTGCCAAGCTGAAAGGTCACACCTTCGGATTCAGTCCAATGGGCTGACCTCCCATTTAAGAAACTCAGGGAGGGAGATGCTTCAGACGGAAAGGTTTTCCCTTCAACTGTCTGTCTCCCTGAGAACCTCAGAAAGTTGGGAAGGCTATTCATAGTTTGACCGAAAGCCAAAGTTCAACACTCTGTGTAAACAGCTCGGCTGTGTTTGCTAACGCAGAACTCCTTTCGTCTAACACTGCTGTAAGTCCTGAAGTAATCACCTTTTTTTGTTTTTTTGATGTACCAATTAGAAATTCCGTGGCATTTTTCGCCTTCTTTCCGTATTATACAGTCATTTGTCAGGAAATGTCAGAGTTTTAATAAACCTTGGAACAGCCCGTCAAAACACGGCCTGCTCCGATGGCATTTTGCCGGCTTGTAATGAGAATTGTGTCTGTAAAGGTTAACCCAATCAAAATTAATGGCGAGGCCAGCCAATGGGGGAATTGTGTTTGTGATGAAACTTATGACTTGGGAGGCGTTTGTGGAGCCGAGTCGATGCAACATTCGATGCGCCTTTGAGGTTCTCCATTGGTTCAGGCGAGAAACTTCCGCTAATTGAGTTTTTGACTTCTCGCTCTGCAGCCGTACTGCTCGTTACATCTCCATCTCCATGTGTCTGCAAACCCCTACACGTCTGGAAACATCGCCAGCAGGGAGTCGGCGCCAGGGATCATCGTTGCTTCAGGTGGGCGTGAGGGGAACCTCCTCACAATGAGGCCGTTTCTCTTTCCTGTTTACACTTCCTCTGTTAATTATTAAAATATTTTGCTTTTAGCTGAAATCATCTATTTTATTAGTGCTTAGAAGATGTTTTATTACCCCCTGACATGATAGGCATGATTTCTTCTCCCTGTTAGCAAAATATCTCAAGAACCAGAGAACAGAATGGAATGGAATGCGCAGAAAGTAATTATCGGCCCAACATTTCCTAATGCTAGTTCTTGCGTTAAATTAAACCAAGGCACACTTTAGGCGCAATGCGCATATGGGAGCAACGTCCTGAAGGCATGGAAACCTCAATTATGAACATGATCATGTCAGATAATTTAATCATCTCTGACTTCACACATGCTGACACGCACAGCCTCTGTATTAACCAGCGTGCTGCATGTGATGTCACGTCTTCTTCTTCATATCCAGGAATACTTCCTGAAAGTTTCAATAGTTTGTCTAGTGGTTCATAAGATATTGTGACAATTGCGGCTATGCCCAAATATAAGGACCAATGAGAACAGAGACCAAGACTCAGAATCAGTTTATAGTGTTTATTTACAAGGTAAGATATAAGCAATAAGCCAGGGGAGCGGCTGGAACCCTGAGGAGCAGAGAGAAAGTTAGAGTCTAGGACAGGGGTGTCCAACTCACTTACAAAAGAGGGCCAAAATTAAAACCTTTTTCAAACTAAGGACCAATTTCAGAATCTACCTGAACTCAAATGAGATATGCAACCTCTTTTCTTGGCCACAGGTTCCTCAACAAGAGTTTGATGGGCCTTATTTGATGTTCTCTGCTAGGCTTTTGACATCATAATCAAAGATTGCTTAAAAATTCGAGAGATAGTAGTATATTATGTTTCACATATCATCTTGAGGGCCAGACAAGACGTCAACAAGGGCCACATTTGGCCCCCGGGCCTTGAGTTTGACACATATGGTCTATGATGTCCAGGGCGATAATCGTATTGCAGTTCTCTCTCACGTTGGTGGTTGAGGTCAGACGTGGGGAGAGTAGACCCAAATGGTTCCAGGTGGAAAAGGTGCCGGTGAAAGGCAAGCAGTAGAAAGATGTGGAGGTGGCTGATGAGGCACAGAGGAGCTTGAGATCTGCAGAGGAGATTTCAGGAACACATGACATCAAAGGTAACTTGCTGGAGGCACAAAAAAAATGCACAAGTCATTAATATTTAGCTTGGACCACAAATAGAAGGCTAGAACAAGACTACCGTTGGCAGGTAATGCTCCAGCGCTGGATGAGTGTCTTCTGAGGCCTCTTGTTCTCCTCATGCTCATCAAGTCGCGGGACCACAGGTGTGGCTAATTAGAGTCTGATTGTGGCAGAGCAGAACTCCCACAGATATTAAGGTCACAAACAAGGATTCTCACAAAATACATTATCATCCGCCCTGGCCTTTAAGCAGCAGGTGGTGTTGACTAGATATTTATTTACAACTGATGGCTGACATGCCTAATCAGTCTTAGACAAAACCAACGTAGCTATAACTCTTTCAGTTCTAGACAGTTAAAATTTGGTGTGGTAGTAGCTGAGGGTCATCCCCAACCCACACCCTGAACTCAAACATCTCACACGAAAACATGCACGTCGGGTTTTTTCTTTACACATCGACCATAAAGTCAACTCTTTGTCAACATGAAAAAAACATCTCTGTTTCAAACTTTGACATGAAGGGCGGCGGGCGCTATGCATTCCTTTAGGGCTTCTCTAAATTTATATATTTAAAAAACAGGCGATTAAAACAAATGCATTACTTTGAGCGTGAGGCAGAAAACAAATCAACCTCAAAAAGAATGTCAAAATTCAGTTTTTTTTTTTGCTGTGTCTTTGTGTTCATAATAATTCTGAGTCACGTTTTTCATAATCAAGAATCTTTTGAACTCCTAGTGTATGCATGAGCAAGGGGCCGCAGTAGCTCAGTGGTCAGTGCTGCGATCTGAGGCTGCAGGTTTGAGTCCGGGTTGCATCCAGAGGGGCATCCACCATAAAACAATTGACAAATCTTTCATGTGTTTGCTCACCAAGAAGCAAGAAGCTGAAAAAAAAACCTATAACGTTTTATGCTTGAGCAGTTTTGATGACTTTGTGCTTCCTCAAAGAAACCTCAAAAACCCTCAAAGCAACAGAGCTGTTTGACATTTGTTTGTTTGAGCGTGATACAGATGTCCTCCATTAGCTCCAGCTGCATGTTTCATTCTTCTGTAGCCTCCCAGCATCAGATTGGGACTCCAGCAACTATCAGGAAACAACTTTTTCTTATCTTTGAACAGAAGAAAACCTCTCGACTGAAACCTGCAGCGCCCAGAACTATCACACGCCGAGTGACATTCCTGAAACAAAGCGATGACTCTCTGAGTCAGAAATAAAAAAAATGGTGCTACGTGACATCAACGGCCCTCCAGGTGGATTCACACGCTGGTGATATTTCCTCCCACATGATTCAGCACTGTCAGTAACTCATCAGCACACCTCAGGTGTCTGCAGAAGGCCGAGCTCACCGCGTCTGAGACGCCTCCGCAACAACCAACACGTTGAGCTTGACTCACTTCAGACTTTGTTTGAAATTAAAGATCTAGCATTGCACCATCTTTCATGCCAGGGTTTGAGATTAAGATTATTGTTGGTTATCATGCCAAAAATCTTGCTAAATATCTTGAAAATTAGCAGAGTTACATCCATTTTTGTATTATCTAAAATCATTTGGGTGTGGCTGCCATCTTGAACTGGGTGGACCTTAAAGGGCCTGTGCCATGCATATGCTACAAAATGCAAAAAGGGAAGAAAACATCTCAATGCATTGTGAATTTGGCACAAAACACATGGTTTTTACACATTCGGTGACATAACTGGCATATTTTCTTTTTAACTTGATGCAGCCAAAGTTAAACAGGAAGTGACATCAAAGGAAATTTTTGTGGTCTTTGTTTATTGAAACTTTTATTTGAACTCTGACTCTTCGTCTCTCTCGGAACATGACTCAAAATAATCTAAAGAAACATCAGATTCTCCTCTGCTGTCGGTGTTAGCCATTGCAGTGACGTTGCGTTCTTTGCAGGAGTTCCCCTTTGACATCACTTCCTGTTACTCTGCATGAGAATATCTCAACAGCTGCTCATCTCAGCAGTGTGAGAAAAAAAAAATCAATACATTATTAATGTTATCTTTACAAAAATACATTCATGTTTATTATGAAAACTTTATGTCACAGTCCCTTTAAAACATCAAAGTTCATGCTCAGTCATCCAGGTACAAAATCCAATAATGGTCAATCAGGTCATCTGGACAGTTTATTTTTTTGGAAAGACATTTCGCCCTCTATCCTGAGGGCTTCGTCAGTCTGAGGAGTCCCACGTAAACTGTTTTCCCCACTAAGCAGTACTCTCCTTTAGTGGACCAACCAGTTTGCTGGTGATAACCACAAACTGTTACTGATAACCAGCAAACCAACCAGATTACTTGGGACTCCTCAGACTGATGAAGCCCTCCGGATAGAGGGTGAAACGTCTTTCCACAAAAAAGAAACTGTACAGATGACCTGATTGACCATTATTATTGGAGTCCCTTTAAAAGTTCATAAATTGTAGATTGTCAACAAGTGATTACTTTATAACGTTTCCAGTTACAAAGTAAATCAGTCCAGTGGTTCTTGAGATATTTTGTTAACAGTACAGGCAATTGAACGCACAGAATCACAAGCCATAACATTATGACCATTGAGACTTTTCCTTTTTGCGTTTTAATTTGAGAGCTAAATATTTTTTATTGATTATTATGACAACTTTACTGACGGAGTGTCCAGCAGGGAAAGGAGCACATAAAGAAATACTCTGTGAATGCTACAAGCAGCCATAAAATCATAATTGGTTTGTTGTAAATGGAAAATTAATGCATGTTTTTGTCCATAAAAGCACTTTTCCGGTGAGATTGTTGTTGGAATTTAATTACTCTCAATGCACCATAAAAAAATTAGAAACTGAATGAGGCGTTTTTATTTTTTTTAAACGTTGATGGACACAATTTATGAGTTTAATCCTAAAACTGTGATCTGATTTTTGATTTTCAGCTGCAATGTGTGAAGAAAAATGTTCTTTAAGGTGGGTTCATGCAGGGGGGCAGTCATGCCTGTGAAAATGTGCCACCTGGCACCAATTACAGGCTGAATTAAAGCAATTGCAGCCTTTTGCTGTGGATTGGGAAAGCTTGTCTTAATGTGGTCAGAACTGCTGAAAGTTGAAAACAGTAATCAGGATTTATTGGTTAATTCTGGAGCTCGGGCAAATGTCACGCAGCACCGCAGATCTGCTGAAGCACTGCAATTACAGCCGTGGTCTGCAGCTGCAGAGTGGAGCCCCCCTGTGCAACCCCACTCCTGCTGTACATTTCCTGTAAAAAAAAAAGTTGTATTTGGTTGAAAATGAACTTTAATTCCTAGATCTACATTAATGCTGCTCCCCGTTCTGTTGCCCCGCAGGCTCCATCGGCGCGGAGCTGACCAGCAGTAACGTCAGCGTGTTCATCACCTCGGATGCAGGGAACACCTGGAGACAGGTGAGGGCTCCTTAGTGCTGGGGTGTCCTGCTGTTGGCTTCAAATGTAACCTGCCATGTGAGTCCAGTCACTTATGTGGTGACGTGGACGTATAAAATAAAATGACAGCGCTTCTGTTGTGAATGTACTGTTGTTGTAGGGAGAGAAAAAACTTGTTTACCTTCAAGGCTGTTGAACATGCCTCCCCTGGCATCAGCTGACTGACACTTCCTGTCTGTACTGGTGTCACGAGGTGGGCTGATGTCGGCCTCCGTGGTGCCAGACCTTAAAGGTAGCTGTCTCTCTTTCAGCTGATGTCAGGGCACCAGACGTGCAAGGCGGTGCAGTGGAGGAGCAAAGGAACCTCCTCACTTCTGACACATTTCAAACCTGTAGAATAATTCCAGATTATTTATTCTATCAGTGCGTATGATTGGTTGCCTCGTCGGTTCTTGCTTTGTAAACCGTTTACAGACTTGGAAAGGGTTTTTGCAGCTTTCCAAATTCAAGCAACTGAGAGCAAAGAGCGCCGTTATTTTGGTGAAACAGTAGAAACATTATTTTACAAATTTATTTCCCTAGCAGAGTTTCTAGAAATGTTTTATTCATCGTTGATTGATTAAATCCACTCAACATGATTCTTTGAAGAGCATCCGTAAAACTAATCCAGGAAGTTTCAGTCAAACCAGAAATAAAGTATTTTTAAAAAATGTTGCGTCATCACCGTACCCTTTCCCTGAACCTTTCTTCTCCACACAAAATATAACAAATATTACCCTTGAATTTTTTTTATCTCCAAGTGCTTTTAGTGTTGTTACAAAGAATAACTCTTAAACATGCTTCCGATATTATTTTTCATTGTTACAAAGTATCTGTCCTGCAGCGATGTCCTGTTTTCGGATGATTGTTCCCTCTCGTATCAGATGCTGTGCAGCTGGAAGGATTTTTACTGAAACCTTTTTACTTTGGACATTTGTTATGATGCATAACCAACAAGGTGTTTTTAAACAACCAGGAGCAGCTGATTAACATCTCAAAAGCTCAAATACCTCAACTATAGCCCCAAATTAGTTGAAAAGGAGGACCCGTTGACAAATTCCCGTCAACCTGGCGGCGGTGCTCAAGTGCCTGGCTGCCGAGATCCTGGAGCTGGTAAGAGGTTTGGCTTGTGACGGCGGGAGGATCGGGATCATCCCACGGCACCTTCAACTGTCTGTCCATGGTGACAAGGAGCTCGGCACACTGCTGGGGGGAGTGACCATCGCTCAGGGAGGAATTCTGCCTGGCATTCGTGCAGTCCTGCTGCCCAGGAGGACCGAGAGGCCCGCCGGATCTGACAGCAAGCTGGATCCAGATGGACAAATGGGTATCTGTGGCCAGATTCTTCAGCTTCACTACAGGAGATCCTTCCTGCCCACAGCTATCAGCATCTATAACAACTCTTGAATGAAACCAGGATGATGAACTAACTATGACACTTAATGTCCATATTTTTTAATTGAATTGAATTGAATTGATTTGAAATGGGGCAGCACAGTGGCACAACTGGTAGAGCTGCTTCCTCTCAGCGAGCAGGTCCTTGGTTCAAACCCCGGTCCAGGGGCCTTTCTGGGTGGAGTTTGCATGTTCTCTCGGTGCATGCGTGGGTTTTCTCCGGGTGCTCCGGTTTCCTCCCACAGACCAAAAACATGCATGTTAGACTGATTGGTAACTCTAAATTGCCCCTAGGTGTGAGTGAGAGAGTGAATGGTTGTTTGTCTCGTTTGTCTCTATGTGTCCCTGTGATGGACTTGTCCAGGGTGTACCCCGCCCCTCGCACAGTGATTGCTGGACATGGGCACCAGCGACCCCCGTGACCCAAAATGGAATTAGCGGGTAAAGAGAATGGATGGATGGATGGATGGATGGATGAATTGAATTGAAATGTATGGGTCTGAAGGAAGTTCTGAATAAGCTTGTCAAATCCGGCCATGTTTGTTTACCCCCCACAGACTGCCGTCCAGCCAGCCTGATGCAGCTCAGACTTCCTTGTAGTTTTTGGTGGTTCTAGCTGAGTGCTTTGTTTACACCGAGTGTGGACCCACAGTTCACAACCACCTCTCAGCATATCTGGAAATCTGAGTGAACTCTGTCATGCAGCGCCGTTTAATACAATATATATAGAATAACCAGTTTTATGCTTGATTTCAAAGTTTGCAATAAGTAGCTCCCAGGAAAAGTGATGAAATGTTCTGCAGTGATGGACACAAAAAATATTCACCAACAGGAACTGAGAACATCCTGGAAAAATGTCCCAATGAAGTTGTGTTGGATTCAGCACTTCAAGCAGTTTCCTGCAAAAAAATGTTCTTCCAGAAACTACAAGTGAATTAAATTTGTGGACTTAGATGTGAGTCCCTGGAAAAAAAATGATTCGTGCAAGAGAGATGTTAAATTCCTTCCCCAGTGTGGACGTGAAACCCTGAAACACATCACTTTTCAGTTCGCGAGGCTCGTTTCTAATTAAACACGGCAACGAAGCATCATTATTTAGAAGCTGATGAGACACACGAGGGCTGAGACGTAAACTACGAGCATGCTGTTAAATGAAATCAAGTTTAATTAGATTTTAAATCACAATCTGGATCATCTGGGGTCTTTTATGTAGTGAAGTCATGACTTTGAAGCTTCACAGAGAAAAGCCCCGTGCTCCTTTGCTTTAGCAGCTTGAAATGAAAGCAGGTTGATGTGTGCAGGAGTGTGGAAGAAACACTTTGGTGAGTTTCCCCTCTCTTTTTCCCCCCACAGATCTTTGATGAGGAGTACGCTGTACTTTATCTCGACCAAGGTGGAGCCTTGGTGGCAATAAGACACACTCCGCTTCCCATCCGACACCTGTGGTGAGTCATTACGAGACAGAAGCCATTTGTCACAGCACGACTAATTCCCTCAGAGGAAGCTCAGAGGCTTAAGTTAGTCAAACAAAAGCAAATGAGTTTGCCTTCGAACCGGGGAATGATATGATTCTGGTTAAAGAATCCATCAGCCATGGAAAATGACTCCTCTTACAACTGTCATTCGATTTCTCCTTCCCGTGCTTGAAGTTGTAATGAGCCTCGCTCTCTCTGATTGGTGTTCACTGAGCAGGGTCCCCGAGCGCCGAACGGAATATGAAACAAAGTTGTTAGACAACGCTGTGGGTCATTAGCGTGTGCACACAGTTGGGGGATTGTCGTGGATCCCTTGATGCAGCTGCTGTTTGTGTTCTCAGGTTGAGCTTCGACAAAGGACGACAGTGGAACAAGTACAGCTTCACCAACACGCCTCTGTTTGTGGACGGGGTCCTGGGAGAGCCTGGGGAGGAGACGCTCATCATGACGTGAGCAACAGCGATCTGTCTGCATGCATATTTACCAACCCCTCAGAGAAAACAAATGCAACAAATTGCCTTTTGGTTTGATGCACAAACTGTGCACTGTTGTGGGGGAAAAAAGAGATTCCCAAAACAACCAGGTGTAAGCTTCATCGGGTTTATTGCAAAGCTTTGGAGAACAGCCAGCAGTCACAGAAGATCAATGCATGTACAAGTTCACACGTAATGCTTTCACCTGTCTGAGGCTCTGACCCGTTCTGACTTTCTGAACTGATAAAGTCAGTTTTGTAGAAACTTCCTGCTGCCAAACCCTCCCCGTCTTATCAGAACCCAGCTGCAGTCAGAAGCAGGAGGGAATCTGGAACCAAGCAGCTCTAGGACTCTTGTAAGAAAGATGTCACTGTAATCACATTAATAGCTATGTTTTCATGGACATAAGTAATCAAATTAAACGGCCATTCAGAATAAAAATTCGGACTATTCTTTGTTGATTCAGCTTGATCCGAATAAAGTTTTAATCAGAATCAGAATCAGTTTATTATTGCCATGTCAATGAACGAGGTTCACAAACTAGGAATTTGCTTTGACATAAGGTGCGAATAGTAATAAAGTAAAATAAAGTAAAAATTAAGTAAAAATGAGAACATTACATAAGACATAAGACCTGTGTACACCCACAAATAAAGTAAAATTAAAAACATAACATAACCATATGTACACCCATACAATAGAAAACTATAAAAAAGCTTAGAGAACAGTACAGATGGAGTATTCAATTGTAATCCAAGTGAGAGGGGTGGTTTATGCCAATTCTTAATCAAAACAGTGCGCATGTATGTAAACACTTAATCTGATCGTTTCATTGTGATTGAAACTGACCTGACCGCGCATGTGCGACCTGTCAACCTTATGTATTTCAGCCTGGCTACGTGCTAATACTTTGTATGTCGGGAAAGCAAAACTGGTCGGTGAGCGACAACATTTCTACTAGAAACTTTGAAAGAGCTCAAAATAATCTGTATTACCTGTAGCTCAGTCAGGGAGCGCAGTAACGTCTCCACCGTCATTAAAACCTGGCGCGGGTCCGTTTTGGGCGCTCAGGTTTGTTTACGTTCATCCCGGAAGTAGAACTTCTTCTTCTGTGTTTTATTTTTTATTTTTTATGAGAGTTCATCACTGCGCATGTCAGTACTTCTATTCAGAATTAAAGTCCGCTGCATGTTAACGTTCGTTGTGAACCGATTGTGCCCATGTAAACAAAACATTTGGATTATTTAATCCAAACACATTTTAATCCGATCAAAGAATTTTGCGCACGTAAACGCAGCTAATCAGACCTCGAGGATAATAAAAACCATCTCTTGCTGTCCCTTCACTGACCGGTCACATGAAGACTGATTATTACATAACAAGTAACGGAACATTTTAATATCCTTCAGAATAACAATGAAAGAGCAGTGAAAATTATGGAGCACGCTGAGTGCAAATAATACACATTCCTTTTTTTTTTTTTTTTTTAATTAAATTTATTCATTTTAAAATACAACACAAAAAAAAAATAATAATAATGCAAACTAAGTTTATATAATATATAAATAAAATGAAGGGTAGCAGAAGGAAGAAAAAAATCTTATTTTATCTGCCCCCTCTTACAATGCACTTGACATGCACAAACACATTTTTCCTTAAACAAGAGACCATTTTTAAAAGCTTGAGTGAGGTTGTGTGGAGAACATATGAGTAGTTCATATGTTACCTGCAGTAGACAGCAGTGTGAGCAATTTTGGTTTATACAATTTGAGAGGAATTATGTGGAAGTGAAGCTAACAGCTAACGGGGCTCTACTCTGAGCTCTTCTTGGACGAGTGACATCCTTATTTCTGAGTCTGAGCTCGACCATCGTACAGAGGACGCTCAGTTCAGGGCCTTGATCAGCACCTCATGTCTGTAAGCGAAGACTGCGCTGTAGATGGTCCAGGTGATATGAGAGCTTTGACTTGGCTCAGATCGTTATTGAATATTACAGACCAGAGCAATGCTTTCATCACTGCAGACCAGTACCAGATCTGTCAGTCCTTCTCATACACTGCCCCGTCATCACTTGTGAACAAGACTTTGGCTACTTGAGCTCACAACTCATCCCCATACAGGAGGGAGAAATCCACTCTATTCCAGATGAGAACCAAGACCGCAGACTAATCCTAACACTGAGGGTCCGACAGCTTCATTTATCTGGACTTTATTATGTTTTTATTTCAGGTTTTTACAATTTTTATTTTCTGTTCTTTTGAGATTTTTCACATTACTTTTTTACTATTCCATGTATTGCTATTTTTGCTGTACACTACTTTGGTGCAGAGCTAGCTCTTTTTAAAGTAGTATACAATATGAATAAGTTCACATCGTCTTTTAAGTTGAGACAATTGTGACGACGTAAACAGCCGTCACATGCAAAACTGCCGAGGTGTCGAAATATACCAGCGTTGGCTTCAATTGCTGAAATAGTTTTTAGTTTTCAGTTGCTTGACTCCAGCATGATTTCTCTCTTTTAAACTCTGACGACTCGAACTGCTGTCTGCAGCAGGTAAGATACTGAATGTCCTTTAGCGCTTCGCACAACCCACTTAAAAAAACAACAACTTTGTCTTTAACCCGAGCCTTTTGCTTTTTTGTGTCGTCTCCGTTCAGCTTTCCTCTCCCTTTTCTTTTCCAACGACATCAACCCAACATCAGAACCGTCGGCCTCCAGATTGCGATCACTTGAGACGAATGCTTTCAAAGACAGCGGCACCATTTGAAGAACACGAAGGAAAATGATTGAATGATTAAAGGAGATGAGGAACATTAAAGGAGCCGTGTTTTAAAGGTTTTAACTGCTTTGGAAATGGGGCAGAATGACCAGAATGTGCCCGCAGAAAGCAGACTTATGAAGACTGTCCTCACATTTATTATTAGAACAGCCAGGAGCTGCAGAGCGTTCATATGATGCAGCGCTGCCTCCTTATTGCAGCAGAAATCCAAGCCTTTGGGGCGCGATACCAAAGGCTTTCCATAGAAATCGTATCAATGTTTCATGGCACCTGCCATTAATGATGGAGTGACAGCGGGGCGGTGTTGCTGCTCTGCAGGAGAGTGATGAAGAGCAGCAGGAGGAGCGGAGGGGGGGATATGACAGTGCTCAGCACCCTTCTGGAGAAGAAAGGAGTTCTTTAGGGGTTCAGAGGAGTAAAAAGACAATATGGGCACAGTGGAGCTAAGAATAAGTTCTGGGCTGCAGAGCCTCCGGGCTGGCAGACGCACCATTAGTTTTCATAAGACCATCATGCACTGCTTTCTTATCAATTTGTACTAATTTCTACAGTAAGTGGCTGTCATGGTCGGATGCCTCCTGCGCTAATTGACAGATTGTGATTAATATGTTGCAGCAGGAACAGTGGAGGGGTCAGCACACACACACACACACACACACACACACACAGTTTAGCTGAAGATGGAACATTTTTCTGTTCAGTCTCATAACCTTGAGTTGTTGTTTTGCTCTGTATCCCTTTAAAACATGAATATTTATTTTAATAATAGGAAAAAGTTAGCATTGTCCTGCTCGCTCGGATCGGTTTTTGTTATTCACGTTTGCTAAAACCACGTTTTGCACGCGTGATGGTACCAAGTGGAGCTCATTAATATTTTACTATTCATAAGGCACACCAGTTCGTAGTTCTTAAAAATTCTTGGGACATCGGAGACAGGCTTGCAAAGTTAAAAAGCAATTTATTAATTTCCATTTTTTATAAATACTTTTAAAATACATTTTAAATACTTTAACAAATCAAATACTCATTTTAAAAGTTATAGTCCAGACCTAGGTGTGAGGCTAATTACCCACGCCGCTGACATGAGTGTTTAGGGACCACGCCCCAAATAATTAGTTGTGGAGAAGTCCAGTGAAGCAGCCACAGGCGTCTGGAGTAGAGTTGTTCGATACCAGGATTTTCTGGTTCGATACGATATGTGAGTATCGGTGGTATCGATGCAGATACTGATACTTTTTGCAAATACGCCTAATGTGTCAGTTAAACCTAAAAAAAGCAGTGTATTCAAATCAAAGCTGCATAAAGAATGCAAGACAAAGTAATTTCTTTATTTTAAACTCAGGAGTATGTTGATGCAGTGACCTCATTTAGTCTGAGCTTCTAAAACAAACAGGACATCATGCAAAATGTGTGAAAATGGTTTTTCAAACAATAAAAATAAAAATCATAAAACTATTAAAATAAATTATTAAATATCTATTAAATAATGAGATATGTTTAAGATAATATGTTATGTTTTTGTTTTTTTTGCTCTGTATAATTTGATGACACCTGGTCCAGGTAATCCACTTTAAATTATAATTTCTTTATGAAACTTTACCTAGGCTATTTTGCCCATGTGAGATTATCTCAGTGATACACATATTATTAATCCAAACTGAACTCGTGCAACTATTTGTTGAAGCATGAATTTATTTTAATTATTTCATAACAATATATATTAATTTGAACAACTCCAACTGCAGCAGTTCACTGCTGAAAGCTCCACATTTTCTCCCTCTGTACCTGGATAGTCCTACAGCCCTGAGGGACTCCTCCAGAGCAACAGCACCTGACTCTCCTCTGTCCACCTCATCACTGTCTCATATTCTGTGTTGTGATTTAACAGGAAGTGTTTCACAAGGTTTATTGTGTTGCTACAGCTCTTTACAGATTTTCCACAAACCTCACAAACTGCTTCTTGGCTGTTTCTGGAGCTGAAATAACTCCACACACGACTCTCTTAAACTCCGCCGCTGTGTCTACAGACAGACTGACGAGCAGCGTGCCGCTCCGCTGAAACGCATTTACTCAGGTGGAAGAAAAAGTAGTTCCCTCCGTGTATCATTTAGACAAGCTCTCAATAGTTTAGTTACTTTCCAACATCTTCCTGTTAATGATATGCATTACCTGAAATGACTAAAGTATCAAAAATATGGATAGTTTGAATTAAACATTGATTCTAGAGCGAAACGTTCCAGCATAGATAATGTTGATATTTTAGTATTGATCCACACATCACTAGTCTGGAGACAATTAAGTGCAATACTCTGTACAACCCAAACAGCAGTGGTCCTCCAATTGAGACAGAGCAATGGTAATCTTCCATAGAGACAAATAGTTGTAACCCCACTGGAGACAAAACATTGGTCCCAACTTCAGCAAAGGACCTACTGTATCAAATTAAGTCAACTGATCACTATCAAACAGTATTAAATTTGAAGCTGATGATGAGAGTCAGGACTATATTTCCATACTGCTACACACTTTGCTGCTGTTTCCTAAATGAAAAAGTTGCGTTGCCTCTGACGAGCCCTGGTTGGAGTGTGTGGAGCTGAGGTTTTCTCTCAGGCTCCTTTTGGCATTCGAAGCACGGATATTTGTGTCGGCTGTGCTGTGAGGGAAACGAAGCAACACAAAAAAACTCTTTAGGAGAAAGAGTCTGAAAGTGCACGACTCCTCATCACTTTTCATTTCTCAGATTTCCACCTTAGCTCCTGCTGTAAGATCAAATCTCGGGAAAACACGTTTATTTCCTGTGCGCTGCGTGAGGCTTTTTAGGGGGTTTATTTTTTAACGTTCATTTTTTTGAGTCTTCTCATTTGAAGCAGCTGCTGACCAAACAGGAGCGACTGTTTTATTTGTGGATCCGTGTGCACCGGTGAAGGTTTACTGTGAACGTGGGCCCTGGTGCTGATGCTGGTTAGCAGTTATTCTGTCTGCAGCACCTCAGGCTGGTTTTATTTGTGACGAGCATCGGTTTGTTTGACTCGTTTCCAGGATCTTCGGTCACGTCAGTCATCGCTCCGAGTGGCAGCTGGTGAAAATAGACTTCAGGTCCATCTTCAACCGGAGGTGCACGGAGGCAGACTACCAGACGTGGCACCTACACAACCAGGTACGCTTAGCACCTCCCTCCGATCCAAGGCCGAAACCGAAGATGTATTTTATTCCAGAAGCGCCGGTTCTGTCTCTGAAGGAACATGCTGAGCGCTTCTGTAAAGCACGGCGGTGGCGTCATCATCATTGTTTATCCACAGAACCTTAGTCATTTAATTGTCACAGGTTTAAGTAGCGTTGGATTATGTTAACCTGCCTCACAGGAACAAGGTTGCAGGTTCAATTCTCAGTCAGTGCCTTTCTCCCCAAACACAAGTGGATCTTCTCAAGGCACTCCAGCCCGTTAGGTTAAGTGATGACTCTAAATTGTCGCCGGTGGGAGTCTGAATGTTTCTCAATGTGTCCCTGTGCTGGTCTTAGGATCTGTCCTTGGTGTCCTCTCACCTAAAGACAACTGGAAATATGCAGCAGCTCTCTGAGGCCCTGAAAGGATAGAAAAATTAGACAAATATTTCTGTTTGTCACTTAGTGAGGACATCATCACAGCAGACAGGACACACACCATGAAACATCCATCCATCCATTATCTGTACCTGCTTCTTCATTTTCACTGGTGCCCATGTCCAGCAGTCACTGAGTGAAAGGCGGGGGACACATGGACAGGTCACAAGTCCATCATGGGGACACGTAGAGACAAATGAGACAAACAACCCTCAAACAACTCTCACTCTCACCTAGGGACATTTTAGAGTTACCAATCAGCGTGACATGCATGTTTTTGTTCTGTGGGAGGAAACCAGGAATCAGTCTCAGCTACTAAATTTGAGTTTGGTGTTTGTACATTTGACAGAGTTGGAGCCATTTTTGTGTTTGCTAAGACGCCTTTGCTGTGGCAGCCATCTTAAATAAGTTTGACTGGCTAAGAATCATGGTGGAGGGGTCTGCAGCTGAAAAACCTCCACTTCTCCGAGTTCTCAGCTGAACCTGGAAAGTTTCAGTTTTTTTTTTTTTTTAGTAGACGTGAGTGTTTGTGGGAAGCGTTCTCTCTTTGACATCTCACTGCTGACACCTAATGCTCAAAGACAGAAAGTTATGGGATGAAACGTGCAGCAGGGAGCTGGACTCCTGAGTTCTTGTGCATCTCAGTTGGTCGTGGCAAAAAAAATAAAAAGTTTCGGCTGCTGACAGACTCAGTAGCTGAAGTTCTTCCGAATGGGAATGCATAAATATCAGAGTAATAAAAGTAGACCTCTGATGTAGTTCAGCACCAAACAGCTGATTAGTCTTTTTCTTCGCTTGTGTTTGTGAAAATGATCTGCAGGGCGAGCCGTGTCTCATGGGCGTGAAACGGATCTACCGGAAGCTGAAGCCCACCTCCAGGTGCGTGATGGGAAAGACGTACTCGGTGACGATGACGTCAGGATCCTGCGACTGCACGGAGGCGGACTTCGAGTGGTCAGTGATGGTTTTCTTGTTTCATACCCTTCACAGTCAGGTCAAGCTTAAAGTGCTCGAAGGAAATTTCATCTACACTAAAAAGAGTTTTCTGCTGAAGATTGTGAGAAGCTCATGCAGCCACATTTTCACCAAGTTTATTTCACAAATAATTTAATTACAAAAAGCCTGAAACTTATTTCAGCTGATGTCAGTTTAATTTGATTTAAACCAATTAAAGCGTTTTAAAATTCAGGATTATTTGTCCTTAAATTTACTATAAACAATGTGAAAAGTTGTAACAACTTTGTTCCCAGGTATTTTTAGATATTACTTTTTTTTTTTAACAAATATTCAATAAATGTGCTACTTTTTTCAATGGTCAGGATAAATATAATTTTTTGTGTATTAATTATCTATAATTTTATTAATTTAAATGATTGAGTTTGTTACTGAGCCACCATAGAGAGGCACTTTCTATACGATCACCACATTTTAGTGGCGTTAGAAAAGTCTGGACTCATGTCGGAACATTCAGGCTAAAAAATCTCGACTTTGGTCTGGTTCTGGTCCAGAACTCTTGAGCTTCCTTCAGATGAAATGAGCTGTGCTGCCACGTTGTCTTTAGAGAGAAGAGACCTCCTCCTTCAGCTCTTCCAAACAAGTTATGTCCTTTGACCTTTAACCTGCTAAGCGAGGCCTGCGTCTGAGAGGACACTAGTTTTTGGAACATTGCGTGGTCTGCCCTTCGGGGTGAATGCATTGATGTAGATTCTCAGTCCAGGACACGGACTTCTTGAAGATGTGTTACCTCTCATTCAAAAGGCTTCTTCGGTTCTAGAGAAGCTTCCTTTAGCTTCTATTCAGCCCATTTGTATTTTTATGTATTTTATTCTGTATATTTGACAGCATTTTGCTACTTGTAGCTTTCAGCTAGTGTTCTACTGCTTTTAGCTTTTAGCTAACTCCCTGTCAGCAGGTGCGTACATTGCTGCTAAAATGTAAGTTTCGTAAAATTTGCGAAACTGTAACATTTGGGAGTGTTGGCGCAGTGGTTAGAGAAGGAGAGCCTGCAATCAGGTGGTCATAGGTTCGAATCCTCTGACCGTTTGCCCCACTTTGGGGCCTTGAGCAAGGCTTTAAACCCCCCAGCTGCCTTAGATGGCAGCCCTCTGCTCCACACATGTGGGCTGCGGCAGCTCAGTGCTGTCAGAGAGGCCGTCCAGCGTAAAAACAATGATCACATCCTGATGTGAGTTTCCTGGCTGTGGCGACCCCTGAAAAAGGGAGACCCACCCCCCCACGCCCCCCAAAATTTTGAATTGACGAATAAAGTTTTAGAATTCATGGGTCCAGTGGTTTGTTTCTCACTCTGAACTGTGACACTGAACCATCTTGGACATGTGGACAAAAGGTTCTTCCTGTTATCTAAAAAAGTTAAGTCGGGTCCTCTGGATGGACTCTTCTTCCAAAAGACTTGGTCAGTCTGAGGAGCTGCAACAAACTCAGTCTTATAAACAACCCCTTCTCATAGACTCCCATGTTTTTGATATAAAATGCAAAATTTAACCAAATCCACACCCTCTTGAAATTGGAAAACTTGTGGAATAAGAAGGTTTAGAGATTTCTGCAGGTCTTAGTGCTGCAGCTTTAGCTCTTGTGAAGTTGAGATTATGAGCTCAGTGATCTTCATCAAGGAGAAGATTCCTCTGATCATCAGATTCCTGAGTCCTGGCAGATCCTCTCCAAGGCTCCTGCTGCCTCTTAATAGAAACCAGTTAAATGTGTGGAAATGTCTGTTTGCGTGTGAGGAGAGAGAGAAGCAGCCGAGGTGTTTTTCATTCTCAGACGTTCTATTGATTTCACTTTAATGTGCGCCATCGTTCACCGCTCGAAGGTCCGAGTGCTACGAGGGAAAATGATCACTCACAGCTGCTTTTGTAGCAGCGACTCTTAATGCCACAGACGAGGATTTTCTCCCTCATCCAGATCAAAACAGCCAACTATTAATTATATCAAATATGTTTTTTTTTTCTTTGCGCCATTTGTTCCCAGATCTGAGCGTCTCTGGAGTGAGGCGGCTCTCGGAGAAGGCTCCGACAGAACCATAAATCACAGCTCCTAATCGCTTTCATTAACAATCACAACACTTCTGCATCTGTGAGCGTGTCGCTCTAATTGGGGCAATTTGTCCGTATCATTTTCAGGACACGTGCGCCGCTCTGCCTTTTAATTTGTGGCACAAACAAATTATGAGCCGTGTTGAAAACATGTTGAAGAAGCAGAGAGCAGCAACACCTCTGGACTCAAACTCTAATTAACTCCATGTATTTATTTTATAGCTTTGAATTGTTTCAACGGCTGTTTTCTTTGTCACTGATGCGATTCTGAGCATTAATATCATAAAACGTACATGAGATTTATTTATCTGAATATTTCAAACCCCGTGCTCACCAAATATTTTTAAAAAGTGGCTGTGTATGGTCCACATGGCTCTGG
Source organism: Nematolebias whitei (assembly GCF_014905685.2). Classification (NCBI taxonomy): domain Eukaryota; kingdom Metazoa; phylum Chordata; class Actinopteri; order Cyprinodontiformes; family Rivulidae; genus Nematolebias; species Nematolebias whitei. The sequence goes on along the minus strand of NC_056513.1, from coordinate 8,696,535 downwards.
AGGAGTTCTGGTCTGCTCTCTGAAGGTCCACCGCAGCATCTCAGTCAGGATGACGTTCTGGACTCTGACTGGACCGTTTCTTTCGGTGTTGCCAGATTTCACGATAGAAATAAGCAACCAACTCTATGAAAATGAGTTCAAAACAAGCCCAACTGGCAATCCTCCACATTATCTAAAACAGAGGCTGTTTTTAAACAGCGTACATTTATTATGTCATTACACATAAACTAGAGCAAAATTACGCTAAACACTTTGAATAACATACTTTTAAGTTCTGATAAAAAATACTTTTTGCATATGTAATATTTTCTACATATTTTTAAAAACAAAACATGACTTCTGCGTGTGAGTGGAGCCCCCTAGTGGTCAGCCACAGTATGAGTGATTGGTGTGCGTGCCCACAGTCGTATTTGTATATGTGCACCTGTCCCCTCGCCAACTTGGGCGGGAGTGATAAACAGGCAACGGGGGCGTGGAAGGGACAAACTGCCTGCTACCACTCGTTTTTGCTTTATTGTGTGGAGCGGGGAGATAATCAACTAGTTTCACTCGAAAAGAAAGTCAAGCCCAAATAAGCAACTTCACGTTCAAAACAAACCCAAGAAGCCGCAACCCACGACTCCCAAGATTTACAAGCAACTTTAGGAAAAAATAAACCCAAAGTGGCTTCTAATAAGCAGACTTGGCAACTATGGTTTCTTTTCGTTTAGACCCGTTCTATTGTAAATCAGCTGCTGTGTTCTGGACCATAGTTCTGTTGGACCCAGTTGGATCCAAGCTTCAGCTGTTGGACTTCAGAATCATTTAGTCTCCAGAGGAGTTCTGGTCCACTCGGTGACTGACAGGAGTCCGAACCATCAGCCCTCCACCACCATACTTGATAATTGGCACGAGGTGTTTGCTGCAGTGCATTCTGGGTAAAAGTTTCTACTTCAGTCTCATTTGCTTCCAGAAGTCTTGTAGTTCCTTCAGATGAAAATTTTCAAACCTAAATCGTTCGACCGTGCTGGTTTTAGAGAGGAGAGGTGTGGTCTTGCAACCTTTCCAAACAACATATGTATTGGGTCTCTTTCTAATGGTCCTGTCATGGCCTTTGACCTTTGACCTGCTGACCGAGGTCTGGATTCTGACATGAAGCTAATTTCTTTGAGCATTGCATGGTCTGACCTTTGGGGTGAATTAGTGTAGATTCTTGTTCCATTATTTTGTTTGAGAGGTTAAATGAAGAAACGAGAGAAATCTAGTTGCGTTTTCCTGAACCATGTGGTTCAGCATGAAAACCTGATGTTTCTCCTGAATCTGTATCTCCTGTATCTTCAACTCATATTATCCTCTGTTTTTACTTGAAGACTTATTTAGATCATTTTGAGACTTGGTTCACAGCAGGTTTTAATATTTATTGTGTCCTGGAGTGTGAATGTTTAGAGATCAAATGTCTTCACAAGTTGTACTGGTTGGTGTCCAGATCTTCTGTTTTGACTTGAATTTTCCAGAAACAGTTTTCTCTGTGGTTCCTGGTGGGATCAGCGCATCTGCTCATTCTCTTACAGTGACTACGGCTACGAGAGACGGACGGATGGAAAGTGCAGCCCGGCTTTCTGGTTCCATCCATCGTCCACGTCCAGGAGCTGCACCACAGGAATGATGTTCCTCAACAGCACGGGGTAAACATGAGTCAGACTGAAATCAATCAGTTGTTTATTTCCTGAGAAAAACAAAAAACACATCTGAGGAAACTCTGATCAAATTCATCCATCCTTCTTTCCGCTTGTTCCCAAGTCGGGTCTCGGGGGCAGCATCTTGAGCAGGGAGGCCCAGACATCTCTCTCCACAGCCACTTCTTCCAACTCCTCGGGGAGGACTCCAAGGCGTTCCCAGGCCAACTGAGAGACAGTCTCTCCACAGTGTCCTGGGTCTTCCTCTGGGTCTCCTCCAAGTTGGACATGCCTGAAGCACCTCCCTAGGGAGGTGCCCAGGAAGCATCCTTACCAGATGCCCGAACCCCCTCAGCCGGCTCCTCTCAATGTGGAGGAGCAGTGGTTCTACTCTGAGTCTCTCCCAGATAACTGAACTTCTCACCCTATCTCTGAGAGAGAGTCCAGCTACCCTGTGGAGGAAACTCATTTCAACCGCCTGTATCTATGAGCTCATTCTTTTTGTCACTACCCAGAGCTCGTGACCATAGGTGAGGGCAGGAACGTAGACTGACCGGTAAACAGAGAGACAGAGCTTTGCCTTACAGCTCAGCTCTCTCTTCACCACAACGGACCGGCACAGAGTCCGCAATACTGCTGACGCTGCAACATTTCGTCTGTCAATCTCACGCTCCATTTTTCCCTCACTCATGAACAAAACCTGGACATACCTGAACTCCTTCACTTGAGGCTGAACCTCACCCTCAACCTGAAGAGAGCAACCTTATCAAACCAATACTTTTAAAACCAGTTATTGATCAAGTAAAAATGGCTCAAACTCTTTGATGTGCTACAAAATAAAGATAAGTTTGAACATCAGTGAAGATCTCACCCCATGACAGGAAGGAGCCAGTAAAATTACATTGTCTCCTAATTAGAGAACAACCATCAAGGAAACAAAAAGAAAACATTGTAATAATAAATACTGCCAGATATTTTGAAAGGCAGATCAGAAACTTTAAAAGAGAAGGGTTTGATGATCGACAGCAAGAAGGTGGTTTTATTGATGTGGCTCACGGGTGAATACAAAGCAGTTATTTTTTTAAACTCAATTGTTCCATTAACTTTTAAAAACCAGCATTGATTAAATAAGTACAAATCACATACAATGCCAAGGTTTTAAATTAAAATGTAATGGAAGAAGAAATGTACGTTTCAAATATTCTGTACCTCTTACATTAGGTTGTACCTGGTGTGTTTTGGGTGTTTTTCTGCCTGTTGATGGTGTTGTGCTCTCCCCCCTCAGTTACAGGAAGGTGGTGTCTAATAACTGCACAGCCGGAGTGATTGCGGAGTACACGGCCCGGCGGCAGCAGTGCCCCATCCAGGCTCCCCGAGGTCTCCACCTGGTCACCAGTGAGGGCACGCTGACCGCCACGCTGGCCACCAACGTGACCTTCCTGGTTTTTCTGGAGGAGGTGAGCTGTTTATGACCTGTGAATGTCAAAAGTTGCTTCGTCACGCCAGAGAAACATGTTCCCGCACGCATCCGTTTCCATGGAAACCAGACTGCAAACCTCCACAGTTTGCCGGTTGTTTTATTGGTGATTTCACTGAAAGACTCAGATAGTGGGACATGGGCACCGGCGACCCCCGTGACCCAAAATGGAAGAAGCGGGTAAAAGATAATGGATGGATGGACGCAGGTAGTGATCAGGTGTTTAATTCATCCATTCTGATCATTGCAGTGGGGACATAGCTCAGATAATCTCAGTGAATCTAAATAGTTTTTAATAAATTATGACCTTTTTCCTATAATTATTACAATAAGTAAACATAATAAGGATAGACTTGTGTAAAAAGTCAAGTTGTGACCGCCTGTATTGTCATTACCGTATTTTTCGGACTCTAAGGCGCACTTAAAATCCTTTAATTTTCTCAAAAATCGACAGTGAACCTTATAATCCGGTGCGCCTTATGTATTAATTCTGGTTGTGCTTACTGACCTCGAACCAATTTTATGTGATAGAACTGAACAATGTTGAGAGTTATTGTGAATGAGTCAAATAAAGTTTGACTTGTCTGACTGTTTTGTTTCACTTAATGCGCCTTATAATCAGAAAAATACGGTATGTCCTTGTTTTATACATATATTGGTAATATTTGTACACAATCTATAGTTGAGGTCAGAGTCATGTTTTGTGGATATAAAGGTGAAAGATTGGTAACTACATGTTTAAATATTTTTAAAGTTACACAACAAACTCCTAAACAATTAAATCCAAAAATTTTTAAAGGTCTAAATGATTTCCACACGGACAGAGAATGAAAGCTAGTCTTTTATCGTCCCCCGTCGCAGAGCGAAGAGGCAGAATTTTAAAAACACTCCGTCCGTCCGTTTGGCATGTTGTGAAGATGATAATTTGAAAAGTAAGCGAGGTACCGACTTCCATTTTAAAATGTGACAACATTTAGGCGTAAGAAGGTTTTCTTTCAAAAACTGGGTTGCTACGTGAAAATCCAAGATGGCCACCACCATATCTGTATGTAAACTGGCCATGACTATAGTTTGATGAAACTCTGATTTCTAGTTTTTTATTTTGCTTAAAAGGATAGTTTCCTTAAATAATCGGGGTGGACTTTAGGGTGGTCAAAGACTAATCTATGGGGGCCAAGGCCACCAATGGCCACCCCCATGCTCCTCCACTGCACTTGGTCATGGATAAATTCTTCTCCCACTAGAACATCTTGCACCAAAAACATTAAAGTTTATTTCATTCTCTGTTCAATTCCAGACCAGAAAAACACTCATCTCCAAAACTACAAACATTCACTGTTCAGATCCCTCAGAGATGGGGGACATCGGGGTTCGGCTTGTTTTTATGGGATGAGTTAATCAAATCTAACAGGTCCACATGACTTTATCAGAAAAGTCCAAATGAATGATTTAAAGAATTGAAGTTAATCCTGTTTTCTAAGCAGAAAGTTGGATACAAGTCTTTCAGATTTTGGACTTGAGTTTGTCTCTGGATTACAGACTCCAATAGTTATTCTTTTATCCAAAACAAGTTAATTGGTATGTTGAATAACTAAAAAGACACGGATGTTATTTATTTATTTTTGCTGTAATCATTAAGTAACAAAAAATAATACGAGTTTCTGAGTGCTGCATCTGTTTTGTTGTGTTTTTGCTAATAAGCTTCTGCAGATGAAGGAGCAGTCCTTCAGTGTGAAAGTGTTTTTTTTTGTTTGTTTTTTTTGCAGGGGGATGGCGTGAGGACCAGCATCACCGTGGACTTCGGAGATGGCCACGCCTTGACGTATTCCAACGTGAGCTCCATGGACGACGGCATCAAACACATCTACAAGACCGTGGGAATCTACCGGGTGACGGCCACGGCGGAGAACAGCCTCGGCTCGGAGACCGCCAGTCTCTACCTGCACGTGACATGTGAGGCGGCGAGCGCCTTCCAAACATCTCTCTGTGCTCGTTCCGATAAGAGCCTCTTCGGTTTTCCTCCTGTTTGCTGTTTTTCTTTCACGTTTATCGCGTTCGGTGGAATTGCTCCACGCTCTGAGCTTTATCTCCTCGCAGAACAGGTTCTTAACGAAACAAACAAGGAAGACAGAACCAATCTGTTTCCAGTTCCTCTTCAGTCCGCTCCTGCCGTGTGGCTGCTCAGACTCATGGCTGACCGGCTCGGCTCTGTTCAGGGTCTGACAGATGACTTATTGACCAGGGAGCGCTGTCCGCCTCCCCATCTGTCAATCCTGTGTGCCAGCCGTGCAAACCGAATCCCTGCAGGCTCAGGAGGGCTGCGGATGAGGAATAACGCACAGATGGCAGCTGTCGGTTCCAGGGCAGGGGAGAGTTCTGGGCATGCTCACCACCCACCTATAAATTCCCACTCTCGTCCCTCGTTTGAACTAATAAAGTTGTTTCTGTTTTGATTTTTTTCCACTCTGTGCATAATGCGAGCGAGGCGTTCACGGTGTGATGCATGTGTGTGCGCGCAGGTCAGCTGGAGCATATCCATCTCTCCGCTCCCTTTGTGGCGATGAAGAACAAGGAGGTGAACCTGACTGCGGTTCTGTGGCCCAGCCAAGTGGGAACGGTCACCTACATCTGGTGGATCGGAAATAATACCGAGGTACTTTTTTCCCTCTGCGCTCAAACTTCTGCCCGGATCCGTGCGTAATTAGGAAGTAGGTTGCTGACTTTGTAGTTTCGTAGAGCTATATTTGAGAGTCCAGGATGCAGAAAATTGTGTCCGTTTTTAATCAGCGCTGATAAAAGCTGCAGGGAGTGCTGAGGTATCACAAACACAAAGTGCCTCGATTAGTTAAAGCTGGCTGCAGGTGGGCTCGGCCCAATTATCCCAAACTTTAAAAAGCTTTCACGCAAACGTCTGTTCAGATAAGTGTGAAGTCAAACTGTCTTTGGATTTTGAACAGACACATCTGGAGGTAAAAGCTCCGAACATGAACTCTGAGCTACCCAGAGCATCTTCCGCTCTGACCCTGGCGACTGTTTTAAACCAGTCTGCTCCATCAGTCAGGTCACTTACCGGCTGTTTTTTTTTTTTTTTAAATGTAATCTTTTATTGCAAACAAGTGCACAAAACGCAACACCAGGAAGCAAACAAGGCAACGCAACATGTACAAGTTCTTGAGCTCTGGTGTTTTTCACACCAACATGAAGTGAATGAGAACTGTGTGACATTCAGGGGTTTTATTTGTTGTCTGAAAGCACCAGAACAACAGAAGTTGATTTTCTGTCGTTTCTTAAGGTCTTGTTTTCACATCATTTTTGGATCCTTGTGTCTCGTTCTCATGCAAATTTGTCCGATTAGAAAAACTTTCATAAAAGCCTCCCAAAGAGCAAACTGAGCTTTTTGTCAAATGTCTCAGTCTGATGTTGTTTCAGACACTGAGGATTCAGTGGAACCAGTTTATATCGGTGCTCTTTTGGTTTTGTCTTTGATTTTAAACTTTGTTGATGTGTTGAAAAGTTTTGAGTTAATCATTATTAACATTCATCTGTTGCCTTATATACCAAAGCAAAGATCTCCTGGGATCTGTTTGCGCTCAGATCTGTGTTGATGATGACTCTCAGTTACTATCACACCAACGTTTAAATTATTATTTACGAAATTAACTAAGTAAGAGACATTTTTTGCATTTGCTAAGGTCAATTAGGTTGATTTGGATTGACGCAAAAAGTTAATTAGTTGTAGATGTTCAACCACTGAGTACTGTCTGAGAAGTTCATTAAACTATGAGCGGCCTTTTAGGCCAAAATGTATATTTTATTTCACATAGTAAATGTGAAAGTCTTTGATAGCAACACACACACCACACACACACAGAAACGGTTAGGTTTTAACTTTTGTTGTTGCTTGCAGTTTCCACAATGCTTCTTTATTTTCAATTACTTATTTTGCTAACACGTTTAGCTGCCATTATTTATTTCTTGCCTTAAATCAAAGTTATGTGGCTCAATGAACGTGTGTGTGTTGGGGGTGGTGGGGGGGGATTGGTCAGTTAAGACTCAAAGCTCCACATCCCGAGTGCTCCAACTCAGGTTCCAAAAATGCAACATTGCAGCTCCTGTTGACTTCGCATTCCAACAACAAAAATCATCAGGGAAATTTGGTTTAAATGTAAAGTCTTTGGTTTTAAATCAATTTCATTTAACTAGTGAGGTGGAGGGTTTAAAATACTGGTAAGTCCGGTGACCAGGTGCTGTATAAAGTACAGAAAATAATGATCTTCTAGACCTGTTATTAGGAGAAGAAGAATTATTGAGCTTCAACAACTAACCACCTGACATCTCAGAAGGTTAAAACTATAATCTGTAAAGATAATTTATTAACCACGAAGTGTGAAAATATATTTCAGTTGTGTCTAATGCGCCACATCCATGGGAATGTGAATGTTGAGAACCTTAAATAAGCAGAACCGGTTTACATGCGCTGGGATGATGATAATATCCTGTGGCAGTTTTAGGCCCCGTCCACACGGAAACAGTGTTTTGTAAATATGATTTTTTTTTTTCCTCTCTAAATCTTTTCAGCCTTACATCCACATGGAAACAACATTTTAGGAGCCTCTTGATTGCATTTTTGGAAATCGCGCCTCAAAATGAGAAAAAACTCAAACAAAAACGCTGAGTTTTCGTGTGAACAGTCAAAACACAATCTTTCCAAAACAACCTCATAGACCGAACTCTAATCTAAATTAAAATCCAAATGTGACAGACGTCAACAATAAAAATGACACATTACATGCTTGTGTTTGTGTTGCAGACAGGGTTGATGAATGATAACAAACAGAACTGAAAAAAAACTAAATATTACAGTAAATACTCTTCGGCCAGTCGTTATTAAACTATCATAAAACAGTTAACAATATATCAGACAATATATCACCTTGAGAACGGGGAATAGTTTAAAAAAACAGATAATTGTTGCATAAAGAAATTATCCTGACATGCTTTGAAGCATTTTTGAAGAAGGAAACTCTCCTCCATCTGTCGTTCTGTGAATAAAACCTCTGAAAACATTAATTATGTCCACGTCTTTAAACTGACACAACTTCTAGTCAAAGATGTTCCACTTTGTAGTCAGCCCATTAAAAATATTAATTATATATTTTTATTTTTGCTCTTGTTTTCACCATCTGTCTTCTGGTGTTTACAGTTTGGAGCGTCTTCTTTTCTGTTGGGTGTTTTTGTGGCAGCATTGCAGCGCCACCCACAGGCCTGGCATACTTACTGCAACGTTTTCTGTGTTGATGTAAACATTTTTAGAAACAGTGCTGCGTTGATGAGGACATTTTCAAAAACATCAAAATAAAAAGACTGTAGGAAAGTCAGCCTTCCTGTGTGGACGAGGCCTTAGACACTGAAAGAAATCTACATCTAAAGAAAAGAAAGGTGATGTCACGTGCGCCGCAGTATGGCAGCACTGACAGGAACTCTGCTTCGACTCGATCTTCTTTTGTTCCTGTTGTTGTTCTTTTAACTTTTTTTGCGCCTACACTGCACACCCACGCTACGGGTATGACTGCAACACACTTTTGGAGTTTTCTGTGTCGCTGCCTTGCCATCGTGCCATCTTTCCATTGTGGTTCAGTTCCTGGCCCCCCTCCAACCTCGGGCTCAGGCTCCGGCCTGTCACGCCATGTCATCTGCCTGCACTGACCGAACTCTACGGACCCGTTCAGTTCCGCAAGGAAACCTTGAATGTTCTCTGTCTGCCAGACCCAGTTCTTGAGGGCAGTCTAGGAGGGCAACTGCTGCGGTCCTTATTTACCATCAAGTCAAGTCAAGTCAAGTCATCTTTATTTGTAGAGCACAATTTAAAACAGATAAACTGTTATCAAAGTGCTTTTTTTGTTATCAAGCTGCTAACAAGACATGCTAACAAGACCTGCTAACGCTGTTAACAAGACCATGCCCCTAACCGAACCATTCTACTGATAGAACCTCACTGCTAACCAAACCACACTGTAGATGTTTTTCTTTTTCACTCTTGGCATCGTGTTTTTGTATTTTTTGCTGTATGCTTTGGTATTTGTTGTTGTTTTTTATTTCTGGCGAGTCGAGACAGTTCTTCTCATCCTAAGCATTTCATTGCCTTGTTGACCTTGTGTTGATTTTGCATATGACAAATAAACCAAGCCAAACCGAATCTTTGAGGTTGTTAGTGCTGACAGGAGCTATGGGAGTCACACCGAAGTCATTCCATTGTGTGTTTGTGATTTCTGCACGCCAACACCTCTGTGGTGTAAACAACTACGGTGTGAGATATTAACCGACTGCTGATGGTGGCCCCCCCACGGGCCCACCCCGTCTCACTCCCTGTGTGTCTGTGTCCTCCAGCAGCCTTTAATCACCCTGGAGGGAAGCGTAGCGTGCACGTTCTCAAGGGAAGGCATCAACAGCGTCACGGTGCAGGTGTCTGCTGGGAGTGCCATCCTGCAGGACAGGAAGACCATCGCCGTCCACGGTGAGTCGGCTCGGCAGCTGTCAGAAGAACAGAACAAGGATCATGCACACTGTTTAATAACAGGAAATAAAAGATCAATATTTTATTATAAAAACAGAGGCATTACAATAAACACGTCCTGTAGAGTTTATTTATATTTTTTTGAATCAAAGACGGCAAAGAAAAGAAAATTACATTTTCCAGAACTTGAGGAAGTAATTAATTCACTGAATCAGGTGTGTTGGAGCAGAAAACAACTGAAAAATTCAGGATGGTGTTCCTCAGGGACTAGGGTTGGGAACCACTGAATTTTAAACATCGATAATATGGTTTCCTGTGGTCCAGACAGTCCTGCAAACTGAGTTAGTCTCTGAGAGAACAGCAACAATCATATTTTATCCCGTAGTTCTCCTAAAAGCATTCATCAGACACGTGAGCAAATAAAGATGTTTCCAGAATGCCGGCGCTGTCGGACACTGAGCAGGTTGATCTGGGCCCCCCTGGTCTTCACTGACACTAACATTAACAATAAGGATACATTTATTTTAGCTGATGATACAAAAGCTATTTAATTTTACCAAACAAACAAAAAACAAAACATAAAGCTCATAATTAATCTGGAAGCTGTGTTTGAATGTTAATATGTTAAAAATAAGAGCATGTAAGTTATTATCTATAAGCACAAGTTCTCCAAGGTTTCACTCCACAAAAGTAGTTTTTATTGCATTAAAAAGGCATTAATTTAGCTTTTAAATAACATTTCCCCATCGGTTAGTTTTTTTTTTAATTTTCAGACTGAGATGATTTCAGTTTGTTATTTTTAGTTTTCTGGTTCTTTAATAATTATAAAAACTCAGTTTGTGGATTGTTTTATTGGTAATAATAGTTTTTTATTCAACTTGTTTCTTTCTTTAAGTCAGGTGTCCGTCTGCACATCACTTTATTTCCATTTGAATTTAGAAACACGCTCTTTAAGCCACCTGAAGCCAGTTTTAAAACCACAAATCATTTGTTTTGCAGAAGTTTTATGACACTGCAGGGAGAAAAAGCTGCTTTAGATCTGCTCCGTTTCTGTCTGACAGTTTTTAAACCTTTTATAAAGATGGACTCTTACATGAAAACAAGACAAAACAGTAAAGAACAAAACTGCTTTTTTTACAGAAAGTTCTAAATCTCAGCTGTGAACTTTGTTTTAGACCTCATAAAAGGAAAAACGTCAAACATTTATTAATATTATTGTTGTTGTTGTACCTGTAGAATACTTCCGATCTCATCTGCTGGCCTTTTCGTCCAACCTGGATGAGCACAACCCCGACGTTCCAGAGTGGAGGCTGGATGTGAGCCGTGTCATCAGGAACGCCCTGATCCAGGTAGGATCTTCTTCCCAGCAGCTGTTGCTCTGCTCCCGAAGATGCTGTCGGAGCTCAGCCGGACCTTTGCGTGACCTCCCCGGAGCTCCGGGTCTCCATTAAGACTTTTATGAGGATAGATGACGAGGGTTCAAGTTCAAAAATCTTTATTATCCCAGAGGGGCAGTTTGTTTCAAGTCAGTAGCATACTAGATCAATCCATACTAGACACTGAGATATTAAAATAACATAAATCATCACTGTTCATTAAGGAGCCTGATCACTACAGGGATGAATGAGTTTTCAGTCTGTTCAAGGATTCAAGGTTCTTTATTTATCATGCACACCACATGTGGTACATGTGGTGGAATGAAACTGAGTACACAGGGTCCCAATGTCGTCCTACGTCCGGGCAGCAGATACCTGCGTCCAGATGGAAGCAACCTGAACTCACCATAGAGTGGATGATCAGGATCTGCCAGAATCAGCCTGGCCTTGTTCACTGACCTCGTCTTGTGTAGGTCAGTGAGGTTCTGTAGGGCTATGCCAGCAGTTCTGGTGAACATCCTGACAATCCCTGAGAGTTTGCACCTGTTTTTGCATGTCAAAAGTCCAAACCAACAGATGAAGGTAAAAGTTAAAAGACTCAATAAAACATGAATAAAACATTCTCATAAAAGTTGAATCAACATTCAAACCACAGAGCTTCAGATACAAATATGTCCTCTGGTGGGCCTTTTTACAAAATGAGTTCACATGGGGGTCAAAGGTCAGGTTGTCATGGAGAACAGTTCCCAGATAGATGCACCACCTCAACAGCTTCACCATTATTGACCACAGGAGTGGCAACTGAAGAGTCTTTTCTGAAACCAATGACCAACTCCTTTGTCTTAGAAACATTGAACTCGCATCATTCAGTGAAGTCCCCGACCACAGGGTGGAGAGCAGAGGATGACGATCAGGAGGAAACGTAGTTCAAGGACGTCTGATTGCTCCGAACACACTCCGAGAATCCAAGGCTGCACAGGAACAAGCTCCTGGACGTTCATGAAGACAAATAAATGTCTGCGTTGACCCGAGGGGACGCTGGGGGACGAGTGCTTCACAAGCTGTCAGGTGTAAGAAATGATTCAGCCCCACGGCCGACAGTCACCCAGTCTGAGTCATTGACTCGTTCTTCACACATCTTCAAACTGCCAATATACTTCTGGGTCTCCGGAAGAAGCAGTCTGGGCCTCGCTTCATATTCTCACACGTATTTCTGATCCAGAAAATTCTAAATTGGTGCTGAAAACATCCGTCTCTGCAGTCCTCGCCGAGCGAGCCCGCGCTGTTATTTCTTGCAGGCAGAACACGAAGACGGAGAGAGATTAAGATAAAAATATTACTCGGCGGGTTTAAACCGCCTCAGCGTTCACGGCAGCAGAACCCCAGAAAAACGCTCGCAAACTAAAACCTGCAGCTGCTGCAGGAAACAAACGGCACAGTTCCCCATCTCTGCCTGCGTTCCTTTAAGGTCACGGCTGAACCTGCACCGATGAAAATTAACAACATTAAACATACGCACTAAAATAATTGATCCTCATTAAATTCTACTTTATCAGCAGCCGAGTGATTAATAAAAAGAAGCTCGCAAGATTTAAATATACACAATTTAATTTTACATGTTTTTTATTCCATTTTTTACATGTTAAAAAAAAAAAACAATACTACAAATAAAACACTCAGAATCTGTGTTCAGAAGCATATGAAAGAAATTCTGGCAGTTTCTTACAAAAACCTAAATGTTTTACAGTTTGTTTTTCCGGCTGCTCAGAGCTGAATTAGCATTAATTTACATGAATCATAATTAAAATAACAGTACAGGCATTGTTTGAAAATATTAGCTGCAACTCCAACAAGGTTCAGTCAGGTCATCTGGGTGATTTTTTTGTTGTTGTTGTTGAGATGTTTTGTCCTTCATCCAAATGACTTCATCAGTCCGATAAGCCACAACAAACAGAGTCCCACAAGCAGCAAACCCACATAGTGGACTAACCGGTTTGCTGGCAATGAGTTGGTTTCTGGGGCCCGCCATCTCCCTTGTCGACTCCTCGGAAGCAGCCATAGCCAAAGTGGTCCACCATGTGGGTTTGATGCTTGTGGGTCTCAGTTTGTTGTGGCTCATCAGACTGATGAAGTGCTATGGATGAAGGACGAAATATCTCAACAACAATAGAAACCGTCCAAATGACCTGAATGAACTTTGTTGGATTTTCTACCTGAATTATTGAGCATGAAATGTGATTAGCTGCAAATAATTATGGGTTAGAAAAGTTTCCTTTCAGAAAAGATGCTTTGCTAAAGGACATGATAAATGAAGGGATTTTTTTTTTAAGCTCCTCTTGGGATCAACTTTTTAGAACCATCTCAAAAATCAATCAGCTTTCCAGGTTCTCGAAACCAGTAGTCTGAGTTCATATCTCAGTTAAGTTTCTGAACAGTTTCAAGCAGATCTCAACATGAAGAAACTGACCAGTTTGCTTGAATTTCTAATTCTAAACATCAAAACATCAAAGTTCATGCTCAGTCATCCAGGTACAAAGTCCAGTAATGCTCAGTCAGGTCATCTGGACAGTTTCTTTTTTGTGGAAAGACGTTTCACCCTCTATCCAAAGGGCTTCATCAGTCTGAGGAGTCCCAAGTATACTGTTTCCCCACTAAGCAGATGATAATAAGCTGATGAAGCCCTCCGGATAGAGGGCGAAACGTCTTTCCACAAAAAAAAACTCTACAGATGACCTGACTGAGCATTATTGGATTTTGTACCTGGATGATTGAGCATGAACTTTGATGTCTTGAACCACTTTGGCTGTGGCTGCCTGCCTGGGAGGAGTCAATGGGGGACAGGACAGCCCCCAGAAACCATCTTAACACCAGCAAACTGGTTGGTCCACTAAAGGAGTATACTGTGGGGAAACAGTTTACTTGGGACTCCTCAGACTGATGAAGCCCTCCGGATAGAGGGTGACACGTCTTTCCATTAAAAAAAAATAAACTGTCCAGATGACCTGATTGAGCATTATTGGACTAAACATCAAAACTTTTTTTTTATCCGTTGCAGAGCAAAGACAAAAATTTCATCCATCTGTCTGTCTCGTGAAATGTATAAGTTGAAATATAAGAGAGGTACGGACTTCAGTTTTGGTGTTTGGCTCCATCTTGGCGTGAGAAAAGTCACTATTGAAAATTGGGTTGCCATGGCAAAATCCAAGATGGCCACTGCCATATACTTCAACCACAGCTAGTGTTTGAGGAAACTATATGCTTTCCAGTTTTATATTACTTAAAAGTATAGTTACCTCAAATGATTGGGGTAGCCGAAGATTATTCTGTGGGCCAAGGCCACCATTGGCCATCTCCTGGCTCCACCACTGGACCTGCTGGTGGATAAAACTGCCCCCTCCACTCTCCAGGGTCCGTCACTCTGCGCCGCCTCAGACAAGATAAAAAAAATCTCCCTCTGTTCTTCTCCACAGAGTAACTCCTCTATTTGAACATCTTGCAGCAAAAACGTTTAGGTTTACTTCATTTTCTGTTCAGTTCCAGTCCAGAAAAACACTCGTTTCAAAAACTACAAACATTCAGACCCCTCAGTGACTGGGACATTGGCGTACTGCTTGTTTATGCTGACTTTAAGCTTCAACAACTCCAACTGTTGGGGTGGGGGTGGGAGACCTGGTTGTTTGGTGGGAATGTCCAAAACCTCTGATGGACCCGAGGTCAAAACGGCAAAAGAGAATTGTTTAATCATCCCTGTAGTTTTAATGTTTTTTTCATATTTTTAAATCCTGAGACAAACAAAGGAAATGACAAACATCGGCCCGGTCACTTTCTTTGACTCTCTGCTCCGAACGGTTCTGGTCCAGTTAACGTGACGTTCTGTGCATTCACTGCAGACAACATCTGCTCACACACCGAGGTCCTGCCTCGTCTGCCACACATCAAACCACTTCTTATTCCAGATGTTCAGAATGTAACTTCCTGAATGGTTTGCACTTTTTGTTGCTGCCGGGTCCTGTCGAGACGTCACTGGTTATCCTGAGGATGATGGGTAACAAGCGGTTGTTTATCTGGCTCCACTTGTTTGACACAGTTTGAGGTTTAGAGAATTCAACCAGATCCTTCTGGGTGTGAATGTTTATGAAGCATTTACACAGAGATCTATTTTTCTTCCGTACGTTTTTCAGCATCTTTCTTGTTCCACAATTTTTTTGTGCTATTTCAGCAAATCATAATTCAAAACGTTCGGCTCATTCAGCAGAAGGGTGCTGTGACTTTTGGTATTGGTGCAACTTTAGCTTTTTGAAATATTTAGCCTTTTCTGCCATTTTTTTTTTCGTCATAGAAAATGAACGGAGCTCATTTGACATCCTTCAAATCATTAGATGTGTTTACAACCTTTTACTGCTCCTTTCACATTTTGTTCTGTTTCAGCTTCTGTTTGTAATTGTAAACTGTTTTCAGCTTTTTTGTGATCCTCTTAGATTATTTCTGCTAACTACAACATTTTTGTGCTTCTTCTAACTTCTTTCTGCTAATTTCAGCTTGTTATGCTCCTTTCAGCTTATTTATGCAAGTTTCAGCCTTTTCTGCTAGTTCAGCTACTATTTAGCCGTTTTTATGCTAATGTTTTTTTTAGCTAATTCCACATTTTTTCGCACTCATTTCAACTTTTTTCAGCCTAATTCAGCAAAAGTGTTCTCTCCCCACTTCCCTCTAGTCATTTAAGCTTCTTTCTGATTTTTTAGCTACTTTTCAGCTTCTGTTTTTTTCCAGATATTTTCCACTTTTTTTTAGCTAATTTCTGCTTCTTTCAGCCTAATTGGGCAATCATGTGTTCTTTCTGCTTTCATATGCTAACTTAATCTTCTTCTAGCTTTTCAGCTACCTTTAAGTTCATTTCAACTGTTTTCAGATAAATTCAAGTTTTTCATGGTAATTTCTGATACTTTCAGCATAATTAACTTTTGTCTACTAATTTAAGTTTGTCATGTTCCTTTAAAGTTATTTCTGCTACTTTCAGCTTTTTCTGCTATTTCAGCTACTACTGAGAAAGCTGTTTTTATGCTGATTTAATCTTTTTCAGCAAATTCCACATTTTTGGGCTCATTTCAGTATTTTTGCTTCCTTCTGGTAGTTTAAGCTTTTTTAATGTATATTTTTTCAGTTACTTTTCAGCTCTTGTTGCTAATTTCAACTTTATTTTTTTTTTAGCTAGTTTCCTAATTTTATGCTAATTTCTCCTTATTTAAACCTACTTCAGCAAATATGTTCTTTCTGCTTTCTTTTAATAACTTGGGCTTGTTCTCCCATTTCAGCTACATTTCAGCATTTTTTAAGCTAATTTCAGCTGTTTTTCAGCAAAGATCTTCTGCAATAAGCTTTAACTGCATTTTTGCAGTTTCTCTAGTTGAGGTTGTGATTGTGCGCCTCAGACAGTTGTATCAGACTTTGTGTGAGTAAAAACGATGCAGCTTGGTTAGAACCTGTCTCACCCTCGTCTCCTTGCTGTTTTCCCTGCAGGCCACGGGCGTGAGCGAGGACCAGCTTCTGGTCACCGTCCTCCCAGGGTTACCCACAGCAGCTGAGTTTTTCCTCCTGCCCGACAAACAGAAAACTGAAGGGAAACCAGAGAAGAGCTCGGCTCATTTAGATCAGGTGAGGCAGCAGCGCCGCTCCTCCTGGACTTCTGAACATTTTGTTGTTTCTTGATGTCACCTTGTCCTTCTCGCTCTAACTCCACCTCAGTGCAGAGCTCCGTTTGCCTTTCTGTTTATGACTCATAGAGAAGCTCCTCATGGCAGCAGCTTGTCCATGCTCCTTAAAATAAAACCTCAGCTCAGTTCCTCCTTCTACCAGCAGATGCCAGAATTGCACTTCCATACCCATGAGTCTAGCATGAACATGTGGACTCATTATATCGCCTCCTTATGAGGAGGAATGAATTTTAAACAGTCGTATCCTGTCCGGTGAGGCAGAGCCGCCGTAAAACCCAGACAATAAAAACATCCAATCAACGAGAACCAAAATGACTGTCGATGTCACAAAACATGATTAGGCCAGAGAAGGAAATCAGTTGCAGTTTTCCTTTTTCCTTCCTGCTCCATCTTCTGCAGACCTCCATAAATCTTCATCCCAAAGTTCACACAAGTGTGGAGCCGACTCTGCTTATTAGGATGTATAAGAGATTTACTGACCCTGGTGTACGTTGTGAATAGGTAATTAGTCAAAGCGTAGACTAAATTTAAACAGTACAAAGGGGAAAGGACTAAAGAAATTATTCATTTCACTATTAATTTGGCAAATGAGGCAGATAAGATAAATGAAGTTTCTGCAGCAGAGAGAGAGAAAAAAAGCATCTGCACACAAGAAACATATTGTTTTATTATTCGGCTCATACAGGCTCGTTTCAGGACACCAGAATAATACTGAACTCTTTATTTTTAAGGTATATACAGTCTGACCCCAAATAGAGGATTGTACATGTGTAAATGAAAAGATCTGTGTTGGAAAAATTAGATCAAACCAGATTTTTATTATTTTTGTAAGTCAGTTGTCTCACATGAGCACATCCATCCATTATTTTTATCAGTTCGGTTTAAATCAGACCAAAGTGTCTCCCACTTGTCTGAAGCGCAGAGATCAGGCCGGGCTGTGTGGTGATCAGGTTTGTTATTTAAAGTGGTAACTAGAGAAATTGCATTTCCTGCAAAAACGCAGTGTGATTACTTATTGCTGAAGAACTTCCTGAAAAACAGCTAAAATTAGCTTAAAACACTCTGAAATGTAGCTGAAATGGAAGAACAAGCCTAAGTTATCAGAAGAAAACAGAAAGAACACATATTTGCTGATTTAGATTTAAATAAGAAGAAGTGAGCACAAAAATTAGGAAATTAACTAAAAAAGCTGAAATTAGCTAAAATGAAATGGCTGAAAAGTAGCTGAAAAGGCAGAGAGAAGCTTAAACAACCAGAAGGAAGTGGAAGTAGCTGAAATAAGTTAAAATAACCTGGAATTAGCTGAAAAGGCTAAATTTAGTACAAAACATCTAAATAGTAGCTGAAAGAGCAGAAAAAGCTGAAACTAGCAGAAAATATCTGGAAGGAGTATAACAAGCTGAAATTAGCAGAAATTACCACAAAAAATTAATTAATTGAAAACAGCTGAAATAACTAAAAAATGTCAAAAAGCTACAGCTCATTTACCATTTCCATTTACAATACATTAAAAATATGAAAACGTCCCAGCAGAGAATTGTTTGTCATGTGAGGCTGTGTTTAAGGACACTCACAAAAGAGGGAACAAATTACTTTTTGTATCCATTTTTCCTTACCAGAGGAACCACTAGTTTCTGCCAGATGGTACCAACCTGAATACTGGTTGCTCTGGATGGGTTGGGTCATTGTAAACCTGTATTGCCTTTTTTTTTTCCAGAACCTGACTGTACAGGTTTCACTTGTTGATGATCAATGACTTTACTACCTTGTTTGAACACCTGGGACAACTTGTTCCTGTCTCTGACTAGAAGGTTCCCCTACCATGAGACAATATTAAAGGAAACACTTTCAACCAGTGACCTGCACACCAACTACAAAATATGTTTGCTTCTTCTTGCTTTAATTCTAATTTTTAAACAGCTCTGCAAATAAATATTCCTCTGAAAATGATTTAAGTTTTTACCAGTCAGCTAAAAACTATATTGTTTAAATTGTGTCTCCTGTCTCTGCAGCTCTCTGAAGTTTTGCTGAGTGCCTTGAATCAGAATCTTGTCCAGTTCACGTTGCGGCCGGGCGTCCAAGTCACAGTGTACACAGCTCACCTGTCAGCAGGTAAACAAACACAACGGTCTTGGTTTAGTCCAGGAGGACCTTCAGTAGTGAGTGGGACAAACAAACAGCATGGGGACTTTTAATAGACACAGTGGACAGTCAGGTATAACTTTCATATTTTTATTGCCCCACCACTCAACTAATAACCCCACCCCTGTGTCTGATTGGCTCCCACCATGTAGCTACACAGAGACATTCAGAGAGTGAGAACCGTTACACGTATGTGTGCCTCTTCCTATTGGGGATGCTGCTACTTTTAGGATAAAGAGTAAGAAGAGTCCATATATTAAACTGATTCATGATTCACATGGGTGTCATTTCTGTTCACCACTCATTGCATGAGTCAGCAGGTGCAAATACAGCCCGGCTCAGCGGTTGTGTTGCTGATGGCGTGCGGCGCTTGTCTCCCTGTCTCTGCAGCGCCCCTTGTGGACACCGGTGAGAACCACAGCGGCTCTGCCATGCTAATGCTGCTGTCGGTGGTGGTTGCAGGGTTAGCTGTGTTTGTCATCTACAAGTTCAAGAGGTAACGTTTTCCTGAGGTTCCGTACAGTGATCATGTTGTGCCCATTGGTAAAGAGGTCAGTAGGGATGCACCAATACCAGTAATGGGTGTCTGTTTGGTACGGTGTATACCTACAATATACCCCTAACATGTGCCAATATGGTAGTACCAAATGCCAGTTTGATTTCAAACACATTTTCAAAAGAACTTTCGAAGTGTCCATCCAGCCGTCATCAATCTGTTATTTCCAGTTGTCTCAAAGTCAGGTCTCGAGGTAGTAGCTTGAGCAGGGAGGTCCAGACGTCTCTGTCCAGAGCCACCTCTTCCACCTCTTCTGGGAGGACTCCAAGGTGTTCCCTCACCAGCTGAGCGACATAGGCTCTCCAACATGTCCCAGGTCTTACCCTGATTCTCTTCCCAGTTGGACATGACACAAAAACTCCCTAAGGAGGCGACCAGGGGACAGCCTTACCAGATGTCGAAATCACTTGAATAGGCTCCTCTGGATGTGGAGGAGCAATTCAATTCAGTTCAGTTTATTTGTATAGTTCCAAGTCACGACATAAGTTGTCTCAGGGCACTGTACAGAAACATTACATTATAAAAGACGATTCTTAAAAGTTATCTATCTAAGGAAGCCAGGAGATTGCGTTGAATCTTGACATCGTCTGAGCCTCCCATCCTGAGCAAACACAAAGGAGAGAGTGGAAAGGAAAAACTCCCTTTTAACAGGAAGAAACCTCCAGCAGAACCAGGATCAGGACGAGTGGCCATCTGCTTTGACCGGATTTGAGAGGACAGGAAGTAGAAACAGACAAACACAGGTCCAGATGTATTTTCTATAAGAGGAAAGACAAAAACACATGTAAATATATAAATAATTACAAATACAAACAGGTAGAGAAGAGCAAGTAAAGACAGCAGCAGAGTGAGGAAATGTGGTCAATTTGTCCTCCAGCAGTCTGAGCCTTTAGTAGCGATTCTACTCTGAGTCTCTCCTGGAGAACTAAACTTCTCACCTGATCTCTCAGGGAGAGTCCAGCTACCATGAAGAGAAAACTTATTTGGACCTCCTGGCTCCAGGATCTCATTCTTTCAGTCTCTACCATAGTTCATGACCATAAATGAGGGTAGGAATGTCAGACTGACCAGTAAACAGAGAGCTTCTCCATGCAGCTCAACTCCCTCTTCACCACAACGGACCAGAACAGAGTATGCAACTGTAAGAGTTGCAACTCAACATTTGGAAGTACTCAAAATAAGTACTGGTTCTAGATAAAAAAAGAAGAAAAAGTTGTATTGTGCATCCGTACAGTTGCCAAAAGGTATGGGAGTGTCCCGACAGCTCGGAAAACAAAAGCTGCAGGCGAGGCTGCAGAAAAGGTTGATAGTTGTCTGTCAAAGCAACACGTCTGTCCATTTGTTCGACTTTTCCCCTCAAACATCTGTGGGGATCCTGTCGAAATGCTTGTCAGGTCATTCCCCACAAAAAGAAATGCCATTCAACCTTCAGCTGCTATCAATATTAAGGCCTTTGAAAGGAGGCAGCTGACCTTTCTGAAATGTTAACGTGTTTCCTTGCTGAGGTGGAGCTCCAAGGGAAACAATGTGAAGGGTCAGGATGAGCTACAGAAGTACAACAAAACATGAAACATTATTAAAGGTTATAAGTCCTTGTATCTGTTAGTGTCATAAGATCTGAATACCCAGAGTGAAAGGGAGCTGAGAATGAACACTCCACACAAGAAGCTCAGTTCAGTGCTTTTATTTACACTGCAGCAAAGTTTGGAACTAGACTGGATCCCTGGGGAGCAAGGAAATGTAATTAATCTCAGGTCACTGGTATTTAGAGTCTTTACTCAGAATTTACAGTTCCTTACAGGTTGGTGGTGTTAGGTCTGTCTTGGTTCCAGTCAGTAACAGTCCAAGTGATGGTCCGGAGATCACTAGTGAGCACGTAGTAGGAGACACATGAGAACAGATGGAGGGCGTAGGCAAGGATCCAAGTATTTGGTTTTGGTACAGGTTTCACTGGAGGTACTCAGGCAGTCACATTGGAGGAGTAATCACAAGTATTAGTACACACAAGGCTCAGGAAAACACTAGACGGCTGAGAGCATGAACCATAGGCGAGGCAATGCTCCAGCGTTGGATGAATGTCTTCTCGGCCTTAGATATGCCAAGAGTTCATTAGAGGACGGGTTGCAGCTGTCGGAGTAGAGCGACCTCTGGTGGAAAAACACTGGAACTACTACATTTAGATCCTTTTTACCCGTCAGTCCTTGAACATGTGGTTGTTGCAGATTATCTGATCTGTTTTAGTTTAGGCTTTGGGTTTTATCCGTTTGCCTCACTGTAAATCTTTCCTCAAGGAAGATCCCAGGCCTCAACGTCTATGCGCAGATGCAGGACGAAAAAGAACAAGAAATGACGAGTCCAGCTGATCCAACAAAGGCCACGCCCAGCTCACGGCAGGACCTGGTGCCTTCTTTGGAGATCCTGGACACCGAGTTCAACTCACGGCCCATCGGTGAACACCGTCACACTCATCTGTCGCTCACATTTCCTTCTGTTTTTCATCCCACTGTTCTGTTTCACATCGTGTTGACACGACTCTCATTCTGTGCTTTCTGTTGTGTTCCTCAGTGAAGTGGTCCGGACTACAGAAGGACTGAACAAAGCCGAGCATGTGAAGCAGTACAGAGGATTCTGAGTGGTACGGTTAAACACACTGCCCTCCTCTGTGCTGCTGGGCTTCAGTCACTGCCAGAAAACATGAATAAATACAGCAAGTGCAGCTTCTGAAGAACACACGTCTGTTTTTGTTTTTTTAGATCTGCTGGATATTAATGCACCATCGTTAACATCATTTCATCCTGTTTTATTTTATTTATTTTTTGGTTGGTTCCTGCCACTTGCCACATATCATGGTTTGTTTTTTGATTAATGTCTTTGTGTCACTTACAGGTTTTCTGTAGATATTTCTAAATAACACAATGTTTTTACAAGTGCAGCACATTGGGAAAGCATTGTTTTCTTTAAATTCTCCTACAAATTTGCATTTAATTTTATGTCAAGTTGTACAATATTTAGTTGAGTTTAAAATGTTTTTTTTTCTCAACATTGCTATACTTTTACTAGTTAAAAACAATTTTACTGTAAAGTGCCACAGTTCTTGAATTGTGGTACCACTTAAAGTACTTGATCCTACCATAGTAATATCAAAAAATACTACTACTCCAACAAAATAACAATTTCACACAACTTCCTTTATTTACTTCAGCATAAACACTAAATGTTCAGTGTCTAAACGTCCAAAACTCAAGTTTGTTTCAAGTTTATTTAGGATATAGAAAAAAAAAACTAGTAAAAGCAAATAACAACAAAGCACAAAAAAAAAAAAAGAAAATCAACAACAACAACAAAAATGTTTGATAAAACACATAAAAAGATAATTAAACAATAAAACAGTACATGTATATTTAATATTTTAAAAAAATTATATATATAT
>NC_056513.1:8666084-8673574 GCF_014905685.2 Nematolebias whitei | reverse complement strand
TTCTGTATGTCACATGATTGTTTCTGTATGTCACATGATTGTTTCTGTATGTCACATGATTGTTTCTGTATGTCACATGATTGTTTCTGTATGTCACATGATTGTTTCTGTATGTCACATGATTGTTTCTGTATGTCACATGATTGTTTCTGTATGTCACATGATTGTTTCTGTATGTCACATGATTGTTTCTGTCTGTCATCTGATGTTTCTGTCCGTTCTGGTCTCTCCTCAGGATGTATGAAAGCTCATGTACACGTGAAACTCTCCACAGAACTCCCCACGTACATCGTCTGAATGCTGGACCGCATCACTGCTCCAGATGCATCATGGATCTTTTTTTTTTTTTTACCCTGTGGGGCACAAAGGTTTTGAGCTTTATACCTGCGCTTGTTGGACCCAGCTGACAGACTGTGCTCTGTTCCGACCAGAACAAACTGTGCACAGGTTTTCACTTTCCTTTCTTTGTCAGCACTTTTTGGACAAACTCATTTTCAAAATTCTTTTTTTAATTTTATTTTTTTCTGTGTGGAGGAGGAGCCGGCATGAAGCTGGGAGGGAAACCATGTTTTTATTTTTTTAAGCCTTTTTTTAAATTCACATCTCATTTTGGTTTGCTAACAGCAGTGGTGTATTTTTTATTCATATATTTTTGATGTATGTTATAGAAGTGAATTACACATTTAATTTGTAAATCATGAATGTATATGTTAGGATTTTGTGTATTTTAATACAAATGTCATACTAAAAGAGATGCGGTTCAAAAATATGAATAGGTTATTTCCAAGCTTTTGATCTGTTGTTGTCAAACAGCTGATTTATGGCACAATACATTTTCTACTGAAACATTTCCTTCTTGATTTGAATATCAGGATTTAGTTTTAAAACCTTTGCTGTTAATCTAATGCTTCTGGTTCTATTTATAACACATGCCAGTTTGTAAAAGAAAAAAACAAGTTCAGCGCTTCAAAATAGTCGCCCACTGTACCACCTTCCCGCAGCAGGATGGGACGTGATGACCGGAGACAAAGTGAAGTGTCTCATGCTCGGCTGTGGCCGGGAGCGTCTGTGGGAGGCAGATTTGGCTGCAGCTGGAGTCAAAGAGCATCCGAGGTGGAATAAAACTCAAAGGGGTCAGATGGAAAGGAGCTTTTCGAGGAGACATTCCAATGGACAGAACAAGAGGCCTCAGGAACTCGGTGCTGCTTTAGGTCGGTGACACGTTCAGGCTAATATCCCGACCTGCTGCAGTGCAGGACCCGTCTTCGTCCCAGCTCATCAGAACTCGCTGCAGAATGCACGGATGAAGAGCGCGATCAGAGAACCGTCGAGCTCCTTGGTGCTTAAAACTTGACAGATGTACATTCTTGATTAGCTTCGTTCATTTCTTGTGTTTTCTCTATTTGTAGTTTTCAACCCAAAAGAGGTTCTGTTCAGCTTTGGAGAGTCTTACTGTAAGGTGTAGATCCCCTGCGGATGGACACCCAGCAGGTCCGAAACACATTTCAGAGGTTTGTGGTCACAGCCAGGACCAGGGAGGGTTCTGAAACTTTAGTCCTTAGCCCCAAAGCCTCCTCCAGGTCAGTTCGTACCTCGGCCCAATTGTTATTTTGTAGTTTGGTCCCCACGTACCCGACCCGTTGGGTTTAAACAGAGACCATCTCTTTGACCAGCTCCGTTTTGGTTTTTGACTTTCACAATTTAACTTGTATGTTTTCGAATGGAGACGAGGCGATTTGTTTTGAATTCTTTTAATTGTTTTGCATTCTGAATTCTGGGCACGCTGGTTTGTAGCTCCGGGTGTTTTCTGAGTAACACCCAGAGGATAAAATACATTTTATTGAAGCAGTTATAAAAACAGAAACTGGCATTAAGCTTCTAAAACAGGAGACAGTTTAATTTGGTGTTCCTTTCTGCAGGGGTTGCTGCCACGACTTGAAATAATTGTCAGTTGTTTTACGCCTGATGCCTTTGCTAACACAACCTGGGCTTGAACCCGCAGCCTCAGGATTGCAAGGCCATGGCGCTGCCCCTGAGCTACCGAGGCCTCAATAAGACAGTTTAATATATTTGCCTAAAAACACAAGCAGGCTGTATTTCAGATAAGCAGCTTCAGTAGATCTGCAGTGTCAAAAATCTGTGCCTGACATGAATATTTATAAAACGACAACAGAGTGATTGCAAGAGTTGGAGAGTTTTCTTCTCAATGCAGGACTTTAAACGATAAACAAAATGAAATGATGCATTTTATCACAGCTGTGTGTATCCATCCACTCACTGTTTGATCCTGCACAGGGTTGCATATAATGATAGGAACAGCAAAGTACACGGGCGTGAAATAATCACTGTTTTGTTAGAAAACAAAATGCAGAAGTCCCTCGGTTATCACGAGGTTAATGGGACCACGCCCGCTGCAATAAGTGACAAACCGTGAAGTAGGGATACAGTAGTCTAAGTTCAAGTTTCACTCCCAAACTCCCACCTTCTGTGTAAATAGACAATTTAAATTTAAATACTGTAATATTTAGAATATTACAGTATTTAAATTTAAATTGTAGAGAAGAGAAGCGCAGCAGGACAGTAAAGTGTTAACCCTTCACGCAGCTCCGCAGCACAGGGCAGAAATCTACTTCTTGATCAATTACACTGTAACAACAGAACATAGAAGTTCTAAAATAATAATAATTAAAAAAAACAACACTTTTATAATTTGTGATTATGATGATTTTACGATGTATTTGAATTTGAAGTTGGAAGACAAAAGTCGATCAGTTACGAAACTGCTTCAGCACAGAGCAGAAATGTGGGCGTGGCAGAGAGCCGCAGGTGGCAGAGAATGGAGATCCTGACAGGCTGCAGGAGGGAGCTTCTCCCTGCACCTGTGGGCTGCACACAAGTGCAGCAGGTGCTAAATCATTTAAAATTATTTTAAGTAAACAATCCATGCTGCTCATGTGGCTCATCCATCAATCAACCAATCGTGTGTCAAATCTAATCTTATTTTGAAAAACCGCGATAGAGCGAGTCTGCAATAAAAGAACCACAAAGTATACTTTGTATCTTACTGTATATCTAAATACTCTATATGAAGTGGACACGCACTATTTAGCAGAAATAAGAATTGATCAGCACCCACCTTTAAAAATAAGCAACACATTTTTATAAATCCAACTTCTGAGAGTAGCAGGATTTTATTAGAAGAAAACTTTCTTTCTGTTATAAGAAGCACTTGTAGTTTTCAGCAGCACTTTAAGGTGATGTTGTGCAGTTTAGTCATTTCCAACTGCTGTGAAAAAGCCCGTTTCACGTGTTTCCGCTCATCAGTTTTCCTCAACACCGCTAAAGTTGTGTTGAAAACCCGCTTTCATCGCCTTAAAGTGGACATAAAAAAGAAATAAACGTTTCAAACTGCTCTTTCCAGTTTGCGTCACGAGTCCACACGCTCTCCATCCCCAGCTGCATTTCCTGTTTTTTCAGGAAATCTTCAAAGCATCCTCTGATGAAACAGGGCGGCGTCAAATTAGAGAAAAATGACTTCTGGTGTAAACAGAAGGCAATTTCCTTTATGCCTCTGAAGTATTTTTCCAAAACAAAGACAGAGAAAATATATTTATGCTCATAAAGCTTCTAAAACCTAAAACAAACAAAAATTTCTAAGTGGTTGGAAACGTACACGTCTGAACCAGGACGTCGTTAAGCGAACTCTGAGGTTCAGAAGGTTCGTGTTTGCCGTTAAACAAAGAGACGATGGATAACAGAGAACCTGAAAGTGACTTAATGAATAGTGTTAATAAAAAGTAACTTTTAACAGTCCTGGTTCTAATTTAGACTCAAGCTCACACTGAGTAGTTTTGACCAGCAGCTTATCAAATGGGTCAGAATTTCTGCCAAAAAGGGTTAAAATGGCAAACCAGTAAAATTAAAGCTACTGATAAAACGTTAAACCCAACAAATGGGTTACTTGAAGAGTTATCAACTAATGTTATTTCAGAAAGAAAAACTCGTAAACTAAAGTAATTAGCAGGTCAAATGTTTCTTTTTACAAGGTTTTTTTTTTTTTTTTTGGGTGGCCTTACCCTTTAGTAATTACATCCTGAAGCAGAGGTCCAGTCAGGCCCAGTTTGATCAGCTTACACACAGTTCACGTCCAGCCAAAACTTTAGCTCCAACTGTCGACCAAATATTTGGTCAAGCCAACCCAAGACTCAACAGCCTTAACAAAGTTGAGTTGACAATATGACCCATCAGCTTTAAATGTTATAACAGTGGTGAGACCAGCTATGTTGTATGGTCTGGAGACAGAGACGTGGACAAAAAGACAGGAGACAGACCTGGAAGTAGCGCAAATGAAGATGTTGATGGGAGTGACATGGTTGGATAAGATTAGGAATGAAATCATCACAGGTACATCAGTGGTTGAACCACTGGGACGCAAAGTTAGAGAGGCCGGACTGTGATGTTATGGACATGTCCAGAGGTGGGACAGTGGGTATATTGGTAGAAGGACGTTAAAAATGCAGCTGTCAGGAAAAAGACAGAGGAGATATATGGATACATGCGCAATAATCCAGGTAAATAAATCTAACAAGGTTGAGTCGGGTCTGGACGGATTCTTCTGTCAACAAAGAAGAATCCATCCAGAGGACCTGACTTCACTTTGTTAGATTCATGGATGCGGTTAGAGAAGACATGGAGGTAGTTGGAGTGAAGACAGAGGACAGCGTGAGATGGAGGAGGAGGATTCGCTGTGGAGACACCTGAAGAGGGAAAAGCCAGAAGAAGAATTGTGTTTCTAGTTGAAACTCACAGACATCAAGTTGATCAACTTGTTACTGTTGCTCAGAGATGAGACAGTTTTTAGCAACGCAAGTTCAAAAGAACACTTCTGTTCCTTTTTATCTGTTTTTAACTGCTTTTTGTTTTCAGGTAGGGTCACGGGCAGCTGGTGCGTATCTCCATAAGTCCATGGACAAGAGACGGTGGACAGGCAGGACAAGTCCCCAGTCCATTACAAGGACAGAGACAAACAGTAATACATTCATGTACGATCACGTTATTTACGCCACTGATTCAATGAGACTTAATCTGAAATGGGTCGCAATAAATAGTTCATAAAAGTGAGTGGTTCAGGATATTTAACGTGATCGGTGAACTCAAGAAGAGCTCTCGAAGCCCGGTGATGGTTGGATTTGTTGTTTGTAACACTGTCAGAATATTTTCACACACACAAAAAAAAAAAATCCCAGTTGCGCAGAAATTATCCTCCCTTTGCCTTACGAGAAGATAATTCCCAGCAATGTTCTATCCACTCCTCTTGGTAAACTTCAGCTATTCGAAGTTGTTGACAAAGTTTAAGCTAAGATTTTTTTTTTTGTCTCTTGGTTAAAGTGTTCAATAGTTGAGGGGACAAAACAAACAAACTCAGTTCGCAGCAGATCTTTCTTTCCAGCTTCTTGTTGTGTTGCCTGAAGGCCTTTTCTTTTTGAAATGGTGTTCTGAGTTAAAGTTGGAGACGGTTTAGGATGTTTTTCAACGTTATCAGAACTCCGTTACACCTTCGAGCCTCGTATGAACCAGTGAAGCCATTCATCATGTCATCTGTCATGTCTGCACCTGATCACAGGAGGGGGCGGGACCATGTGTTCAGATCCTGGAGGAGCATATTGACATTAAGTTGATCCTATTTGTCTTCATTTGCTTTGAACCAGGACCAAATCTGCACTCAGCCAAAAGGGAGGGATTTTTGCTGCTTAAACAAGTGAAAAAAAATTCATTTTACACTAATTTATTTCATTTTTATCAAAGTCTACACTTCAGATTGTTTCAGAGTTTTAAAGTTTTGCAAAGCAAGAATGTAAAAGTCATCGTTTAAGAGGCATAAAATGCTTCAGAGCTCTCGCTTAGAGAGAAAAAACCCCATCTTCATCTGTACAGCTCATATGGTATGGCTCGAAGAAGAAGTATTGTATAGTGAAAGCAGATTCGCAGTAAAGAAGACAGAAGAGGTTTAAATCCAGGAAAGAGAAATTGGCTCCGGACAGCTTTTGAGCTTTACGATTCAAAGCGGCGAGAGAGTCGTGCGAACACGAGGAATGTCCAGCCTCCAGGTGAGGATGAGCTGGGATGTGACGGCACCAAAGGCTGTGGGAAACATTTCCGACTTGTAGATGAGCTTTCTCACCATCTCCTTCCTGCAGAATTAGTGAAGACGTTATTTTTGTAGTGAAAAATTAACAATAATAAAAAAAAAAAAAAGGGAACTTTTATTACTGTACAGCTTTTGTATAAGAACAGACAGTAAAATGTTCAAGTGTTTTTGTTTGACCTGAACTGTGCTGTGTGTAATTGTTTAATGCATTTACAATCATATTTATTAAATGGAAAGAAGTCTGTTATTTCTTATTGTTTTCTTTGTGAAGAAGTGAAGTGATTTTACAAAAGATAAACTGTAAAAAAAAAAAAAAGAAAGAAAAACAAGCTCCACAATCAAACCGTGGAATCTGAGAAGATTTATTTATATATATATATATATATATATATATTTTAAGTTTTTGCCTCCAGCAGTAAAACTCATCATCTTCCTTCTGGTTGTTCAGACCTGATGGTACTTCAGCATAATGGGACTGTTTTACAAGTTGTCCAGGAACAATGCTGAACTTCTTCTTCAGTAAATGTTCAGAGGAGCTACGAACATGACTGGAGTCTATGGCAGTCACTTGTTCTTGCTTCAAAGCTCTGAGGTGTGTTTGGACTCAAAACCGGTTGCTTAAGGAATCCTTTGGTGGTCAGTGATGGTCTGGACTTGGATCAGTGGTCTATGATGGTCTGGATTTGGATCAGTGGTCTGTAATGGTCTGGGCTGGGATCAGTGGCCTGTGATGGTCTGGACTTGATCAGTAGTCTGTGATGGTCTGTCCACGGATTAGTGGTCTATGATAGTCTGCCCATGGATCAGTGGTCTGTGATGGTCTGGACTTGGATCAGTGGTCTGTAATGGGCTGGGCTGGGATAGGTGGTCTTTAATGATATGGGCTTGGATCAGTGGTCTGCGATTGTCTGGACTTGGACCATTGACCTGTGATGGTCTGTCCATGTATTAGTGGTCTGTAATAGTCTGGGCTTGGATCAGTGTCCTGGGATTTTCAGGACTTGGATCAGTGGCCTGGAATGGTTTGTCCATGGATCAGTGGTCGGAGATGGTCTGTCCATGGATGGGTGGTCTGTGATGGTCTGGACATAGATCAGTGGTCTATGATGCTCTGTCCATGGATCAGTGGTCTGTGATTGTCTGTCCATGGATTAGTGGTCTATGATGGTCTGTCCATGGATGGGTGGTCTGTGATGGTCTGGACATAGATCAGTGGTCTATGATGCTCTGCCCATGGATCAGTGGTCTGTGATTGTCTGGACTTGGATCTGTGACCTGTGATGGTCTGTCCATGAATCAGTGATCAGTGGTTGTCTGGACATTGATCAATGGCCTGTGTTGG
>NC_056513.1:8549278-8666074 GCF_014905685.2 Nematolebias whitei | reverse complement strand
TCTGTCCATGGATCAGTGGTCTGTGATGGTCTGTCCATAGATCAGTGGTCTATGATTGTCAGTCCATGGATTAGTGGTCTATGATTGTCTGTTCATGGATCAGTGGTCTGTGATGGTCTGTCCATGGATCAGTGATAAGTGGTTGTCTGGACATTGATCAATGGCCCGTGTTGGTCTGGACTTGGATCGGTGGTCTGCGATGGTCTGTGCATTTTATAAAAAAGACCATGTAAAACTATTTTGTCCACCTTCCAAAGGCTGAGGGAAGAGAGGGGACAGGGTCTGGTCTTGCCCCCCTGTAGTCCTGACTTGTTTCCAACAACATGAACTTCACAGACGGACATCTGAAAAGGAGTTTGCAGAAAGAATGACACAAAATACTTTAAATACTACATTCATATATAGAAACACATTTTCTCAGTTTTGAGTGCAATATGTTCAGGACTACACAAGTGTACTGGTTGTAACTTGTTCCAAATAACATTTTTAGTCTTTTGCTTCTCTGTGAGAAGTTTAAACCAGTCTGACGAACAGAGACCTCCTCTCTAAAGTAGGAAACATGAACTGAGATGGAGCCATTAAAGAAAATGATAATTCTGCAGGGATACAACCGTAACAAGCTCTGATGCAGAGTATAATGATGCTGAAATGAGTGATAGTGCATAATTATAGTCTGCTTACTTTTATTTATGCACTTCCTAAAATAGCTGCGGTCAGAGCAGCGGTGGTGCCTAATGATGATGGTGAACGAGCAGCGATGTTTCCCGCTGACTGTACGGTACAGCCCTCTGCTTAGGCAGCCGGAGAAAATAAAATACATGATCTGAATAACGACGACGTGTGACTCATGAGAAATCCTCAGTGTAGTTCACATGACACACATGTCCAAAGGCTTTTGTTGTCCTTAAAAGAGATAAGAGAGACATGCCACCGGGCGGTGTCACGCTGCTGCTGCTGCTGCTGATGAGAGCCCAGGGACAGAGAGGGATGACGGACTAAGCCGCTGAGACGCTTCAGGGGGAAAGGAGAAGATTACCAAGAGATCAATTCCAGAACAAGGCCGCCTCTGCTGACATTTCAGGGTAACGCCCGTGTAGGACACGGCTGTCAATAAAGGCTGCTATTACTGCCAATTTCTGACGATTGAGAGTTTACGTAGCACTTCTGGTAGATGTGAACACATGGAGCATGACAGGAAATGTCACATGACCAGCAGCAGAACTACTTTAAAACCTGAGACTGCAGAAATATTAAAAAAATAAAATTAAATTAAAGATTAACTTAGAGAAACAAATCCAGTTTGTAGATTTTACAGAAAATGACAACAAACAAAGGAGCTTTAAAGTCCAACTAGCTCATTTTTGATGAGTTCTTGTGAGAGTTCACTTTTAATTCCTGCTGTTTGTAGCACAGAAGATCAACATCATCCGGCCAGGACTCTGCAGTCTACACTCATCTCCAGGCCAGTGGTCACTCTTTCAGGGATGGTTTGAGAGAGGAGTGAAGGAAGCCATCTTTGTGAAGAGAAATCGTCCATTATTAAACGGGGGCGGAGGCCTCTATGTGCAACTGTCACCTTCTTACAATGCTGGCATTGCTATTATCAATCAGCCCTCTGTGAATAGCAAGCAGCCATCAGGGCACTAGCGATCGGTTGTTAGACTGCTGATCCTCCTTTGTCATATGAATAACGATGGTCACACGCAAACTGGTTGATCCATTATGAGAAGGTGCTGTTTATAAGACTGAGTTTACTGCAGCTCCTCAGACTGACAAAGTCTTTTGGATAAAAAAACTAAAAGTTGCAACAATTTTTATACATTTTTCTTTTTTAATCCGTCCAAAGGACCTGACTTAACTTTTGTAGGATAAATTAATTTATTTTTGTGATTTTCAGTAAAGTGCTTTCAAAGGTTTGGGATCTAGTTGATCTTATTCCACCCAATAAAGTAAAACATTTTCTAGGACCTACAATTCCAGTAATTGAACTACATTTTGACTTTTTATGTGGGTCTAAAAATGACAATTTGTAGGTGTTTGCAAAGAACACAGTCTTATAAACTTTATTTTCTGACTGAAACGGAGTCGGCGCTTCAGTCGTGCTCGTGAGGTTCTCCAGTTGTCCACCAGACGTCTCCATCACTGAAGCCTTGAATCTTTTGTGGCACAACTGTAAGAAAAGCCTCAGTGCTTCACGAGGCTTCACGTACCCACCACAATGCACCCACGCAAAATGACGAGCTGCTCAGACTAAATCGCAGCCGCCCCGATTGGCAGGAGAGACGTGCTTATATAGACGAACCTCGTCTGAGGATGGAGGATCTGGAGACGAAGAGTCCCATCAGGATGCAGAGGGACATCCACAGGAGAGGCCAGTCGTTCTGCACAGCTGGGTCAGCAAATCACCAACACCACATGGCCCGAGGTCTTCACAAACTGAAATGACTCAGTTTAATGTTTGCTGCAAATAAAGCACTGAAACAGTCTGGCTTGATTTCCTGTTTCATTATTATTAGAGTTTTGATTATTTGACTTTTTTTGGTTACTCTTTTTCTGCATCAAATTTAAACAGAAATAAGTGGGGGAAAAAGATTAAATTGTATTAAAAAAAGAAATGAAACGAGCAACACGATGATTTTTAGCCAAGCTAAGAACAGCGTTCCTGTGTTTTTAATGTGACATTAATGTAGAAATTCTGGACGCCTAGTGGTGTTGCATGGGTATTTTAGAAATTAGACCAGAATGTGTGGACGGAGTAATGACACAAACGAGGCCTACACCTTCAGTAGATGCTCCTGGTCAAACAAATGTGTGTGCATAGTGAAAATGAATCTTCTGTACTAATCCAAACTATCATATTAAACATCAAATATTATATCAAATTTAACTATAATACTGCAGTATCATAGTAAAATTTGATTATGTATATATTTAATGGTGTACATATTCTGTACAAAAGCCTGCAGTGACTGAACCAAAGTACTCTCTTTAAGAAATACCTAAAAATCCCACCTCAGACCATAATATGTAAAAATAATGTGTTTAAATAAAATGTATATGGAGATGCAGGTTTACACATATTTAATGATGCAGCTTCTTCTGATCCTCCTGTTTTACCTTCCGTTTCACAGGGTGATGCATCTAACAAAGCTTGACACAAACCCTGAGGAAAAACTAGAATATATTGACCTATGAATGGAAAACAAAATAGACTAGTTTACGCAGAAAACCAATTAGTAAAAGGTCATAAAACATGTAACGAAGAGATTCTCTTCAGAATTCGTACCACACCATAAATCACTGTTCGTGTCATAATGTGTTGTTAAAATTTCAATTAAACGAGCTAAAAGCAGCAGACATGTAGAAAGCTTTGTCCTTGTCTTATTCAACAAGTTGGTAATCCTCCTTTGAAAAGGTTTCATGAAGATGCTGACGTGCGTCATAGAAAGGAAGAGATCCGGGGTTTATCTGGTTGTATCTATTTAACTCTTTCCAGCCTGGAGATCCTGCCATGCTTCTGGAAACAGACTCGTTCAGGACGCTCTCTGAATGTGGCGCATTTGATGGAGCGTTGCTGTTATGGTGTTCATAAATTCAACAACATCAATGTTACTGATTCGAGGTCGGACCGGTGATTTTTGTTTTGGTTGTTTCGTCACCTTAGTTTGCTTGGCAGAAAACCCTTTTTATTTTTTAACTCTAAAAAGCTGTTCCCTTCAGGTTGAGGTAGAGTCTCTGGCCTAAATGAAGGAGTTTATGATCAGAAGTGATGGTGGGATGGAGCAGAACATCAACGCGTGGATCAAGGTTGGGTCAACAACAACAAAGTTGTTGGACCTGTGACAGGTCTTATTTCTTCTATACAAAAGGTGAAAAAGTACGGCGAGGACATTATGTTCAGTTTGCAGGTAAACATGTTTAAAACTCCAAAAAAAAGTTCAATCTGGTCCTCTGGACATTCAAAAAACAAGAAATCAAAAAAACAAAGCAAAACAAATGTAGAAACGTTTCATCTCTCATCCAAGAGACTTCCTCAGTCTGAGGTGCTGTGTTCAGCTCAGTCTCTTAAATAGCACCTTCTCAGGGTGGATCAACCAGTTTTGTTGCTGACAACCAAAACCAGCTGATCACATGCTCAAGAAGGACCATCAGCCTAACAATGGATCATTAGCACACTGATGGCTGTTTACTGTTCACAGAGGGCTGAGTGATATTAGCAATCACAGCATTGTAAGAGGGGGACAGTTGAACCCGGAGGCCTCCACCCCTGTTTAACGATGGACGATTTCTTTTCACAAAGATGGCCTCCTTTACTCCTCTCTCAAACCATCGTTCCTCTCTGTCCAGGATGTGAACATCTTCATCCCTGAAAGTGACTCTTTCAAGGAAAAACAAAATTAAACTTGTCATATCTTTAAAGTGCCATTAGTAGTTTCACTCCCCTGTGTGTAGAAGGGGCGCATGAGCCTTGGGGAATCCATTGGTTTTGCCTCGAGGGCATTTTGTGTGCCCTAACACAAACTGCTATTGAATTGATTAAACTGAGGAGGTCCTGATGGGTGGAGAGCAGCTCTCTGCTGATGAAGAGGAGGGGGTGACATCTCTCCTTCAAGCCTTGGTATCGAAAGCATCGAGCACTCAGTTGTATTCACGGCATTCACACATCAGGTGATTTTCTGGAATTCTTACACGTTTTTTCATCTGTTCTCTCAGATTTCAGCCATATGTTTTTTTCCGTCCTACAGATGTAAAGAAAAGCCATTTTTATAAGAGAGACACACACATCCACATGGATGCACAAACAAAACACTCCCGTTCACCGATTCTAACATTTGCACACCTGCACATAAGAAATTGCGTGTCTAGAATGGATCACAGTGTTTGATATGGAAATGCAGTGAAATCGTTCAAACATTTGCATTCTGCTGCTCACTCTTATTCACTGCAGGTTTTCTGTGCATCCTTTGCCCTGGTTCTAAAGGATCTTTTGTTTCGACTGCAGAAAGCAGATCTTTGCCCTGGTCTTGATATAAATAGGAGCTGACGATTAAATGTAGCTTAAAGAAAAAAATTATAATAGATGTTTAAAAAAATTAGGGTTCAAGTCTACAAAAACAAAACTGTTGGTTCATGCAGAGTTTGGAACAAGAGCTACTTGTATCATGGTGTGAGGGAGGACCAAGAACACAGAGGGACTAGAGGAGCTAAAAAAAACAATTTTATTACAAAACTAGAGAAATTGCATTTCTGTGAAAACGCAGTGTGAATGCTGATTTAGCTGAAAGCTGCTTAAAAAGCTAGAGTTTACTTGAAATACATTGACAGCTAAAAATTGAAAGATGAAGCTGCAACGGCACGAAAAGAAAAAAACAAAACACAAACGACACAAAAATGTAGTAAAATGTTGAAATTAAGTTAGAAAAACAAAAATGTTCAGTAAAGCAGAAATTAGCAAAATATACAAATAAGCAAAAAGTAGTGTGAATAAAGCTAAAATAGGAAAAAATCCAATAAAAAGCCATAAATAAGTAAATAAATTGCTAGTTAAAAACCAGAAGTAAAATTTTAATGGACTAAAGGGGGTGAGGAGAGTGACTACAGCTGGGACAGGAGAACAGCGTGCAGGTGTGAGCGGGCGTGGCAGGAAGGGCTGGGGAGAAACACAGAGGAGGAATATGATAATAGCCCAAATGATAAAACAAAAGATCATAAACAAATAATTAAAATAATCCCCCACAGATCTTTACAACTTGAACAAAGACGTTCCAACTTTGCAGACATTCATCTCATAAGGTGGAGGAGCCAGTGAGCATCCTTCTGCAGGTTATCTTCTCTGGCAGCTGGTTTAAAAGATTCTGCCAGCTTTGGTTTCTTTTACGGGCAGCTGTGGCTTAAAGAAGTCGTCCTCCAATGGGAGAGTTGGGGGTTCAATTCCACCTGCAGTCACACGTTACAAAACGAGATGATCGTTTCAGCTTATCGTGTGACCTCAACACGATTGGCCCCCAACGCCGTAGGCCCCTGGACTTCAGCCTGTGCATTGAAGCAGCCCAGACCATGCTGCCATCACCAGGGACCCAGACATACTCAGATACTTCAACTCCCTAATTAGAGGCAAATGTTCACCACTAACTCAAGGAAAGAACATAATCCTTAAAGGAAGGAGTGAACAATGCCCCAAAGACCCATCTCTGCCTGATGTCCTCAACAAGTTCTATGCATGCTTTGAAGACCCGAACAGACCACCCAGCACCAGACTCACCTCACCACCGGAAGAAGAGCATCTCAGCGTGACAGCAGAAGTAAGGAATACCTTCAGGAGGATTAATCCGCACAAAGCAAACGGCCCAGACAACATCCCCGGAAAAGTGTTGAAGGAATGTGCTGATAAGCTCTGTGAGGTGCTGGCCGACATCTTTAACACCTCACTTACCCTGGAGACAGTTCCCACCTGCCTGAAGACTGCCACCATCATCCCAGTCCCAAAAAGCTCTACAGTGACTGGTCTGAATGACTATCGGCCAGTGGCCCTCACCCCGATAGTCGCTAAATGCTTCGAAAAACTGGTCATGGCTCACATCAAAACAACCATCAACATCAACGAGGACCCTCATCAGTATGCATACCGTGAGAACCGATCAACAGAGGATGCAATCTCCTCTGTGCTCCACACTGCGCTCAACCACCTGGAGCAGAAAAACTCTTACGTCTGTATGCTCTTTGTGGACTTCACATCCGCCTTCAACACCATGATCCCCCAAACCCTGATGGACAAACTATCCACACTAGGACTAAGCCCCTCCATTTGCAACTGGGCACTAGACTTCTTAACAAACAGACCACAGTTAGTGGTGAGGATCCACAACTTCTCCTCCTCCACCATAACCCTCAGCACAGGCTCTCCTCAGGGATGTGTGTTGAGCCCCCTCCTGTTTACTCTGCTCACGTATGATTATGCAGCTACCCATCCAGACTGTCACATTGTAAAGTTTGCAGATGATACAGCGGTGGTGGGATGCATCACAAACAATGATGAGTCCAGCTACAGGCAAGAGGTGGAACACCTGAAGAGCTGGTACAAAGAGAATAACCTTCACATCAATGTGAATAAGACAAAGGAGATGATTGTGGACTTCAGAAGGAACAAAAACATCTACACCCCCCTGAACAAAAGAGGATCTGCGGTGGAAGTGCATGGTCTCCAGCTACAAGTACTTGGGTGTACACATGAATGACAACCTCAGCTGGAGCTGAGGTTGTCTGAGCTACAGTCTGTATTCATCATCATCCAGTCGGATTTCTTCCGTCTCAAACTGGTGCTAAATGCTGATAAAACCAAAGGGATGTTGTTTTCAAACAAGAAGTCGGTACCAGCAGTCCTTCCTCCTGTCTTATCTATGAATGTAGATTTTTTTCCTCACTCGCTCCCGAGCAAGATGGATGCTTTTCTGCTCTCTCATGCCCTCCTCCTGCTTTTTTTGCTCTCTGTCTGTGTATTGGAACTTCTATTTACACATCAAAAATGTTCAGCCAAGTGACAGTGTCCTGGAGAACCCTCATGCCCCGCTGAGACTCATGAGGCAGGGTACGTCATGGATCTGTCGGGGGTTTGGAAGTTGATGTGCCTTTCTGTATTGTCTCAGAATGCCAAAGATGTTGATAGCATTGGAATAATGACTGCAAGGTTTTTGCTTTTTGACACATGTGATCAGCTAGTAAAGAAGACGCGGCAGCAGTTTTAGACATGGCTGAGCTGCTGACTTTGTGTGAAGGTTTGGCTTGTGCTTCGAGCACTTAAAATAATCTGATTTACGAGCTAAACTGTAAGATGGAAACAATTTGTGAGAATTGCAGGCCACTTGCGGCTTCTGGGACTCACCAGCATGTTGGGGATGACCTTGGAGGGAGCTACTAAGCATGAACCAGTGGAATGTCCACAAATCTGGACATTTTGTATCATCGAAAGTACCAACAGAACTCAAGGCTGATGAGAAATAACAGTCTGCCTGAAAAAAAAAAATCAACAACTGTGACTTATCTGAATTGACTCCCCCGTTCAGCCTTGAAGCAGGCCGACATCAAATTTTTCCTGGGATATGTGTAAACTAAGAAGGCTCTGTCTATCGCAACCCCCCCCCCCCCCCCCCAAGAACTTCTGTGAACACTTATCAGAGTTGTACTGGCTGACAACAACATCTTAACAGGACTTCGGTGCTATCTGGATGTGCTTCATGGACAAATCTCACCGTCCTGTCATCAAATGCATATGTATTGTGTCTAAATAATGTGTATAAATGTGCTTGCTGATAGAGTTTTTTGATGTCTTAAATTGCGTCCTGATAAGGACAAGGTGTGAAGAGATCTATTTTGTAATACCACTATCCTCTCCTCATGGCCTTTCTCCTTTTTGTATCTAAAAGAATAAGGGGCCGCGCTCTTAGGAGCAGCAGCAACATGCACTCCGCCCATCTTCGGACGACTGTACGAACATAATCTCACTGCACTTTGGTGCAATGATAATAAATCTTATTCTGATTCTGAATGGTATTCCTACACTACACTTTTTAATTGATGCTGATGGACGTGGTGTTATTTTCGGTCATGAAATGCTGAGTTTTCTTTACACAACTAGGTGGTCTGGATTAATAAATGCAACGTTAGAAGTAGTTTTGGTTTTTATCATTCAGTAAGAAGCTGGTTTATTGTCTCAGGGAGGTGACTTCAGGATTAGTTTGGGGGTTTTCAGTAGGGGTTGCTCGATACCAGTTTTTATCAAATCGAGTATGAGTACAAGTACTTCAGTTTGTGTACTAACCAATACAGTGTACTGATACCAAATACTTAATTAGTTAGAACATAAACATTACACTTTTTTTTTTTTTTTTAAATGTTCAGCAGCGGTGTGGATCAGATTATTAATCCCACTGGATTAGCTCGTCTGTTTGTGTTTCTGCGCGCTCCAGGTGTCTCCGGTTATTACCGGAGACTTCTCGTTGCTCAGCTGCCGGCAGTGATAGTTGTGCTTCTTTAATGTCAGCGCGAGGTGCTGAAACGTAAAATAAAGCTCAGATGTTGCTGACATCACGCATGGATTAACATATTTATTGAACCATTTCCAATGTTGCGTGAAACATTTCTACGTGTTTGCTTCTGTTCTTACATGAACTACGTATTCACAAAGTCCCATTCCTCAAACAAGTCTTGTTTATATTACCTGTGAGGATGACGGTGGAAGGAGTGGAAAATGTCTTGTTTTAAAATGCACGATGTTACATGTGCTCTTTGATTCTTGTTTCTTCTGTTTGCTGTTTTCCTATTGCTGAAAAAAAAAAAACTTAATTCAGCATGTTTTTAACCTGTAAACACATCAACGTGTTAAAAATGTCTACAAACATGTTTCACATGCAGGAAACACACATTTCACATGAGAACCGTCTACAATGGGATTAATGTTGGGTTTGTATGCAGGATTAAAAAATCCCAATTTCTTTTCATAAGAAAGTAATTTGTCTGTTTCACACTTTTAATTTTTCTTCTTTCAGCTGTTTCCTCTTCATGGGTCTCCACAGCGAGTCCTCCTCCTCCTTCTCACTCTGTCCTCTGTGTCCTCTGTCCTCACTCCAACTACCTCCATGTCCTCTCTAAATGCATCCATAGATCTCCTCTTTGTCTTTTCCCTGGCAGCTGCATTTCTAACATCCTTCTACCAATATATCCACTGTCCCTCCTCTGGACATGTCCAAACCACTGTCCCTCCTCTGGACATGTCCAAACCATCTTAGTCTGGCCTCTCTAACTTTATCTCCCAGTTGTTCAACCTGTGCTGTACCTCTGATGATCTCATTCCTAATCTTATCCATCCTTGTCACTCCTAAGGAGAACCTCAACATCTTCATTTCTGCCACTTCCAGTTCTGTCTCCTGTCTTTTTGTCCATGTCTCTGTCTCCAGATCATACAGCTTAGCTGGTCTCACAACTGTCTTGTGAACTTTTCCATAAATCTCAGTTAAGTTACAAGTTAGTTTTCAGTTTTTTTTTTAAACAAATTTGTCAATTTTTTTTTAACTTTCTGACTTGATCCAAACCAACATTTGAGGATAAAAGGCAGAATTTTTATTTATTTATTTATTTATTTTTTAAAGTGACCATACAGGCTCATATTTGCAGAGGAGACAAAAAATTTAACATATTAGAGTTAATCCTTTAAAATCTTTATGTCATCATAAATGTTTGTTAGCATAATTTCACATCAGAATCCACCTCCAGAAACATTCAATTTTAATGAGCCAATCCAAACGCACAGATTTACACGGAATATTTCTATTTGTTTTGTCTTGTGCGTCTTTTCCATGTGCACTGCAGCGTTGCTAGTGCACGAACTGAGCACAGTGGTCACACCACAGATCGTCTGCATCAGCCGAAGATGCTGGCAGCTCCTGTGGAGTATGAGTTTCCCTCAGCAGGGGGAGATGTGGCTCTGTCAGTGTGTCAGCACAACACAAAGCCTCCTCAGATGCCTCTGAGCTCAGACAGTGACGAGTGCAGCTGGCCTGCCACCCAAAGGCTGCCGATCGGGTTTGAACTTGCAGTTTTTATGTTATTTAATAGGATTTTCTGAGTAATGTGTCATTCCTGGAGTCTGTCACTGGGCTGACGGAGTGTGCTCTGGGAGCTGGTGGGGAGTTCATCATGGTTGTCTAAACAGGGATAAAGTAACTGTGTGTGGCTGAGCCAAGCTTCTGCTGCCCTGACGCAGCAGGAAGGATCAACTCTGAGGCCACTGACTGGAAACATTTTAAATATATAGAAGACCAACATGAGTGCAAAGGTCGAAATGAACAGGAAACACACGAGAACAAACGGAGACACAGCAGCATGGCTGATTACTGCAGCTTATGGAACCAGACTAACATGCAGGGCACTACTACGGAGAGCCAAAAGGGCCACAATTCAAAAGATCCACTAACGAACACATGATTTACTACTTAATACTTTTTACTCTGCTTTTCTTTTGCAGTTAAATTATTTGGTAGTTCTTGTGCTGAATGTTCTGCGGGTTCTTGTTAGATTTAACATTCAAGACAAGTCCAT
Source organism: Nematolebias whitei (assembly GCF_014905685.2). Lineage (NCBI taxonomy): Eukaryota > Metazoa > Chordata > Actinopteri > Cyprinodontiformes > Rivulidae > Nematolebias > Nematolebias whitei. Next base: position 8,654,983 of record NC_056513.1, on the reverse strand, counting down.
CCACGAAAACTGACTGGTTCAGAGCCAGTTCAACCCAAAACTACCCTCTGGACTGGAATCTTCTCTTTCCTTTGTGCACAGGACAGAAGCAACTTTAAAACTCATATTAAAAAGCCATATCATTGTTGACGTGATTCAAATTTCAAGTTAGTAACTTCAGTAACATTTTTTTCAGAGGACTTGTACTTTTACTTCAGAACATTATGTAAGGATATTACTATATTATATCAATAGCCTGAACATTGAATTAAGGCTATTATAATCAATATCAATATATAATGTATAATATATATATATAATATAATATATAAGGATATATTATATTATACTAGAATTCTAGAATTGCATTGCTCAAGGTGGCTGCATGTTGAAGTAGCTCTCTTACATTCATTTTGAGATTTTGCTTTTGAAAATTTAATTACTCATTTTCTGGATGTAAATCACTTTTTTCATATGATTACTTTCTCTGGTATCAGATGCTGTGCCGCTGGAAGGATTTTTACTGAAACCTTTTTACTCAGGTCTCCAGTCCATCACAGGGACACATAGAGACAAACGAGACAAATGACCATTCACTCTCTCATTCACATCTAGGGACAATTTAGAGTTACCAATCAGCCTAACGTGCATGTTTTTGGTCTGCAGGAGGAAACCAGAGTACCCAGAGAAAACCCATGCATGCACAGAGAGAACATGCAAACTCCACCCAGAAAGGTCCATGGACCGGGTCTTGGTCCAGCAACCTTCTCACTGAGAGGCAATAGCCCTACCAACTAAGCCACCGTACCGTCCCGAGCCATCATTCCCACTGTTGTGAAATTGTAAGTTGTTTTTTTTTATTTTATAATGTTTTTCAAACTGTTTATGCAAACCAGGTATTTTTTGAACCCTTCAATAATCAAAATTGTCCACAGCAATCTAGAATAATCTACTTTGACTTACAGTTATTGTAACTGGTATACTTTAAAAAATATTTATACCATTATTTGGGGAGTGGTGGTGCAGAGGTTAGAGAAGATGGGTCTGTGATAAGAAAGTCGCAGGTTCAACTCCCGGTACCGTCCACATTAAAATGTGGGTGGAAAAGGTGAAACACCCACTGCCTCCACCCTCATTTGCTCCACCCTGGGCCCCTGAGCAAGAACCTTAACCCTCCACCATTTGCTCCTAAAAAACAGGTCTCTCTTGAAAATGAGTTCTCGTGACTCAGTGAGACTACCTGTATAAATAAAGTGTAAATGGAAAAAGAAATCACTTTAATTCTTTCAAATTCTCCACCAACTGCAACATTGTGCTACTATTTTGTTCATTTTAGCTTTTAAGTACCGTTTTGGAAATTTTAGCTTCTAACAACTGTTTAGCTATTTTTAGCTTTTGATATGTTAAGCTGATGTTTTGATCATTGAGCACGTTTTGATTACATTAACTTTAAAAAAATACAATTAACACTGTATTTCTGCACAAAAATGATCCTTTCTGTAGTGTTTTTATATTGTTTGGATTTGTTTTTGTCCACATTTGGCTAAAATGGTATGAGATGAATGAGTTGACTACATCAAAGTCAGAGTGGTTGCCCTCACAGTGATGCTAACAAACTTATATTTAGTGAATTAATCTCCAAAACAAACCATCCACCTATTAAAATAACCCATCATTCACACATTTCTCATTTGTTAAATTTTAGTTTGAGTTTCTGTGTGAGATTAGTGGAGAAAAATACTTGGAGAAACCTTCAGTTGGTTGCAGTTTGCAATTTGAGCCACTAGATGTCCTCATATGTCACTTTGGGGTTTTACAGAGAAGCCTAAAACTAGGTTATACAGTCATTATTAAATATATAATTCATAAGCTTATTACAAAAACCAACCCAGGATTGTTAATTCCACTGTGTTATCTGTAAATAACGCCATTTCTTTACTGTAAATCGCAACAAAATAACAGTTTTTAGTGCATTTTCAAAAAGGCAGCAGGATGATAACCTTAAAAAGTGTTGAGGATGATTGATGTGTTCGTCTGCAGCCTGAACCAAAGTGTGACCGACTGTTTCACACCAGCAGCAGGGGTCTTGTTGGGATTTTAAACGAAACTGTTATGCTCAGACGTGAACAGAAGAAGAGCTTTATCTGCTCTGAGCAGAAACATTCGAGCAGATGGAGCGAGCAGCGGGTCAGACGAAGAAGCCGACTCGTCTGGCGCCTTTATTCTCACGCAGCCTCCGCCTCTCTGTTTGTCTGCATGCTAATTCACAAGAAAGGTGACAGTCTGGAGATGGTAAGCCACTTCTCCCTGATGTGGAAGAAAAGGTCAAGGGTCAAACGTTAATTGTTTGGCGTCCTGTGATGATGGAGGATGATGAGAGATCAGCCACTTTCTGTAGCTTTGATGCCTCCCTGAAGGAAATAAATTCAGCAGTTAATCTCACTCTGAAGAGTCACAACACTATAATGCATTCAAGTTAAAGAAGCACTTGAAACACATCGGCTGCTGTTTGTCGAGCCTCAACCTACATCACATGGTCTTACTCATTTCTGCACTAGATGGCACTGTGCACACGGTGGTAAGAAGCACCTCTGGCTTGATCAAAAAACACAAACATCCTTTATGATCATTTATAGACAGTGTTTTGTATTTACATGTCACCCCAGCAGGCAGGCAGACTTTGTTGCCGTGGTAACGGGTTCAAAATGAGCTGCACAAATCCACAAGATGTCATTTGCTCCAGATCCGAGGCGGATGTGAGTCTCTGCAGCCGCTGCATTGACTCAGCAAAGGTCACCGGAGATGCTCTCTAAGAGGGAATTTGCAGGGGTATCCGGGAGGGCTGAGGTGCTGAGCCATTAGCCCCCACTGGCTTACAGCCAGGTAATAAAAGTCAAGTCTTGGAAACTGATGTCCTGTAAAAGCCAAGTCTTACTTTAACACGGCGCTGTCTCGGTAATCCAGCAGCTGAATGAAATGTCAGCCTGGCTCAGCACACCTGTTAGGCAGGACTGCGGCTGGGCCACCAGCCCACACATCCTCTCAGGCTGAGTTATGGCATATTTTATGGCTTCACTGGAGTCACTTCTCCCAGATTGCATTAAAAACAAAAGCACTTTTCCCTCAGAGACCTCTTGTGGCATCATGCTGAAGCCTAAAGCAGCAGTGCTACATCCAGCAGCTGCTCAATAGCTTTTTTTCTCCCACTACAAACAGCTAAAAGAGCCAAAAGTTTATTCAGCTCCTCAACAACCCTGAAATCAACCAGGTTATCCTGAAAGGACCAGAGCGCCCACTTATCTTGTATTTTCTGTTTATTTAATGGTATATTATCTGGGTGTCCAAATACTTCTTTAAAAAGTCTTCACTTGATCCAAAATGTTGCTGCCAGAGTCTTAACTGGAGTTAGTGGGAGAGATCATATATCTCCAGTTTTGGCTTCTCTCCATTGGCTCCCTGTCGAATCCAGAACTGAATTCAAAATCGTACCTCTAACCTACAAATCCCTCAACAACCTAGCTCCATCTTACTATTACTTCTATTATTATTGACCCATATTTTCCCAACATAGCACTTTGCTCTCAGACTGCAGGCTTATTTGTGGTTCCTAGAGTTTCCAGGAGCAGAATGGGAGAAAGATCTTCTAGTTATCAGGCTCCTCTCTTGTGGAACCAACTTCCTGTTTCTGTCCATGAGGCTGACACATTGACCAGTTTTAAGACTTTTCTTTTTGATAAATCCTATAGTTAGGGTTGGCTTGTTATGCTGCTATAGGCTGAGGCTACTGGAGGACAAATTGACCTTATTTCCTTAAATGAATTGTTAAAATTGAATAGTTTTCACTTGATACTATTTCTATCTTAACATGTGATTCTTGACCTGCCATTGTGTATCTGTTCCTCTCAAACCCCGCCGGTCGAAGCAGATGACCACTTGTCCTGAGTCTGGTTCGGCTGAAGGTTTCTTCCTCACGAGGGAGTTTTTCCTTTCCACTGTCGCCTTCATGTTTGCTCAAAATGAGAGTTCTGCGATGGAGTTAAACTCAAAGCAGTCTGCTCCTCAGATAAATGTTGTTAACTTACTTTTTATGAATATGAATGTTTCTGTTCAGTGCCCTGAGATGACTTCTGTTGTGACTTGGCGCTTTATAAATAAATTAATTGAATTTTTACAATTCAGTTCGGTTCAAATAAAGATAAATCTTGAGGGAGAGGAGTCAAAATATTCTGCTTTTTAAATTTAGAAACAATTCTGCTCTTCTTTCTCTGCTGGTTCTAGAAGAGTTCTCGCCTGTTTGCTTATTTTCATCAGTATTTATCTAAAATCTGTTTTTTTCTCAGTACCAGCCAGACAACAGCGCACCTGACACCTCTGAGGAAATGTCACGTAGATTTGGCAGCTCTCTGTTTTCTCCTCCTGACATTTTCTGCAGTTTTTTTCTGAAGCGTTCACGTTTGAAACTCAAAAATATTTATACTTTTTTGCATTTTTTTTTTACTCACCTTTCTTGTTGTTATGGACAAGCTTATACTGTCCCCTCAAGGCATTCTTTGCTAACAGTGCAATGTTTCTGCTGTTTGCTCGAGCGAAGCCTGACATTCAATAACTGTCTGAAACAAGTGACAAAAAGTGGAAATATTTAATACAATGTGTCCCCACACTGCCGGGAAATAGAGTTGAAGTTGTTAGAAATGGTAAAAATTCACTTTTAAACGTTTCCTGTTCTGAGTAGCTGTTAGCTTAAAACAGGTGAGAATTTTTTTTCTGATTCTTCAAACTAGTAAAGTGTGAGTCCTAAATGAATCATTTTAAACTAACGAGTCGTTTGACTGAATTGGGAGTCTTTACCTCCTTTAAGTCAAAGACTCAGATGCTAGCTGATGGAAAAAAGAGACGGAACAGAAAAGATGCTGGCTGCTATGCTAACTGCATTGCCACAGTGGGAAAAGAGCAGCTCTGGTTTCTGGTTTCTACTTGTCCTCCTGAGATCCGTGAACAGTTGAATCATTCAGGACTCTGTGAGGGAGGAATGGATCCAAAAAGCGTTCAATACAAAAAGGAATGGATCAAACTCGATGAAGTTAGAAATCACAGGTAGTTCCTTTTGAACCCAAAATAGAAGCTTATATTTAAATGTAGCCTTTTTTTTTCTTTTAAAAAGGCATCTAATTACGCTTTAATCAACTCTACACTCCTCTCTTTTTAAATAAATTAAGAAGGAAACATGTATTATCTTACCTTTATTTTAAAATGAATGAGTTTAGAAAAATCCTTTAGTTTTGAGATTTGATCTTCCGTTTTGTCTAAACAAATTTAAACGAGTAGATTCTCCACACCCCACCCGAGGCTACGACACGAAATGTTTTTACCTTTTCACAAGTTTGAGTCATCAGCTCGTCTCCCAACATAGGCAGCTCATGTTCCAGCTGTCCATGGCAGCTGAAGTCGAGCACCCGCTCCCTGTGAACCTGCTCAGAGTCAGGTGGGTTTGGAAAAGAAATGAAACGATTATCATTACTATCTATCATTACCCTCATTAGGTTAACATTACCTCAGCTAAAGCTCCAAATGTCAGATGAGTTGAAAAGGAGGTTCCATGGATGCACTCCCATCTACCTGGCTGCAGTGCTCGAGTACCTGACCGCCGAGACCCTGGAGCTGATGGAAAATGCAGCTTGTTACAGCGGGAGGAGCAGGATTGTCCCTCGACACCTGCAGTCCCATCCGCAGGGACAAGGGACTTGGCAGGCTGCTGGGAGGAGTTCTGCCTGGCATTTGGGCAGTCCTGCTTCCCAAGAGGACTGAAAGGTCTGCTGGGTCCGGGTAGACGGATCGGCATCTGCAGCCAGTTTCTTCAGATCCGCTGTGGGATGGACTGCTGCAGATCCTTCCTGCCCACAGGCAGCATCTACAACAACGCTTTAATGAAACCAGGACGATGAGCTACAACAATTAATTTCCATTTGCGGTTAATAAAGTATTTCTGAATCGAATTGAATCCTTAATGTTGAGGTTTCCATGGCAACATGTTCTGTGACTGGTTGTTGGTGGACGTGATGGATGATGTTAGCCTGAAGTGTTGTTTGAAGCTAATTGTTGACAGCCGAAACAAAATGTGAGCACAGATTCGACCTCATCTCTTTTGTTACAGGAAAATTGTGAGTAAACATTTATTTGTTTCAAAATGAGACAATTGTGTTTTTTTTTTAAAGTGATTATCAATCATTTAACTTCAGGCTGCCTTCAGGCCTCTTTAAAAAATAGACTGTGATCTCAGTGCAATTTGCCTGGTTAAATAAAAGCTAAATTAGTAAAATAAGTGGTTTTAGTTTTACTTCAGCAGCAATATTTATGATTTTTGTTTCTCTATCCAGACTTACAGAACCAACAGAAAGACTGTCATTAAAACACACCAGTTGATTTAAAATAAGCCACTCACATGCTGTGATTATCCTTCTTCTGTTTCATTCATTTATATTACTCCTCCTCACAACCAAAGTTATCTCAGGGTGGTAAACAGAACAATTCAAAGGTTAAATTAAAATAAATTAAAATTTACCAGAGCAAAGACGGAACAAACACCAGAAAGACTCGTTCACTGGTAAACAACTTCCCAGCAGCGGACATTTTTAACCTCTTTATTTTAATTACTAACGCCAAACTAAACTTGAATTTAGAAGCTGATTGATAAATTAAACAAAACAAAAAAAACAAGATTAATAGAAATAATTTAAACCGAAATCTTTGCAATCAAATGATGTCACCATTCATCTGGTATTTGCCTACTTTTGTTACGAAAAAAACAAAACAACCTAAAGTAAACATTTTTCTTCATCAATAGTAGAGTTCAGTTACTTCTGGCAGCAGTGCATTGTCTGGTGTACAGAAAAAAACAAACAAACAAACAAACAAACAGTGAAAAATGTCTCCGTAGCCAACGACGATGTTTAGTTGGAGTGTGCGGTTTGAACTGGGAGCTCTGCAGCAACTTTCACAACATTCAAAGTTTAAATGGCCCACAGGAAGTTGGTGTTTTAATATTTGAAGTGGATTTGACACAATCATAGTTAAAGTTTCATTTTGGAAGATTTCAGCAAAGAATGTTCATTTTAAATTGATGATGACACCAACCATATATATATATAAATTTTTCGCAGATTCGCTATATCGCGGTTTTTCAAAGTAAGATTGGACATGACACAATTGGCTGATTGATGGATGAGGTTGTTTATTTAAAATATTACTGTATTTAAATTTAAATTTTTTATTTAAGGAGGGAGATTGGGAGTAACAGGTGATGAGTGAGTGTGATTACAGCCTGGCACATGTCATGACAAAGTTTACTGAACTTGAACTGAACTTGGACTAATGTCTCCCCACTTTGTGGTGTTTCACTTATCGCGGGTGGGCGTGGTCCCTAACACCCGCGATAAATGAGGGACAGCTGTATATCCATACACATACAGTATACATATACTGTGCATACCGTTACTTCCTTTTCAGGTAGTGGGGGCCCCTGGTACCCATATCTAGTCATCACTGTTCGAGAGGCAGGGGACACCCTGGACAGGTCTCCAGTCCATCACAGGGACACATAGAGACGAACAATCATTCACTCTCTCTCTCTCTCACACCTAGGGACAATTTAGAGTTACCAATCAGCCTAACGTACATGTTTTTTGGTCTGTGGTAGAAAACCGGAGTACCTGGGAAAAAAAGTGCGCATGCACGGAGAGAACATACAAACTCCACCCAGAAAGCCAGGATTCGATCCGGCGACCTTCTTACTGAGAGGCGGCAGCTCTACCAGCTGCACCACCGTGCTGCGTGACAGAAACCAAAGAGCAGATATTTTGACCTTAACACCTTCAAATTAATGACTAAACTCCAGGTTCAAAGAAAAACAGGAGAAAAGGATGCAAAGTTTAACTCAAATGGACGACAAACCTTCCCTCAAATATTTTTCTGGTCAGTTTTTTCAGCGTGACGAGTGTTCCGTGACTAAAGTAATTAGGAGTGACTTTTACACCCACCTCTGGAAGATTTTAATTATCTCTGCAGCAGAGCAGATTACCTGAATGTGGGCTCTGCAGTGGTTTTTTTATTATTATTTTGTAATTACCGAACATTAATACACGACACACATCAGTAGGTCTGAACAGTTTGAACCGTACGTCAGCGAGTCACCTGCGTTTTGTTTTCAGCCTTCAGCTCTTTGTGTTTCCAGCAGGAACAACACTGATAATTTCATATCACTTCTCATTTATGTCAAGCACCATAAACCTATAATGAGATTTTTTTTTTTCTTTCCAAGTTGCACAACAACCTCACACAAACTGAACACAAAGAATGAAACTAATCATGAGACAAGGAGGATGCTAACTTCTCCCACCGGGGTGGGGGGGTTGAACTTCAGACACTTTATTTCCAACATGGAGGTGAATTTTCTGCAACAGTCTGTGTCGTGTCTCAATGTGAAAGAAAATGCAAAAGTCAGATATTAAATATACCAAAACAAAATACTGAGGTGTTTCTGTGATGTCTTTAAATGTGTGCAACAGACTTTCTTCTGTCAGGTGTAGGTGGTGCGTTGACATCCCCGTCTCTGAGGGCTTTGACTAGTGAATGTTTGTAGCTTTAAAGATGAGTTTTTTTAGACTGGAACTGAACAGGGAATGAAGTAAACCTAAATGTTTTTGGTGCAAGATATTCAAGTGGGGAGGAGTTACACTGTGGTGAAGAATAGAGCTAGGTTTTGTTTGTTTGTTTGCTTTGCTTGCACGAAACCTAGCAATTTTATCTACGAACAGGCACAAGGGAGGTGCCAGAGGGTGGCCAATGGTGGCATTGACCCCTATAGATCTCTCACTCATCATAACCCCAACTCCCCACCTTGGTCAACAACTGCTACAATTGCCAGCACTAATGTAGCGCTAAGCTAGCACACAACACCACGGTCTCTCCTCCTCCTACCCCCGTCTCATCAACAACAACAACAAAAAAACACCTCAGGGATGAGCTCCCTGCCAAGCCAAGTGACCTTGGAGAAATACTTCATGCCGTGGTGAGTTGTTGTAGGTAACCAGGAAAACCAGGAGTGGACTTTTAGTGGTTTGAGTATTTTCCTATTAATAAAGTGGAATGGATTCATTCATGAAGAAATAGAAACAGCAATGGGTGAACTAATATTGCACAGTAAATGTGTGTGTGTGTGTGGGGGGTCCACATGAATATTTTTTAAATGTGGAGGGGACACGTCCCATTCACATATAATTGTTGTGGCACATATGCCTGCGGCAACATTTGTTGTGAACTGGCCAATTAAATAAAGTGTATTGAAACTGATGAATACCGTATTTTCCGCCATACACGTTGCATCGCATCTTTCCAAATTTGTCTAACAAAGTATAAAAAAAATATAAATATGTTGCTTTGCCATATAGGTCGCATCTGTTCTGCATCACCACTGACAACCCAGAAATGTGGGCCGGTGCCAAATGGCGGCCGTGGGAGCGTGCACGAGAAGACGTTAACAAGAATTTAACAAGATTGACACTTAAAAACAATTGTTTGTTTGCTCGAAATTATAATAAAGGTGTGTCTCAGTTGAACTTTTACTTAATAAATGTACTTCAGTGGTCAAATCAGCTGCATTTCGCCGGGGCAGTGCAACAAAATGAAGCTGATTTGACAGTTGCTTCAGGCGAGCTGGACGAAGGTGGCAGACTATGGCAAGCCACTTTTACCTATTACATGACCCAACGGCATGCCATACTACTCGAGTGTCATCTAGCTGCTGAAAGTGGTAGTGTTCAATATTTGCAGTGTCATAATGAATGAAAACGGTGATATCTCAGCCAAAAATAGGTTTATAAATACGGGAAAAAAAAAAAAACATAAATGTCACTTCGATGTATAAGTCGCTGGGTATGTAAATTATACAAAAAACTGATACTTATAGACCGAAAAATACGGTAGTCACAAACACTGAGTTCAGTGAAACTGAACAAATTTTCTCTTAAGTTTTCTACAATTTTCAAACACTTTTTTACTCCCAACACTCACAGCTTGGTCAAATAGGACTTTTAATAATGAATACTGTGGGCCAATTTAAAGAAACCAAACATAAATATACATACTGGTATGGTACTTCGCACAGTTGCTTTGCTTTTGAAACCTTACATACACTTTTAGTTCCCTGTTGAGTCATAATTTAAGTAAGGAGTGCTTTAAAAACAAAGGGTTTTTTTACAGGCTCAGTTTGGATACTTTGTGTATTTTTAGCTGATTTGTGGATGTGAGGCAGACTCTAACACTTTCATGGAGAGTCAAGTTTCCTGAGGGGCACTTTTAACATCTTAATGCATGAATGCTTCAAATCATTCAGTATTCTTAAGGCAACGTAGTCTCTTTCACACTTCAATCTAAGTGTATTCAATCTCAGAAACAGGCTGTGGGATGTACACGACTCCCTGTGGGACTTTTGGAACCAAACAAGCCTCTGTGACTCAAAATTTAAATACCACAATAACACACCTTCAGGGTCTCCGGGGCCAACTCAATTTATCTCAGAGTGGCAGAAGGAACAGATAATCATTAGCGGGGTCATCCGAGCGCAATGAGTAGAAGACCCGACTTCATTTTCCTGATGGTCACTTGTCATTGAGCATCGACAGCAACCCAGAACCTTTAAACACATACAGTCCACTCCAGGAGCATAAAATGCATTTAAGACATTTTTAGTTTATTGTTAAATAAATATAAAAGAAAATTATGACGACAGGTGAAATATTATCTTTTTTTAATTAATTATTGTTATTTAGCGTTAATTAAAAGTATTATTTTCAGAGATTTTCTGTTCATCTCAGGATTTACCCTCCTGGCTTTGTATTATAAATAGTTCTGAACACACCGTCCTGGGTTTTAGGTCCGGTTTGATTCTCCCACATTCCAACAGATTCATATTAGAAACCATCCAGAGCTCTACGCGTGCGTTCGGTTGTGTGTTCGTTAAGTTTTAATTCATTTCAAAACTTCTGTGTGAACCTTCTGACAAGATTCTGTTACCATGGATACTTTTCATAACCATTTTTATTGGTGGTGTTTATTTTAAGATGTCAGAACATACACTTACTTATGAGACTTGGTTCATTTGCAATGGGGGAATTTAGATATAACTGCAACAACAAGACAAGAGTGCAGGAAACAAGAAGAAGAAAACAACAACAACAACAACAAAAGTAAACAATTCACAAGCTTGTTACAGAAAATAAAGTGCATGTTGTAAGTACATATCTATCTATCTATCTATCTATCTATCTATCTATCTATCTATCTATCTATCTATCTATCTATCTATCTATCTATCTATCTATCTATCTATCTATCTATCTATCTATCTATCTATCTATCTATCTATCTATCTATCTATCTATCTATCTATCTATCTATCTATCTATCTATCTATCTATCTATCTATCTATCCATCTAAACTAATGCATTTGTCCAATTATAATTATTGTCCATGAAAAAATAAAAACATATAAAAAGTGCAGTGATGTGAATATTTTTAACAGTTGACAACAAAAACCATCTCAGTGAATTATACAAAACAAGCCCAAGTCTTTTAACATTTAACTTATTTACATTACATTTAATTTACAGATCACAAGAGAGGAGCCTGATAACAAAGATGTTCAACCCATTGTGATTTTGGGAAACTCTAGGAACTACAAGGGAACCTGCAGTCTGAGCTGTAATATAAGATGGATCTAGGTTGTTGGCAGCTTTGTAGGTTAGACGTAAGATTTTGAAATTACTTCTTGACAGGGAGCCACTGGAGAGAAGCTAAAACTGGAGAGAGATGATCTCTCCCACTAACTCCAGTTAAGACTCTGGCAGCAGCATCTTGGATCAACCGAAGACTTTTTAAAGACGTATTTGGACACCCAGATAATAAACCATTGCAATAGTCCAGTCTAGACGTAACAAATGCATGAACCAGTTTTTCTGCATCATTTTTAGATGTTTCTAATCTTAGTGATATTACACAGGTGGAAGAATGCAGTTCTGAAAACGATTTTTAATGTGTGGGATAAAAGGCACGTCCTGATCAAAAATAACACCAAGATTTTTAACTTTACAACTGGAGCCCAGATTCATGCCATGCAAGGAGGGCGATAGGTTGCACAATTTTTATGAAGTCATTTAGTAAAATGAACGTTTTGAATTCAAATGAAAGCAATCTGTCTCGAAGGTAAGACAAACCTTTTTGTCAAAATGTTTCAGAAAATACCGAATTTAACCAAAACTTCAAGTTTAATGTTCGACTGAAAGTTGCTGTAAACGTTATTACATTGAAGTGGATCTACAGCTGCAGTGGTCACAGTTTTTGACGCTTGTGACTCAAAGCAGCATATCAAGAACCTTTCGTGTTGAATGAGTCAGAACATGTGCTGATTAATGACCAGCTCCAAACCAGTGATTTCACCTTCACTCTGAACCAGCTCTGTCAAAGTTCAAGAAATATAAAACACTTCTGTAGAAATAGATCAATTCTTATTCAGTGTGTTATGAGTAATCTATGTGTAAGTAGTTATCATCAAGAAAACTGTATAAAAACTGGACTTCCTGCCGAGCCTTACAGAATCTGAGTGCCAGCATGTCAGTCAGCGATGGGACTAACAGGCATTTTGCTCAGCAGGGCGTCTGCACCGTCAAACCAAGATGCATGGCATTTCTCCACTTAGGGCTCTTTTTTCCAAGAACTCTGCAGATGGTGTTTGGAACGTTCCAGGGTAAAAATGATACAAAGTTTGTTGGTTGTGTTTGCCCACTCACAGAACTGGAGTCTGTCTCTGCTGAAGTGTGAGCACTGTGGGCTGGAAAGGAGAGCTTCATGACTTCTGAGTATTTTGTCTATAATTTACTGTAAAAGAAACACCTTCTAAAGTGCCAAATAAATGTGAAGTTACATTATTTCCTTTGAAATGTCTGTAAGGGTTTCTCAAGATGTGAAAATTGACACGTGTGTTACGACAAAGTGATTTCTCTGCTTTTATCACAGCCCCATTAGGAATTTTTTAGTAATAGCTTGGTCATATTTTATGTATTTGTATTTTCCATCCATTATTTTCCGTTTATTCCGAAGTCGTGTCGCGGGGGCAGCAGCTTGAGCAGGGAGGCCCAGACAGCTCTTTCCACAGCCACCTCTTTGTATTTGCATTTTATTTGGTAAATTAATATTTAGTGAAAAATAACACCAAACACATGGCAACTCTAAACTTAGCAATTCAACAAAGAAATAAGTTTCGAATTGTTACCGATAATGGGTAATAAAAACTAATAAAGTCATTGGAACCTAATATTGTAAAGAGCTAGCTGAAGGTAAAACCAACATTTTGGCGGCTGTAGCTGAGTGGTTAGAGCCTCCAATGCAAGAGTTCAGGGTTCAATTCCACCAGCACTCACATGCTGAAGTGTCTCTGAGCAAGACAGTGAACCCCTCATTGCCTCCGATGCATGTCCCATCGGTGTATGAATGTGATAAAGCACTGATTATTCTTGGTATAAATCTAGTAGAGTTCTGTATGAATGGGTAAATGAGGACACAGATTGTGTTGTAAAGCATTTTGAGTGTCTTGATAAGATAGAAAGGTACAAGTACAGTCCATTTACCACATTTCAACAAAAAGAAACTGTCCAGAGGACCTGACTTTATGTTGTTGGATTTTTCTACCTGGATTACGGAGCATGAATCAGGATGTTTTGAACCACTTTGACCACGACTGCCTCAAACGAGTCGGCCGGGGAGAGGGCGAACTCTAGAAACTATCTGAGCATCAAAACTGGTTGACCCACTATGAGAAGGTGGTATCCATAAGACTGAGTTCGTTGTGGCTCCTAGGACTGATTAAGTCTTTTGGATGAAAGATGAAATGTTTCAATGAACATTGCAACGCAATGAAACATTGATGGATTTTTCTACCTGAATTATTGAGCATGAATCAGGTTAAAAACCAAAATTCAATTCATATATTTTCTTTCACCAAACCGTTTGTACCACCAGGGTTTCTGCAAGTTTCAGTGAACAAATGTACAAAATGAAGATGTAAGTAAACATTTTTAGGACCTAAAATCAAAAATTTAATTTCAAGTCAGTTTAATTGTCATTCACATCACACGTGGTACATGAGGTGGAACAAAATTATACACACAGGGTCCCTTACACCCAAAAATAGCAAAAATATAAAGTGTATAAAGAAACAGTAAATAAGGATCTAAGATATATGCTAAACGCTAATAATGCAAAATGATACACCGAACAACAGCAACCTGAACATGAGTCTGTGGTGAGCAGATGGGTATGATTGAATACAGCAGCATGAGATTGTTTAAGGCCTTAAACAATGATGATTAGATTGAAGACTCTTTGACTTTGTAGGATCCTACAGAAACCATGGTTGTGGAGGTTACCAGTCCAGGAGGAAACCCAGATTTCCTTCTACCCAGCGACACCCTCCAGTTTCTCCTGGAAGATTCCAAATTGTTTCCATTTGTTTTGGTCGGGCTGAGTATGGAGATCTGTGTTTCTGTTTTATTTATTAAGGTTTACTTTGTCTCTTTCTGTTTAGTTTCCTGTATTTATCAGTTAGTTCTGCTCCGGCCCCTCCAATGCTCACCTGCTGCTGGTTATCTCCCCCAGGTGATTGTCTTATAGCTCATTAGGGTTTTCTGTTCCTTGTCGCTGGTGCTTTGTGCCCTCCGGCCGTTCTTGGTTTATTATATCTTTATTTCGAGTTCCTGAGTCCTGTCTGCTCCCCGGGGTTCATTACCTTCAGATGATAAAGAGAGCGTAACAAACAAGGAGAAGCACACTGGAACACCTTAAAAAGGTTTTATTTTCAACTAATTTATAAAGTAACCTGGGAGAGAAACATGGAGGGAGCTCCACTCTCAGTCTTCACATAGACTCTACAGAAGATTCTGGCCAGCAGTTTCCAGTTCCCAGTCACCTGGGGAACCTGAAATACAAAAACAAGAAGCCAGGGAACAGGGCCTGGGTGTCAGATCAGAGAAGATATATAATCCAAACAGTGAGTTCTGGGTCTGTCCTGGGGTCACAGCTTTAGTTTGTTCGAGACATTATGCAGTCTATGACCCCTCATTAGTCATGATTAAGTATTTTGTTTGTCATACACAAATCTACCGAGACCCATCTGTAAGAGCGGCTTCGGATGTTATCAGTCCATTAAATGGCCGTTATTGGTTGTTATCATCCCCATATGTAGCGGTCAAACTGTCCCACCTACCTCCTAGTAGGTTTAAAGGTACGTTATTATCGTTATTATAGCTGATAATAGACAGCGTCGCACAGGGGTAAACCAGGAAGTGTCTTTTTTGTTTTTTTTCCAGCTTATGTAACCCTTTCCCTAAACGTAAGCTTACACCTGACACAGAGGACCAACCCTAAACTTAACCCCTTACCCTTGTGCCTAAACCTAACCAAGACCGTAAACCTAACCACCGTAGCCTTTACGCTAAACCTAACCACATGAAGCTATTATGAGCACTAACAAAGCTAAAAACAGAGCCTATTATGATCGCTAACAACGCTAAGAATGTACCTTTAAACCCACTAGGAGGTACAGGAGGGGCAGTCTGGCCGCTACATATGGACATGATAACAACTAATAACGGCCATTTAATGGCTGATAACAGCCGAAGCGGGTGTCTGTAAAGACAAAAAGTGTAATGTTTACCTAACTTTAGAGGTGCTGACTTCCATCTCGTCTGCTTTATGCTTGACTGTAAATCCTGCTGAAGGCCATGGCTTAAAGATGCAAAAACAACCACATCATCTGCAAACAGCAGAACCCTGAGGCTCCCAAACCAGTCCATTGTCCTCCACAGCTCAGATCAAGTCAATGAACACCACCAACAGAATCAGAAACAGTGGATAGCCTGGTGGAGTCCAACCTGCCCCAAGTCTTCGTGCTGAGGATGTAGCATGCCTCTTTGGAACTGCAGAGATCCAGGCTACACATAGTTCTGATAGTGACCCTGTACTACTGTAGTACCTCTCATCCATCGTATGCCTTGAAGAGCAAAGACATGTGGACCAGATGGTGAAACTTCCACAGTCCCTTCAGCAAACCTGCAAGGATGAGTCCAAGGATGTAAAGGCTGTTTCAAACACTTTGTGATGTTATAAATTTGACTGAATATTTTTATGTCAAACTTGTCCAAGACAATTCTTCATCATGGAAAAATAAGGAAGATTAGTTTTGCAGAGTCCATTACAGTAGGACCGTGATTTATAGCTGTAATAGATCAGATGTCTTTTGATAGAACACATAAATGTTAAGCAGTGATCTTTTTCAGTTTTGACAATGCATCATCCTTACGTTTTGATTATAAAAGGGGGGGAAACGCAACGCGAGTTGGTGTAGTTGGAACAGAAACACTGAAATAAAAGATTTGGAGTCCCATCCACCTACATGATGTGATGAATGGGAGCTACATAGCTTCAGCTGAGGTCATCCATCATGAGCGACGGTGTTAATTAATGTTGTAGGAGGCGAGCCAGCGAGGCTCACTTTACATCAGCAAAAAGAAAAGCCGACGTTACTTTAGCCACTTAGAAGGACTACGGCTTTTGTACAAAGAATCCCTGAGATCAGGAAACATGAAATGCAGAAAGAAAAGCTCGGTACGCATCACTGCTGCTGTAAACTAAAAGCTATGACCAGCTGTATAATCCCCTCACCAATAATACATCACTCTGAGATTCAGCTGGTTGTTATAGTCAGTTTGAGTAAAACACAACATGATTCATTCGAGAGGTCGTTTTGAAGACTGTGCTTCTGTAAATCACAGCAAAAGAAAACCATGCAAGTAAACATTCCTGTCAAGATGCATGAAATGATTTAATTTATTACATGTAGGATGGTGTTTGCTGCTAAGAATGCTGACAAACTTTTCCGTCCATTGTCTTTTACCCGTTTCTTTAATTTCCGGGTCACTGGTGTCTATATATAAAAAGTTAAATGAAAATGTTCATCTTTAAATAAACTGAGTTTGTTTCTTTGTTAAGTTTTCAGAAACAGAGGACAGGTTGCAGTGGTGGGCTGTAACGAAGTACAAGTACTTCGTTACTGTACTTAAGTACACTTTTCATGTATCTGTACTTGACTTAAATAGAGTTAAATGTGGGTACTTTTGACTTTTACTCCACTACATTTTACATTAAGTATCTGCACTTTCTACTACACAATGTGTTGTGTTACAAGTTACATTCACGTTGCGTTTTTTTATTTGTTCGTTAGTTTGAAAGTAACCAATGGCAAAGTGGGCAGTTAACGTTAGACCCATCTTCAAGAAGAGCTGGGCCAGTGACGTATATTGTAGTATATACGTCATTGAGCTGGGCGCATCCACAGCACCAGTAACACACCCAAAATGGATTCTACCGCGGAGAGTCAGCAAGAAGATACTCGCCACCCATGGACTTATTGAAAGATTATTGACAGATTATTGAAAGATTATTGAAAGATTATTCAGTACAGCAGGACAGATTGTCTCTCCCAAAAAGAGCCAGACTGGACTCAAAAAACTTTGAAAACCAACTTCTTCTGAACATGAACAAGAAATTCTTTCTTCAATATTAAACTGTGTCAGTTCATGGGATGTTAGGAGACAAGAAATGTCTCCAAATGACTCGAGACTCAGTTCAAATTTTGAAAATGGTGTCAGGAAGTTAAAATATTGTTCACTATTGACCCATTACAAGGTCGACTAGACAGTATTTTAACTAGAGCTGATGACAAACTGGAGTTGAACTGATCAGAGTCTATTCCTTTAGTTGTGTCTAATGCTCCTTTTTAAGGCAGACACCTTTTACTTGAATGTTTTTACTGCAGTTTAAAATGACACATTGGTTTTGTGTTAAATAAAAACGTTCAAAGGTATAATCATTCCTCTTTCTTATTTTTGCTTAATGGCGTTTAACTCTGCAGGTCATCCCTGAAATTCTGACGCACAGAATCACAAGTCCAAATGTGAACGGTGTCACAGAGCAAACACAATAAAAACATGTATTATCTGTAGCATCGTTCATTAAAATGACTCAACACTATTAATGTATTACAGAAAATATACATAGGCACACAATGATATTGTAGAGCATTGCCTTAGATACATTCAGCAAGTACTTTTACTTTAAATACTTTAAGTATTTTTAAAAGCAAGTACTTATTTACTTTTACTTAAGTAAAATGTTAATGTGGTACTTCTACTTTTACTAGAGTACATTTTTGTCTGTTTACTAGTACTTTTACTTAAGTACAGTGTTTGAGTTTGTGTTAGATGCTTCTGTAACGTCAGGACCAGAGAAAAGTCAAACTGTTAGTAAATTTTTTAATTTTTTTATACAGCTAAAGGTAAAATAGTTTTGAAATACAAACTATAACCTCATTTAGACATCCATCCATCCATTATCTTTACCCGTTTATTCCATTTTGGGTCACGAGGGTCGCTGGTGCCCATGTCCAGCAATCACTGTGCGAGGGGCGGGGTACACCCTGGACGGGTCGCAAGTCCATCACAGGGATACATAGAGACAAACAACACTTCACTCTCTCACTCACACCTAGGGACAATTTAGAGTTACCAATCAGCCTAACATGCATGTTTTTGGTCTGTGGGAGGAAACCGGAGTACCCGGAGAAAACCCACGCATGCACGGAGAGAACATCCAAACTCCACCCAGAAAGGCCCCTGGACCGGGGTTTGAACCAGGGACCTGCTCGCTGAGAGGCAGCAGCTCTACCAGTTGCGCCACCGTGCTGCCATTCATTTAGACATATGGATCACAAGTTTGGTTACTGGTGTGGTCACTCATTAAATGGCAGTACATTAAATGCACAGATTTGCAGTAGTTCCACTGCAGGATGTGCAACAACAAATAGATTAATTCAAACCCGCATGTTTCTGTTTTCTTATAAATCTGTTATTGTGGGCAGAAATGATCTTATGCATTGGATGTTTTTGGAGAAAGCTGAATAAGTTCACGGCTATTACTGTATGCGTTTTTACACATTGTCTAGTGTTCATTACTTTGAGAAGCTTGGGTATTTCTTTTCCACAATCAGCTTTAGAAGCTTTATTAGTTTGTTCAGCTTCTGTGATTCGCTGATTGTGATGCTCCTGCATCAACAGAGGTCTGCAAAGAAAACTGCACCATCCACCTCCCACTTACAGCAAATCTGCGACAAGTTGCTTCAACTGTTCATGCTACGAGGCATTGTTAAGTCGGAGGACCCAAACACTAAATAAGAAACAGGGATTCAGCTAATGAAAGCAAATAAAAGATCTGAAAGCAATTTACTGGAAACTAAAAAGCATAGAGAGGCAAAACTCAAGTTTGGCAGATCAAATACCATTCAAAAGGAGGGAAACCAAAGACCTGAATAGATAAAGAAAGTCCTTGCAAGACAAGATGCAATAAGAAGGACATCAAATCCTAAAGATCATGACAGTTTTAGCAATAAAACTTCTTCAACAAGTTGATTTATCGTGTCACCAATTCCTGTTAAAACTTCTCTGTCTGACTTTTGTTCAGGCGAACACTCTGAGACCTTTAGTCCATTACGTTCATGTAGCCAACGTAAACAAAGACCAGTTTCTATATTGATAACCAAGTCTTGCTTTAACCTTAGACTGCAAAACATCAACATGATGTGAAAAGGACAGAGCGCCATCAATCCAAATTCACAAATATTTTTAAACTGTTACCTCATCTATAATATCACAGTTACCAGTTGTGAAGACACCGAGGTGAGTATGGTTCCTCCTCTGTGATTGAACCATATACATGTAGTTTTTTTTTTTTTTTTGGGGGGGGGGGGGGATTTAAGGACAGATTAAAGTCAGAGAAGGTCTGCTGGATTAAAAAAAAAAACACACACACAAGGGACTTCACAACCTCATCCAGAGTAGAACCAAAAACATATAAAATAGTGTCATCGGCATATAAATGAATGGAGGCCTCACTAACAGATTAGCTCGCAGTGCCGACTCCTGCAGGACGAAGTAGCTGAAGGAAGATGTACATCTAATGCTTTTTGTTGTTTAGGTTTTTATTAAAATTTGTCTCAGATTTAGTCAGAAATGTGGTGTGGTAGTAGCTGAGAATCATCCCTAACACATGTGCTGGGTACTAACAGATTATTTGAGATCTTTATTTAAAACTTTGGGATTCAAGGCAGCAAGGGTCATGCATTCCTTCAATAAATGCTACTTTTTGTTACATTTCCAATTACAGTTTTCTGACAGACTGAGGTTTCTGATTCAGTTGTATTTTGGGTTTTTCTTTTTGTAACCTGAGTTAGAGATCATCAATGACGTCACGTTTATTGTTTGTTTCTGCAGATGACAGGACCTGGAGCTGAACTGAAACTTTGAGGCGTTCAGGGTTAATTGAATCATTGGGACTACAGCACTCCTGTGCTCCTGAATCACTAAAACCTGATCTGTCTTCCAACAATCCATGTGTCTGTACTTAATATTTCTTCATAAATATCTGAATAAAATGTGTAAAAAAACAAAAAATCACTGGCGTAGCCAAAGAGCTCCATCCTCACTGTGCTGGATGCAGATAAAGATATGAGGGCTCATGTTAGCGCCTCATAAAGTGGACATTTTCAGCTGAAGGGGGGCTTAGAAAACATCTCGACAGCTGATGTGATAAGTAAAATGTCAGAGCACAGAGTAAAGAAAAGATGTGGCTAAAAGTCACAACGCTGTCAGCAGCCATGATTGGATGAAAAAGGGCATCTTGATGCTGGGTTGTCAAAAACAAACAGGTGATGCTCACTTTGATGCACCTGAAGAAATAAAACAGCATCATTAGGCTCCGTCTAAAGGTTATAGGACCGCAGCAGCTCATCTGAAAAAAGCACTGAATAAAAGAGCAGCTCGCTCTGAGTAAATCTAATAAACAACATCACTCCGATTCCCTTTAGGACTTTGCAATTTTGCTGAAGTTCATCAGATGCCACAAACCCAACCTACATAATCTCTAAGGTGAACAGAAAGTTCTGTCGGGTGAAAAAAAACTGCAGAGATTACAATCTGTGAAAACGCAGTGTGAACACTGAGAGCTGAACGACTTTGTTGAAACAGGCAAAATAAGCTGGCTCTGATCTGATAAAGCTAAAAGAAGCAGAACACTAGCTGAAAGCTAAAAGGAGCACTAGCTAAAAACCTCCTTCGAGTGATTCACTGATCAATAATAACTGATCAACTAAAGACACCTGAAAATGATGAACAAGTTTACCAGATCAGAACAACAGCTGATAAAACCACCAGAACAATAGTTAAAAGCTAAAAGCTGTAGTTAAAAGTAGAAAAAGGCTAGTTTAAAACTAAAAATAGCAAAACAGTAGCTAAAAGGAACTTAAGAAAATGAAACATTGAAGCAGCGTGTTGAAACCGATTTTAAACAATGTTTATGAAGGAATGAAGTTGATTCTGTTCTGGGAGGAATATGTTTGTAAAGTAAAAAGAAAAAGTAAGCAAGTTACACAAACCAAACATCATGGCACCCATATCGTGGATGAGCTAATCATTTTTAAATATGGATAACTAAAACAGCACAAAGGAGACAAATGTAGTTAGATTCCAAAACGCGTATATAAACACAGGAAGCAATTGTGAATGCTGACTCAGCATTTACACAATAAAAGTATGCATTTACTTAAAGAATGCCTTATAGTACTTTTAGTATTTTTTGATGAGTCACTTAATTCACATCGTTTGTTCTAAACTCAATCTTTCCTGATTTACATTTTCATTTTCAAAATTCATGCACTTCCTGGAAAGAAGAGGAATGAAAGTCAGTTGTAGTAAGACAGAGTCCATGTGTGTGAATGAGAGGGAGGCTGGTGGAACAGTGAGGCTACAAGGAGCAGAGGTCACAAAGGTGCAGGACTTCAAGGACTTGGGGTCCACCGTCCAGGAAAAATGGGGATTGTGGTAAAGAGGTGAAGAAGAGAGTCCAGGCAGGATGGAGTGGATGGAGAAAAGTTTAAGGAGTGATTTGTGACAAAAGGGTGTCAGACAAGGTCAAAGGAAAAGTTTACAAGACAGTGGTGAGACCAGCCATGTTGTATGGTCTGGAGACAGAGACATGGACAAAAAGACAGGAAACAAAACTGGAAGTTGCAGAAACGAAGATGTTGAGGTTCTCCTTAGGAGTGACAAGGATGAGATGACAAGAATGAGATGATCAGAGGTACAGCACAGGTTGAACAACTGGAAGATAAAGTTAGACAGGCCAGACGGAGATGGTTTGGACATGTTCAGAGGAGGGACAGTGGTTTGGACACGTCCAGAGGAGGGACAGTGGGCATAATGGTAGAAGACTGCTAGAAATGCAGCTACTAGAAAGACAAAGAGGAGATATATGGATGCAGTTAGAGAGAATGGAGGTAGTTGGTGTGAGGACAGAGGGCACAGAGGACAGAGTGAGATTGAGGAGTATAACTCGCTGTGGAGACCCCTGAAGACGGAACAGCTGAAAGACGAATACCTGTTCAGTTCCAAAACACTTTCCCTTTACGTTTTTCTCTTAAACAGAAAAGTGTATCAAATTTAATATCATGCATTTAGCAAAACCAGAGTCCAAGTCAGCATAAGGGCAGATATGAGGAAGTCAAATTATCAGCTGTCATCATCTCTCCAGGGGCTTTATAAATGTGGCACTTATCTTAGAAGCGATCCACAAACCGTACTTTAATATATTCTCATTTGACGGCAGGCAAAGTGATAAATCTCTCCTTGAACCGTTTCAGACGAGGTAAGTACAACATGGAGATGCAACATCTAGTGATGAATAATTCATGTGATGACAAAAAGGTACACCAATTACTCTGCACATTTATTGTCAGGTTGTGTTCTGTGTTGTTTGCAGTTAAGTGTGGGCACGACAGCGGAGATGAATGTGAGATCAAAGTTGGCTCTCATGAGCCTGAGCTGCATCGGAGCTCTGAATTTCACTTCAGAAGTAAAAATTTTACAGCGTTTTTTTAGACTGCAGCGAAACAATGTCCTCACATTTCACTGGCTAGTTGTGGAGTCGGAGTGTAATCTGCAGATGGTTGGGAGTTTAAAACATTGAAAGCAGAGCAGCAGGCTACGTTTTAATGCCAGGGGACTTACAGAAGAAAGTGGTGGACATTATTTTCCACGCTAAATTTAGATTTATAATGCACTGACAGTGGAAATGTGCACAGCTCTGAGCCAGCTTCATGGCATGGCGTTCGTACACTTGGATATGTTTTTCAACTTTATCATTCTAGATAACTTCCTCCTAGATCATGAACCTCCTAGAACCTTTAACCTCACTCTAGATCAACGATCTAGAATTGCGCTTTTGAAAACTTTAATTCATTTTTTTTTCTGGACATAAATCGCTTTTATCAGGATGATTATTTCCTCTGGTATCAGATGCTGTGCAGCTGGAAGGATTTTCACTGAAACTTTTTAACGTTTGGGCATTTGTTTTGATGCGTACCCATAGCAACAAATTGTTTTTTTAACAATCAGAAGCAGCTGATTAATAACAACATCTCAACTACAGCCCCAAATCCCAAATGAGTTGAAAAGGAGGCACCATGGATGTATTCCCGTCAACCTTTCATTCAACCTGTATTTAGACAGGTAAATCCCATTGAGCCTCGAGGACTCATTTTCAAGAGAGACCTGATTTCAACAAAGAATGATGACAACCTGGCGGCGATGATTGAGTACCTGACCGCCGAGATTCTGGAGCTGGTGGGAAACTAGGCTTGTGACAACTGGAGGACCGGGATCATCCCCCAGCACCTTTGGCTGTATGTCTGTGGAAATGAGGAGCTCGGCAGACTGGTGAGAGGAGTGATCATCACTCAGGGAGGAATTCTGCCCGGCATTCGGGCAGTCCTGTTGCTCAGGAGGACCGAGAGGCCCGCCGGATCCAACAGCAAGCTTGATCTGGGTATACAGATCGATATCGGCTAGATACTTTGGATTTGCTGTAGGAGATCCTTCCTGCGCTCAGCTATCAGCATCTATAACAACTCTTGAATGAAACCAGGATGATGAGCTACGACAACACTTAATTTCCCTTAGGATTAATAAAGTATTTTTGAATTGAATTGAATTCTCAGCTTCAGCTTCAGGGACTCCAAAGACATTTTACAGCAGATCTGCATTTTGTTTCAAGTTCCTTCATGTTCTCAGAGTCCCCAACTCTGACCCCCCTGGTCCACGGGACAATTATGATAAAACGTTCTACCATACACAGATTGTTGTGCAATGTCTTCTTGCAAACTTGCTCAGTGGAATACAAAACACAAACATATCTAAAACACTGGGCAGAGTGTTGTAAAAGTACCTTGGGGTCTTGCCTAAATGAATCTTTATCATGTTTGTAAAAACAACAAGATACCCAGAGTTCAGATGGAGACATGAGAGGTGAAGGCATTATTAAAAGCCAAGTGTTTATTGTAAAAAGTGGATAACAGGAGCACAGGAGGTAGCTGCAGGAGAGGATATATGGCGAGTTTGGTACTGTAGAGTCTATGGTTACTCAGAGGGAAGATTGAGGGCTTACTTGTCTATTTCTTGGCTTGTAGGTAGGAGAGAGAGGTCCAGGGAATTCCAGAATGGTGGAGCAGACCAAAGTGACCAGGTAAGTGGTGAAGGAGGAAGAGAGTGGCAGGTCGGACCTCAGGGATGGATGCCGAGATGTTTAGTAGCACTTTTTTGTTGTTGGTTGTAGATGGCAGTTCCAGAAGGTGATCAAGGAAGATTAAAGGAGTTTAGCAAAGAGTAGTTGTAAAGAAGATCCAGGGAACTAGGAACTGCGGAGCAGGAGCTACAAGGAGGACAAGGAGAACAGAGGTTAGTTAAATCTTGTGAATTAAACAAGGTCACACCAGGGCCAGACAAAGTACCGAAACTGGTTGTTGTAATATTGAAGAGGCTGTGGCTGAGCAGTTAGAGCAGTCATCCTCCAATGAGAGAGTTGGGGGTTCGAATCCACCAGCAGTCACATGCTGAAGTGTCCCTGGGCAAGACACTGAACTCCTCATTTCCGATTATGTGTGTCTCATCAGTGTATGAATGTGATCTAAAGCGCTGACGAATCACTGTAGAGATCTAGTAGAGTGCTGTGTGAATGGGTAAATGAGGACACAGATTGTAGTGTAAAGCGCTTTGAGTATTTTGATAAGATAGAAAAGCGCTATATAAGTACAGTCCATTTACCATCTACCTTTACTGGACAATGTTCCAGCAGAGTTTAATTGGTCCAGGTAGCCTTAAATACTGAGGATCAGCAACAGCAGACTGGGATCAGCGGAGGGAAATTGGCTCCGCTCTGCCACTCAAGAGCTGTAAGACATGTTAGTGGATGCAAAAAAAACAGAATCTCTACACTTTTAAAGAGTGTAAAAATTATATAAAATGTCAGAGCATAACATTTTGGGCAAACTTGCACCAAAGGGCCCAGGCTTTAGCACTCCATACACCAGAGATTAATCTGCTCCATTGGGCACTTTGTCCTGACAGCCAGGAAACAGATGGTGGCCTTATGGAGCCACTGCAGGACATTTATAACAAGTCTTAATATTAATCTTCTCTAAAACTCTGCAGACCTTCATAGGAGGGCAGAGCTTCATTTTTTTCGCCCTTTGACATGTATGTTCTGGCTTCTGATAGGTTGTTTACAGAGGAAACTTACTGCAAACACATCTTAAAACACTGGAATAATCACAGAGATTTTGTCTGTCATATTCAGCGAATGAAAAAACAAAAGTCATGAATATTTATGGATTCTCGTTTTCTTGATTTGATTGAATTGGATCTCTGCCCAGTCATTTAGCTCCAAAGTTATGTCCAGTCCTTTGTAGGATGTGTAACAATGTGTTATTGTAAAGGACTAAATGTGTATTAAATAGACGGTTCGGTAAAAAAAAAAAAAAGAGGTTTCAAGGAACAATGGTCACACTGAAGCTAAAGTTTTCTATGTTCTGACTGAAGCAGCTACAGTTCAAATGCTCATTTCATAGAAAAAACAAATACAGAAACTTTAATCATCAATCATCTGAACAATAGCAAAACTAAGAGCCCTGACTAAAACATAACAAAAAGAGAGCGAGAGAAGCCCCAAACCAGTCAGCCGTTGACCGTCTGATTCAGGCCGCTCCCCTCGCCCTATGGTCCAAGAACTAACCCTACAATCAAAAATCAAGAAAACAAAGACAGCCGGTAACTCCAAGTCCCAAAAGCAATCCGCTCAACAAGTTAGTGACAAGGTGCAATAGAATCTCAGTGGTTCTCAACCCTGGTCCTTGAGGAACACCATCCTGCATGTTATAGTTGTTTCCCTGCTCAAACACACCTGACTCAGTGACAATTACTTCATCAAATTCTGCAGAAGCCTGTTACTCACTCATTCATTCAAATCAGGTGTATCAAAGCAGAGAAACAACTAAAACATACAGGATGGTGTTCCTCAAGGACATTTCGTAACCTAATAAATTTTTCTTTTTTACTTTAATTTTGTTTTTTGGACGTCCTTTTTTCTTTTAATGCCACTTTACACAAACACAGTCCCACATGCAGAAACTTTAATATGTTTTTATGGTAACCTTTATTTATACAGGTAGTCTCATTGAGTCACGAGGACTCATTTTCAAGAGAGACCTGTTTGGGAGCAGATGATGGGGGTTAAGGATCTTGCTCAAGGGCCCAGAGTGGAGGCAAATGTGAGGCAGGTGTGGCTGCTTCACTTATCCCAACCACATTTTGATGTTGTCGGTCCAAGAAGTCTAACCGGCAACCTTCCGATCACAGGCCCACTTGCAGGTCTGCAGGTTCTGGATCTCCTGCCTGCAGAGTGGACCGGTACTGTGACAGTTGTTCCTGCTTCCCAGAAGAAGTTTAAGGAAACTTGGATCTTGATTTTTGGCAGCACGGTGGCACAGCTGGTGGAGCTGCTGCCTCTCAGCGAGCAGGTCCCTGGTTCAAATCCAATCCGGGGGCCTTTCTAGATCGAGTGTGCATGTTCTCTCCGTGCATGCGTGGGTTTACTCCTGGTACTCCGGTTTCCTCCCACAGACCAAAAACATGCATGTTAGACTGATTGGTAACTCTAAATTGTCTCTAGGTGTGAGTAAGAGACTGAATGGTTGTTTGTCTCATTTGTCTCTATGCGTCCTGTGTCCAGGGTGTCCCCCACCTCTCGCACAGTGATGGCTGGACATGGACACCAGTGACCCCCATGACCTGAACAGGAAGAAGCCGGTAAAGATAATGGATGGATGGATGGTGAATTTAGTTAGTTGTGTTCCAACCGTTTGAAACACTCTCACTATTTAAAACGCAGTAACTTTTGTAACGTGTGATACACATTCATTCTCAGTTATATTCTTTATTTTAATAATTTAAGAACTTACTGAGGTGTATTTATGCCATTTTCTAAATGTATGATCACTTTTCATACACAGAACAGGATCCTGTACTTCTTTCTTCACGTTACTTGTTTTGTATTTACATCTTTTTTTTTTATCATTTACATAGATTTAATTGAAATTCAATTTTATTATGTATTAATAGTTTCCTTTTCATTGGGAAGTCTAACACTTTGCTGCTGCTACAAAACCATTTTCTTGTCTTTTTTTTTCCTGAAACCAGTGTCACAGGAATGTGCATTTTTGCAATCACCATGCTCCATAATTGTACTTGATTAATGTATTTATGCACTGCTCTTTCACTGTTATTATGAATGATATTAAAAATATTCCATGATCCTTACTCTTTGTAATAATCAGTCTTGATGTGACCGGTCGGTAAAGAGAGAGTGAAAAGATCGTTTTTATTACCCTCAAGGTTTGATTCTGCATAACTCTGGTGAAAGTCATTAATGATATTCTCATGGCCTCTGACAATGGACAGGTGTCTACACTGGTCCTGTTAAACCTCAGTGCTGCATTTGATACAGCTGATCATAATATTCTACTACAGAGACTTGAATATGATACTGGAATTACATGAACGGCTCTAAATTGTTTTACATCATATCTATCTGATAGATTCCAGTTTGTAAATGTAAATAATGAATCATCATACAACAAAGCTAGTCATGGAGTTCCTCAGGGTTCAGTGCTTAGAACAATACTCTTTACTTTATGCTTCCATTAGGTAAAGTTATTAAGCAGCATGGGACAAATTTTCATTGTTTTGCTGATGATACACAGTTATATTTGTCCATGAAACCCAATGAATCCAATCAGTTATTTAGACTACGAGCATGTCTTAAAGACATAAAAACCTGGATGACCCTAAATTTTCTGCTTTTAAATTCAGACAAGACTGAGGTTTTAGTTTTTGGACCTGAGCAGCTTAGTAATGAATTGTTCAGTCTTTCTCCCTCCTTAGATTACATTAATCTGGCCTCCAGCTCTAATGTTAAAAATCTTGGTGTTATTGTTGATCAGGACATGTCTTTTATCCCCCACATTTAAAACGTTACTAGAACCTCCTTCTTCCACCTGCGTAATATCACTAAAATTAGAAACATCTTATCTAAAAATGATGCAGAAAAACTGGTTCATGCATGTGTCACGTCTAGACTGGACTATTGCAATGGTTTATTACTTCCTGTGAAACTTTTTGCATAAATATTTATTTTGGTGTCAGAATACTTCAAGAAGTATTTTCCTGATCAATAACTGATAAAAGTAAGTGATGATTGTCCCTTTTGATTCCCCGTCATGTGTCTCAAACCATCTTCGCCTCAGATTACTCAGAATCTGAAGGCCTTTGGTTCGTCACTTCAACAACTCAGATTCTGCAGAAACCCTCAGATCTGTATATTGACACATTCCTTTCTAACAATTTTATATACAAATATTGACCCTATTGCTGTTTTTTGTATAAAAAGTTCAAAATAAAAACTATAAACCCACAGTTCTAGTGAACAAAAAGAATTTGGCAGAAATGGACTCCAACGGAAAAAAAAAAACAAAAAATTAAATCAAACAAAGTCTTTTTATATTCAGAAGGAAGACAATGAATCTATTTTGAGTGTGAAACATAGCAGAAAGTTGTTTAAGGGTCTGCAAACTTCCTGTAAATTGGAGCCCGTAACCATGGCAACAGCTTTCCTTCACCGCACGAGAACCATCACGATTACCAGATCCAAGTGAGCTTCAAGTTTGACTACAAGTCGCACCAATTAGTTTGCAATTTCCTGAGCTGCTGTGCTTTTATTCTGACATCCATCGTTTTTATTTTGCTCCCAGTGAAACAGAATATTTCTGGAAAAAGGAAGAAAGGTGCTAAATTATCTCCTGCTTGTTTTTTTTTTTACTAAAACTGATCAGAAGTTTAATTATCAAAACATTTAAACACATTTATCCCTCAAAAGAAGCATGTTTAAGAAGGATGTGTTTAATTTGTTTGATTTATATCACTTTTAAATTGCCAGTTACAGGAACAATCTTTCAAGGGTGCTTTTTATTTTATTTTTTTTTATTTTGCTAAACTTCAACCTCAAAGAGGCGAAGCAGCGATCAATAAAACAGGTTTAAATCACCGGCTGTAGCTGCGCACATTGTTCTCATTTATGAATCTTACTGACGGTGACATTTAAGTTTTCGAACAGTCTTATTTTTGGACAAAGACCTGGGAAAATGAACTTCAGGGAGTAAAAGAACACCAGAGCATGTTTTGTTTGTTTCACAGCTGCTGGTCGTGCACATAGTTTCAACAGCACCGAGTCTTCAGCTGAGTTAAAGTAGACTCAGAGGAAGCTGAGGAAGCTTCAGGTCAGTTTGTGCTGGAGAGCAAAGGGCATGGGTCACCAAATTTAATTTTATGGTAATAACCATAGTACTAATTTAGCTACTTTAATTACATTGTTTTTACAATTTAATGCCATGGAAACAAGCCTTAAACAAAACATCTGAGAATGTCTGAAGCCTCAAACTCTGAATGGGGACATTGCCAGGGTTGACCGTGAGCTATTTTTCCAAATCAGGCTCGTAGAACATGACAATTAATTGTTCATTAAAGCTGCTGTGGTGATTCTCACGAATCGCTTCCATCTTTCAGTTTAGCTCGTAAAGCAGCTGATTGTGAGTACTCAAAACACGAACCAAACCTTCACACAGACTCAGCAGTTTTGCCATGGCCGAAACATCGTCTTCTTCATTAGCCGATAACACTTGAATCAGCTGATGCCAAAAAGCAGAAACCCTGCTATCATGGTTCTAATTATATTCGGCGTGCTCCTGAGACAATACACACATCAGCTCCCAAACTCGCCACGGATCCATGACGTATCCTGCTGCGTGTGGATCAGTGGGGCATGAGGGCTCTCCAGGACCCTGTCGCTTTGTTGAAGATATTTTATCGATTGCGTTGGAAGTCCAGCTGACCAGATCTATGACAGTAGTTTTAGTTTCAGAAGATGTGTAAAATAAGAGCTCTGATACACAGACAGAGCGCAAAAAAGGACAGGAGGACAGGAGATAAGGAGGAGAAGGAAAAAAGCGTCCGCCTTGCACGAGAGCGAGTGAGGAAAACAAGTTAATTTGAGTTAACTTCTCGTATTCCGTTTGGCAGTTGTGTTCCTAAATTTCTGTCAATCATTTTTCATTAAGGCATGAGCTGGATTTACATTTGACCCTTTTGCTTCTGTTTGCGGTCCACAGAGTTACAGCAGGAGATCGGCCAAAATGAGTTTCAAATGTATTTACATAATACATGGGCCCATAAAAGAAGTCAACAGAACAACATTTAGCTAAAGGCACCAACGCAGGAAACTAAAACACCCAATCACCTGATTGAGATGAGGAACTTATAAACAGATTAAATTACAAGTAAAGTTAGCAAAATATCATAACTGGTCAAAGTAGTGCTCAGTAGCAACATAAAAAAAACCCAAGAATTGTTAAATCATGTCATCTGAACCTGTTTAAGTGAAGAAACGTTTCGTCCTCCATCCAGAGGACTTTGCCATGTTCTTAAAAACAATAAAAAATTAATATTTACAACATTTTTTTTATCTAGCCAAAAATGTAAAAATCAAAGTACATTATTTAACCCCTCCCTCTGCTGATACACAACATGGTACAGTCCAGTTAGACTGATTTCTCGATGTGATGCAGCTGAGCTATTCACAGGGAGTGGCAGAACAACTTGCGCAACATCTCTCTCCACGGGAACCGGCAACTCAAAGAAACTAAAGTTACATCTTCGCAAATGACAAATAAACTGCAGCGAGACTTGATAAAATAAGTTAACTACCACTCCAAACAGTTAGCAACTCTATCAAATGTTGCACAAGTGTGAAAATAAACTGCATAAATATAGAAATGAGTTGTTGAACTTAGGTTATTTAAATGTGTGCATATTTGCAAGCTGCAGAAAACACAACACTAATGTATTACATTAAGCTTTGTTCACTGTGTGGCTGCAGGTGCTGCCGTCACAGCCTCCTTATCAACACAAATGAAAGACACCCACTCAGTTTGTGCGCTCAACACCTACAACCCTCTCAAAAAGGAGCCATAACAACAACAACAACCAAAAAGCAATTTAATGCTCAAGATGGTAAAACAACGACTGCATGATCTGCTGACTCCAAGCATTCAGCTGCACAGGTTGTTTCAGCCTCCGAGGGTTTTACTGCAGTCCATTCACACCTCCAGCTGTTCCACTCCTGAGCCCAGCCGGGCTTCTCCCTGGGGGAGAGAAATGGGTTGAGGGGGAGGGTGGGGTGAAGTCTTAACTGGTGGAAGAAAGCACATCTGTTATCAAGACTTGAACAAAAGTGTTCTTACTCAGCAGGAATATTGTTGCAGCGTGAAGACAGAACGTTTTTTATATACATTTTTAGAAATGACTCATAACAAAATGACGAAGACGAGCGAAAAGATGTTTCCAGCTCCATTCAGCCAGAACTAACAGAAGAAAAAGTAAAATATGTTAAAAAGCACAACAACAGTGCGTTTTGATGATGGTCTCGTCCTGGCCTTTGTCTGAAAATAGGATCTACGTGTCCAGCCATGTGTACTGATGCATGTCCGAGTTAATTCATGTATAAAAGTTTAAAAACACACAAGTTAGAATAAAGTGGCATTATTAATAAAGCAAACCAAAAATGAAAAAAACAAACAAACAACTAAGCGTCTGTAAATCGGAAAATGGATTAAATTGATAAAACGTAAAGAAAAGTGAAGGGATAATTTTTTTTTAAATTTTTTTTTTCACAATACAAAATGAACACAACAGAATTAAAGATCAGGTTCTACTAGAATCAAACGCAATGAAAAAAGAAAAAAAAAGTTTTCAGCACTTTTTCAAATGCTCCAAAGTCGGGAGATCTTTGTAAATTGCTAAATTGGTCCACAGAGGGCAACAACACAGCTGAAGCTTTTGACCTTTGCTTGACCTTTGCTATGTTAAATGCACAGACACGAGTAAAACTTTCCTTCCATCATGGTGGAACTACCAGAGTTCATGATGACTATAGAGAACATCTGGATACGCAGAACTTTCTCTCTGTTACGGTTTAAGTCTCACATTCTGCACAAAAACAAATGAAACATTGCCTTTAAAAAAATAAAAGTAAAGTGTTGACTCCACTTGAATCATGTTTAAATCTTGCTCTTTTTTCCTGTGATTAGCAGTAATTAATTATTTAACTTAACAAAAGTTAATCCATGTGTGCAGAAAGTGGGAGGGACTTAAAGACCCCACGTCTCTAATGCACAGATCTTAGATCTAATTACAGGTTGTTTTTATTTATTTATACATTTGTTGGATGTGGCTGGGAACCTGTGTGCATGGTTTTGGTCCACCGTTTTGGTGCAAACGACTTTGATATATAAACATTTTGACGTCACATTTGTTCACATTTAATAAAATGTTAATATTTCATTTTCATTTCATAATGAGCAAGCAGTATGCCGACACCCCCACCACTGAGCTATCTGAATAAAGAATATTTGTAGTTTTTTTATTGGACTGGTAATGAACAGTGAATGTAAGTAAGAACGTTTTTGGCACAAGATATTCAAGTGGGAAGGAAGTACTCTGTATAAAAAATAGTTTTGTTGTTGTTTTTTGTCCAAGGTGGTGCAGAAAGATGGATCTTGGTGATTAGAGAGAGCAACTTTATCCCCCATCAGTTGCAATGGTGGAGCCAGGAGATTACCAATAGTGGCCTTGACCACTATAGAATAATCTTAAACCAGCCACCCCACTGGCCACCCCAGTCATTTAAGCAAACTGTATTTTTAAGCAATATAAAAACTAGAAAGCCTAATTTCCTCAAATAATTAGTGAGGATGGTATTTAGCCTATATGAGACTAAGTGGTTTCAAACATCTGCTAAGTTCCTGGCAAAAACCAATGCAGACTTGTTCTTGTTTTTTTAATATTCTAAATTGCTTTACGACGTAACTGTTTTGATTCATTTTTTTTAATACACTTTTCTTTCATTTGTTCTTCTCAATTAGTATGCTTCCTTTTATGATCGTCTACTGTTGTCATCACTCTTTGTTAAAATCACGTCTCTCTTGTAAATGAGTCCCCGAGGCTCAATGGGGTTAACCTGTATAAATAAAGGTTGAATGAAAAAACAGACTCTGGTTCCAAAACTACAACATGGCTGCTCCTGCAAACCAGCTGACCTCACTTCTCAACAAAAGGAAGTGGTGGTACCTAAAGCAGACAGTCTATGGGAGCAGGCCAAATGGAAGATTGTTCTCTTTTACCCAAAGCGTTTCCCCCGTTGGCTGCACGACACGATACGAGGTAGCTCAGACGCTGAAGTGTTACTGTATCTTTCAGACTCTAAGGTGCATTACGCAAAACAAAACAGTCAGATAAGTCAAACTTTATTCAGCTCATTCACGATAACTCTCAACATCGTTCAGTTCTACCACATAACAAATCAGAACAAAACGGGAGGTTTACGCCGATTCATAACCCGAACGGTGCGCATGTAAACGCTTGACCTGTTCGGGTTTTTTTTTATCGTGAAAAACTGCCCTGACTGCGCATGTGCGACTATGTCATTTCCACTTGGCTAATGCTAATAGTATTAGCATGTCGGGGAAGCAAAACTGGTCGGTGAGTGACACCATTTTTACTAGAAACGCTGAAAGAGCTCAACATGATCTGTATCACCTGTAGCTCAGTCAGGGAGTGCAGTAACGTCTCCACCGTCATTAAAACATGTCACGGGTCCATTTTGGATGCTCTGGTTTGTTTACGTTCATCCCGGAAGTAGAAATTCTTCGTCCATGTTTTATTTTTAAGGGGAGTTCACCACTCTGCACATATCAGTACATCTATTCAGAATAAAAGCCGCTGCATGTGAACGCTCGTCGTGAACGGATTGTTCCCATGTAAATGATGCATTAGAATAATTTAATCTGAAAACATTTCAATCCGGTCAAAGAATTTTGTGCATGTAAACGTAGCTACTGTTGATTTTTGAGAAAATTAAAGGATTTTAAGTGCGTCTTATCGTCCAAAAAATGCAGTATGTTCACAAATGCTTCCAGCTCTGGTGGTTACTGTTAGTAAATGATCATCAGTCTCATTTTCTTGATTTCCCAACCAAAGTTTTTTAATCTTGACATGATTTTCTACAATTTTAGCTCAGACCCTGTGGTGATTTTAATATAAGTCCGTTTACTGAACTCAGTACTTTTTGTGATTCTTTTTTTTTTTTTTAGGGACATCTTTTAAAAATCCAGCGGCACCCTGTAGCAAATTTGCCTGATCATAAAATTGACTTCCTCCTTCGGCCACGTTCTGTTTGTCTTTTATCAGCGTTTGACTCAGGAGCACCGTTGTTTCGCTTTGACCTGATTCTTTGGGTCGTACATGAAATTGCTCCGACTCATTATGTGTATCTTTGTCTCCATTAGCTGCTGCAGCTACTGTTTGTAATGATGGATGGCAGTTTGTAATAAATTCTTGAACTGCATCCAAGAATGTGAATAAAACCAACAGTATAATACCTAACCTGAGCTTTAATTAGACTCTATGAACCATTTGCAGTGTACTGTCTAGCCTTTACACAAATCAGACCATTAAATGTTCAAGTGAACAAATGACTTGGTCTACAGCAATCTAGATCATGTTGCTGGACTCATTCCAGATTCAGCACAAATCAAGTGCCAGAGTCAGCGATGAAACAATGAGGGGACCGTTCCACAAAACAAATCTGACCTCTGTGCTGCTAACTGGAGATGACTGACTGGAACCCAAACTGGCTGAAGTTCGCTCCATCACAAGGCCAGTGCTGGACTAGCAGCCGAACAAAGCTCAAGACCAGCTCACATGAAGTCGCCAGCTCTGGTTCTTATCCAGTCAGTGGTTTTGTTCTGTTTAGATAGTTTCTGAAAGAGAAATAAAAGATTAAAGTCATGATGTATGGCCACTCAGACACACTGCCAGGGGAGACTCAGTCATCTCCTAAAAGCCTTGAAGTGTTTTGTTTAGAGTTTGAAGATAAAATGATAAAATGGATGCAAATTTATTTTTAAAAAATCACATAAAATGACTATATATATATACAGTATATACGCCACTAACTGAACCACACCGCTAACAGTACCATGGTACTAACTGGACCATGTTGATATGATAACCTCACTGTCATCAGAACCACTCTGCCAATAGGACCATGCTGCTGTAGATGTATTTATTTTTTACTTTTGGCACCTTGTTTCTGTATTTTTGTTGCATGCTTTGAATAAATCCCAGTTTGTTAGTTTTGGGGCTCATCAGAGACTCTACTTCCTCAGACGGCTGAGACAAGCTGGTCTGGGAAGCTCAGTCCTCACCTCCTTCTACAGGTGTGCAGTGGAGAGCATCCTGTGCTCCAGCATAAATGGACTGTACTTATATAGCACCTTTCTATCTTATCGAGATATTCAAAGCACTTTACACTACAATCTGTACCTCATTTACCCATTCATACAGAACTCTACTAGATCTCTACAAAGCTAATTGAACAAACCATTCTAAAGAGACTAATCAGAGCTTTAGATCACATTTATACAACAATGGGACACACATCAAAGGCAATGAGGGGTTCAGTGTCTTGCCCAGGGACACTTTGGCATGAGACTGCTGGTGGATTCGAACCCCCAACCCTTGCATTGGAGGACGACTCCTCTAACCGCTCAGCCACAGCCGCCCTAAGGAGGCAGCACAGCTGCAGAAAGAAAAGCTCTGCAGAGAGTGGTGAACGCTGAACAGAAGACTGTTGGAGTCAACCTCCCCACCATCACAGACATCTACACATCCAGATGCAGGAAGAGGGCCACCTGCATCATGAAGGACCACACTCACCCAGCACAAACACTCTTTGCCCCACTCCCCTCAGGAAGGAGGTTGAGGAGCATTAAGTGTAGAACCACTAGACTGAGGAACAGCTTCTACCCTGAGGCTGTCAGACTCATGAATATCTAACAAGGATAATTACTGTGAAAAATTACATCATGTTGCTGCTGATCTGTTTCATGTTGCTGCTGATCTGTTTCATGTTGCTGTGTTCATGCATGCTCATCTGCTCACACAGACTCATGTTCGTGCTGCTGTTCGGCGTATTGTTTTTATGCTATTAGTGCTTAGCATATTTTTAGTTTAAGTTTTTATTAGTTCATATCTTAGATCTTATTATTGTTTTGTTTATGATTTTTTACATTTTATTGTTGGATGTAACTCGGACCCCGTGTTTTTGTTCCACCACATGTACTACATGTGATGAAAATTATAATAAAGAACATTGAGTTCTTGAATAAAGCTTGGTTATATATACAGGTATATATATATATATATACTTAAAACTTGGTTTTGTTGTATGTTCCTGACTTGTATGCTTATGTTGTGGTCTTTTAGATAAATTTCTTAGTTCTGATGTTTCATGATTTTGTACTTTATTGTTTTGTAAAGGATCTTTTTTTTTTTTTTTTTTTTTTTAGAATTTCTTTTTTCATTCATTTTTAAGTGTTTATATCAAACTCTGGATTTATGTTAAATTAGTTTTTACTTTGAGAATCAAGCACCTCTTGTTTGTGTCTCTTACCTTAATAACTTTATGATTTAATTCTGTTGATTTCTCCAGTTTGATTCTCCAGATTATTGCTCTCTTGGTGGATCTGTTGACCCAAATAGTTCAGTTTTTGTTTCAGTTCTAGTTTAGTGGTTTTGATTTAGCCGCGTACTGAACTTTTTAAAATATTTGTTTATTTGCAGTTAAATAAGCTTTATTTTTCCAGGTATCTTGCATTAGGATCCACTCTCACCCCTTGTGTACCAAAACAGCTGAGCCTTTACGAGCTCACACGAAGCACTCGCACTACACAAAGTTTCTGACTCGCGCTCGCAACTATTTAATTTCTTATTCACGGTCATTTACAATGGAATCCAGCTTTAATGATAAACATGTGTTTAGGTTTGCAAATGTGAAAAAGTTATACTTTAAAAAATGTTTTGTGGTTTCTGACATGTGATATGAACACTGTTCTATCCATCTATGCCAGAAATAGGTTGTCATTTTGCAAAACAGAAAATTCTGAAATTTGGATTCATGCTTTCATATTTCATGCAACATTTCAAACATGAGCAGATATCCAGGGTGAAAATATGCTGGGTATCTGATTTGAGTTAATGATTGTTTCTGAAATTGGCCCTTAATTTGAAAAAGGTTTTAATTTTGGCTTTTATAAGTGAGTTTGACACCCCTGCAGTAGAGGGTGTACCTCTGGTGAGAGGCACCAGCTCGTCTGTGCAAATTAAATTTATGTTGTGGTTATCTTGAATTGAAATCTATCCCAACTATGGGATTGAGTCCAAATGTTAATCAGCTCTTAATGTCCATCCAATGATTACTTTAAAAGACTCATTAAACTTTGTCCCTGTAGAGATTCCAGTGTTTTCCACCACTAACCACTTGAGTGCAGCTCCTGAGTGGCAGGCAGAGCCAGCTGGTCTGTGTTGTTCCAACTCATGAGCTTCCTCCAGCCTTTAAGGCTGAGTCCAACCAGAACCCGATGCTGGAACGTTAGTTACCCAATGGTGATGCAGCCTACAGCCTTAGTGAAATTCATCGCTGTGAAAGGTACTAAGCCTGTATTATTTCTGGGGTCATCGTGGCTATGACTCCTGTCTACAGCCTGTGGGGTTTTCTTTTGAAGCTCTTATGTCTTGTGTCTTCTAGCCTCCAATCTGGAGTCTGTTCATCCTGGGATACCATGCCATGGAGCTCACACCTACAAGACATACCAGAACCAAACACCCAAGCATCACTGACTCAGCCTTGCAACCCTACAAACGGTTACTCACCTACTTACCGGAAAACCTCCATCATGTTCCTGGTCATTGAATCCTCTTCTCTCCTCTCTGTGCCTACAAAACAACAACAAACACAGGAAGTGAAATATAAACAACCTAGTAGAATATATCTGCTAGAAAATATACTCACCATCTCCTTTCTTTCGCAGATCGTCCTGCAGCCATGATCACATTTATTGTAAATAACTTTTTATTTACTTTTTATTACCTGTGTCCTCAAGTTTCCTCGGTTTCTGTATATTGAACTCTGAGTTTAAAATATATTTTAAAAAAGACAGTTCCCTTTTATGTGAGATAATTTACCAGACAAACAAAGAAATACACACTGAAAATGATACGGTTGCAAACAACTTCATGAACATAATGTTTAAACTTGATTTTTTTCTTCTTCCTCTTCTTGTAGCGTTTCCCTTTTCAGGGGTTGCCACAGAGCATCATCCACCTTCATCTCACTCTATCACATCTTTTTGCCAAGAAAGAGCACCACAGATGCCATCTTTGTTTTGAGGAAGCTGATGGAGAAGTACAAAGAGGGTCAGAAAGAACTCCATTGTGTCTTTGTGGATTTAGTAAAAGCATCTGTCAGGGTGCCGAGGGAGGAGGTGTGGTGTAGTATGAGGAAACCTGGAGTGGCAGAGAAGTATGTTAGACTGGTATAGGACATGTATGAGGACAGTAGGACAGTAGGACAGTGGTGAGATGTGCTGTAGGAGTGACAGACAGCTTCAAAGTGGAGGTGGGAGTGCATCAAGGATCGGCTCTGAGCCCCTTCTGGTTTGCTCTGGTGATGGACCGACTAACAGATGAGGTCAGGCAGGAATTCCCATGGACGATGGTGTTTGTAGATGCCATTGTGTTTTGTGGTGAGAACAGGGAACAGGTGGAAGAGAACTTGGAGAGGTGGAGGTATTCACTTGAAAGAAGAGGAATGAAAGTCAGTCCCAGTAAGACAGAGTATGTGTGTGTGTGAATGAGAGGGATGTCGGTGGACCAGTGAGGCTACAAGGAGCAGAGGTCACAAAGGTGCAGGACTTCAAGTACTTGGGGTCCACTATCCAGGAAAATGGGAAGTGAGGTAAGGAGTTAAAAAAGAGAGTCCAGGCAGGATGGAGTGGATGGAGAAAAGTTTCAGTAGTGATTTGTGATAAAAGGGTGTCAGCAAATGTAAAAGAAAAAATACAAAAAAATAATATGACAAGTGGGACAGACAAAAAGACAGGAGACAGAACCGGAAGTGGCAGAAATGAATCTGTTGATGGAAGCACCAAGGACGGATAAGATTAGGAATGAGGTCATCAGAAGTACAGCACAGTTTGAACAACTTGGATATAAAGTTAGAGAGGCCAGACTGAGATGGTTTGGACATGTCCAGAGGAGGGACAGTAGGTATATTGGTAGAAGGATGTTAGAAATGCAGCCGCCAGAAAACAAGACAAAGAATAAGGCCAAAGAGGAGATATATGGATGCAGAGGACATGGAGGTAGTTGGAGTGAGGACAGAGGACAGAGTGAGATGGAAGACGATGACTCGCTGTGGAAACCCCTGAAAATGGAAAAGCTTAAAGAAAAACGGACAATTTAGACTTTGGTAGAAACAGCTGCTGAGACCTATAAGGTCCTCATATAGACCTCATATTATCTCCTCACATTACAAGTCTGTAGTACACAAGATTTAAGGAGTACTGCGGATGAGATTAGTGATGGTCCACATGCGTCAAGAGGCTTGGACCCCGGCAATAACTGTGCACAGTTCCAGTTTTAATTTAAAACTGTTTGCAGGAAGATTCACGAGGATCCAGAAGACTGGTTTAAAGAAAAACATAAATAACTCTCCGTCTCTCCGTGGCCTTTCGACTCCAATGGGGTAATAATTGAAGGAGAGGACTAGATATTGAATTTTTAATTTGTTGTGCCCAGAAAGTGGAGAGATCGGCTTCTGCACCAGCGTTATTAGGAGTAATTTGAGTCCCATTAGGAATTCTCTTGGCATGTTAATAGAGGTTGATGAAGTGACCAGGAATCTATAGTCATTTAGTGGAGGTGGTGTTGGGGGGGATGGTTTCTTGCTGAACCATAATGGAGATTTGTGCACTACAGTCTGTGACAACGGTCAGCAGCTAATACATCTGAGCTACTCTGAAATGAATTTAATGAATATTATATCTGTTGCCATCAGTGTAATGAACGTTACAATGAAGGAGCTTCAAATCTTCTGCACCTGAGCCTTCTGCAGGTAACCAGACTCACAAATCATCGCACCAAACCGCTTTTCTCAAGTGTTGGCTCTTTCCTCCAAGCAACCGGAGCAGCTCGGGAAGTTTTATGTTTATCTCAATGCGCATCCGCGGTTCTTTGAAGTGGGTACTTCCTCCTTGAAAGCTGCAGCTCATTCTCATCCTAATGAACAAATCACCTTGTAAAATATGGGAGGCGCTCTATTGATGGAATGGAAGTGGGAACGCTGACCCAGCAACATCACTCGAGTGTGGACATAAATTATCAGTTCCAGCTCCTGTCTTTCTTATCGGGCCAGTCGCTCTGATGACTCTCAAGAATAATTATTTTTTTGCACACATTAATTTAGTTTTTTAACAGGGTAAAAAATATGTGAACGTATTAGAGAGGAAACATTGATAGCTGACAGATTTATAAATGGACTATTCAAGATTTTATTTAGTGTATTTTTTTATGATTTATATTTTGCTATGTGGACTTGCGACCTGTCCAGGGTGTACCCCGCCCCTCGCACAGTGACTGCTGGACATGGGCACCAGCGACCCCCGTGACCCAAAATGGAATAAACGGGTAAAGATAATGGATGGATGGATGGATTTTGCTATATTTGGGTGTAACTGGGACTCTGTGCACATAAGTTTGTTCCACCTCATGATGGAAACAACAATAAAGTTTACTTGAACTAAATGGGATTAAGAAGCAAACGGTAAATTGATGTTTGCGGCAGCTTTTTGGTCCAGCAGGACTTTTATCCGTGGGACCTTTTTTGTAATAAATTCAACTAACCACAGAAGTTTCAGCAACTTTCATGTGTGGGAAAAATTCATCTTAAGTGGCCTTTAAACTGATTTT
Source organism: Nematolebias whitei (assembly GCF_014905685.2). Classification (NCBI taxonomy): domain Eukaryota; kingdom Metazoa; phylum Chordata; class Actinopteri; order Cyprinodontiformes; family Rivulidae; genus Nematolebias; species Nematolebias whitei. Next base: position 8,613,484 of record NC_056513.1, on the reverse strand, counting down.
CTTACCTTTGCCAAACTGTAGTCATTGGGGCAGCTTTCGATTTGACAGATTGAGTTGCTGTAAATAACCAACAGGGAGCGTTCAGCGTGTCTTTTTTCCCTGATCACAGTGAGACGACTGGTCCAGCTGCAGCACAGCCGACCTCACTGAAGGTCTCCTGCTGTTTGTGGAGAACAAAATGGCTCACGATGACAAGTAATTGTGTTTCTGTTCACAGAGAAGAGGTCTGATGGAACCTGATGACTCCTTTGTACTCCAGTCTTCGAGTGTTTATGGGCGAACGATCTAGCAGAGTGAAAATCTCACCGTTTGGCAACTGAAATCAGAGTTCTCATCTTTTCAGAGATGGAACAAGGCGTCAAGGACAAGAACCGATTTTCCTAAGACTGAAGGAGAAGAGCAGGCTTTCTTTTAGATGCAGCTCCAGATGTCTCTGTAGAGCTGGATGTCGTTCATCGTTACTCGTCGTGTAATTCACACATAGCACATTTTTCATTCAACCTTTATTTAGACAGGTTAATCCCATTGAGCCTCGAGGACTCGTTTACAAGAGAGACCTGATTTTAACAGAGTGATGACAACAATGGATAACAACGACAAAAATAGACAATCATAAAAGAGGTGCACAGATTTTTTTTTTCTTATAAATTAAAATAGGATGGCCACAAAAAGTAGCAAAAAACAGCTAGATTATAAGGCGAATGTAGAAAACTAAAAACAGGAACACGTCTGCATTGGTCCCTGCCAGGAGTCCAACAGATTCTTAAAACCACTTAGAGAGGTCAAAGGTCAAGAGCTTCAGATCTTTTTGTAAGATTTTCCAGGAAACAGGAGCGGAGTAGGAGAAGGCCCTTTTGCCTAGTTCAGTCCTCATTGAGGGAACACTGCAGGTAATAATGTCCTGAGAGCGCACGCTGTAGCTGCACTCACGCAGAGACATGTAGGAGGAGCTGTATGAAGGCAGCAGACCGAGAAGTGATTTAAAGATGAAAATGTACAGCTGGTCAACATTTACAGCCAAACTGCTGGCAGCCACAGAAAACAGTCTTGCAAACAAAAATGCACATAATTCAGCCAATTTTACAGATAATGAGCAAACGCTCGGTAGTAGCTGAGCATCAGCATCTATGTTTAAAACCTTCACAGTAACTACGAGTCAAACTTGTTTGTCTGTTAGCAAAATATCTCGTGAATCACTGCAAACATTTCAATGCAACTCATAGAAAGTCATAATTGGATGTTCGGCTATAGCTCAGGTGATTTTAGCCTCTTTTGGGGGGCAGGGTGCTCAAGCACCCCTAAATTATAACTCAGCACCACTGGAAAATAAAGTACAAATAGTTTTATTTATTTGTTCGTTGGTTCTGGGTTTGAGTTCTGTTTATTGCATTTATGATTCAATGCAACAAAATAAATAAATTAAAAAAGTTAACAGATCATTGTAATACTTGGTTTATTTACAGAATAACTTTAATGACTGGATGTCTGGCCCCTGAACTGCTGGCTTTCAGTAACTGTGGCCCCTGAGCAGTTTAGTTGAACAGCCCTGCTTGTGGGATACAGTTTATTCCATTTCCAAAACCTGAACTGAGTCTGGAAAAATGGAAAAGATGATAAAGCCTTGTGGCTAACCCCATGAGCAGCTGAACACAACAGTGATAAACAGGAAGTACCACATGTTCATTTGTATGAAGCTAACTGCAAGAAAAATCCTCCATTTTCTGTCATAATTACATTGTACACTTAATGGTTAAATTAAAGATTATCACTTAAAGTTAATTGTGCTTTGTTTTGTGTGTTTTATAAGTAGATATAGCTATGTTGCAACTTCTGGTTGCACAAGTTTAGTCTTTGTTTGTTATGATCAGTTCACACTAAACTGATTTTGTACAAAGTGTTTGTAGATTGTGTAATATAAAGCAGAGCACTTTGTCTGTAGCATCTTAGCTAGCGCGTCTGTATTGTACGCCGCTAGCTTAGCGCTACTTCTTGTTGTGCTGTGAGGTCTCTCTTGTAAATGAGTCCTCGAGGCTCAATGGGATTAACCTGTCTAAATAAAGGTTGAATGAAATTTAAAAAAAAGTGTTTCCTTGTGTAAGTAGATGTTTAGCAACTTGTTAAAATACACCAGAATGCAGGAAATGGCTTCTACTTCAATAAAAAAATTTGGGGGAGGACCCCCAGACACCCCCCCCCCCCCCACACACACACACACATACACACTCACACACTAGTGTGTGTCCCCCCACCACCACCACATTGTCCTCCTAGGACCTGGCATCCACATATGCAAGAGTTGGGGGCTTAAGGTTAAGAATGCTTCCGATACCAATGGCCGCCACGTTGATCAAGCCAAGAGCCGTTGTCAGCACTCGGGGCTAAGCACCCCTAAAGGCCAGATTCTAGAACCGCCCCTGGCTGAGCTACGTTTAGGATGAATCCATCTTATGATGATGGACACAGACCAAAAAAAAAAAAAGAGCCCACACAAAAATAGCAATACCTTAATGATTTTTAAAGAGTTGAGGTAGAGTTTGGTGTGGTAGTAGCTGAGAGTCATCCAAAACATAAACTCTAAGTGCTAACAGACCAGGTAAGAGACCACATGAGACTGTGATTTTATTTTTTAAAGTTTATTCAAATTAGTCCTGGATCAATAACATAAACATGTTGAATAAACTTCCAGTCATATCGATGTAGATTATTCATTATGACGTTCAAAACCAGTTTGGTTTTTAAAGTGGGAAGGACGCTGTTTTAAAAGCAGCTGCAGGTTTAAATGGTTTTTACCGTGTGACCCAGCAGAGCAGAGGGTGTCTGCCTCAGCTTTTACATCGTTGCTCTTTTTACCTCGAAAATCTACAATTCATGGAAACATCACTGACTCAAATCCAGCGCTTCAGAAATAAAAGCTTGCTCGTCTGTCTTCGCGTTGTCGACGCCATACGTGGAGCTGCATCCGGTTCATCAATCACTCTGTAAAAATAAACTAGAACTGTTGCATCCAGCTTCGCGGAGCCAGGTGCGGGCAGCACGAGGGGCTGAAAGGTCTGCACACAAAATGCTTTCAGACAGGCTCCGTATGGAGCTTCGGAGAAGGGAAAATTAAAAATGAAAGCACAGATGCTGTCGCAATCCATCGGGGGATCACAATTCAACAAAGGCTCCTGGACGTGTCAGGATGTGGCGACAGGACGGCGATCCTTCCACCGAGGAGCGACGCCTCCTGACAGCTTCACTCGCTGCATCATCCCAACGCCGGCTGGATTCATCGAGCTTCAGATGTCAGTCAAACGATGAGGCAGCGACAGAAGTGTGAGATAATCGTCGTTTATCAAGTACTTTATGATTAAAAACTTTAATAAGTTCCAGTCCGTTTAGTCCTCTTAAAAGTAATCACATTGAGTAAATGCTTCAGAACCCCCACACTTATCTTTTAATGGGTTATTTTAATGGCCGACGCTAATCCAAATATCTCAATTATTATCAAGATGCTGCAATCATCCTGCCGTTAGACTCTGATCCATCGGCTGCTTCATCTCTGCAGCCATGCTGAACCCTCTGATGTCACCTTCTTTAAACCGCTCAGGCTTCCTGCTTCCAACTGCAGCATCCAAATGAGACTCGTGACGTCTTAATTAGACGATTATTTACTCACTTAGGTTCACAAATAAAGTACAACTAGGACTCAAAGTGATTTTTAGGTTTGTAACGTTTCAGTTCAACACTGTAAGATCAATAATTAGCAGTGACCGAAGTAAAACCAGCGTGAGCTGTGACGGAGTAAAACAGTTTCGGCTGCAGGTCAGAGCACGTCTTCAGTAATGAAGATATTTAAACCAGAGCAAAGTCAATAATCCATCCATCCATCCATCCATTCATCCATCCATCCATCCATCCATCCATCCATCCATCCATCCATCCATCCATTCATCCATCCATCCATCCATCCATCCATCCTTCATCTTTTCCAACTTCTTCCTTTTCAGGTCACAGGGGTCACTGGTGCCCATATCCAGCAGTCACTGTGCGAGAGGTGGGGGACACCCTGAACAGGTTTCCAGTCCATCACAGGGACACCTGGACAGGTCTCCAGTCCATCACAGGGACACACAGAGAAAAACGAGACAACCATTCACTCTCTCGCTCACACCTATGGACAATTCAGAGTTACCAATCAGCCTAACATGCATGTTTTTGGTCTAGGAAACCGGAGTACCAGAGAAAACCCACACATGCACAGAGAGAACATACAAACTCCACGCAGGAAGGTCACCAGACCCGGATTTCAGGTCAACCTTCTCGCTGAGAGGCAGCAGCTCTGACGACCGTGCCACCGTGTTGCCTCAAAGTCAGCCAGAATCATTTTATTATTTTATGTCACATGTCTGTAAGTGGTGGCACGGTGGCTCAGTGGCTAAAAACAAACACTTTTTTTGTGTTTTATTTAAATAAAATTGAGACGATGAGGAAAATTTAAGCAAGAACTGAAACCAAAATCTGCAGGTGAACCAAAATAAATGAGTAATAAATAAAGTTATTTTGTGTAAATAAAGCTTTGGTGTTTTGAACCGCTTTGGCGTGACTGTCTCAGAGGAGTTGACAGGAAAGAGGGCGGGCGGGCCCCAGGGCGGGCGGGCCCCAGGGCGGGCGGGCCCCAGGGCGGGCGGGCCCCAGGGGCCTCCTTAGCACCAGCAAACTGTTTTCCCCCCACTATGGAGTATGTTGTTTGTGGGAATCAGTTTGTTTGGTGTCTCCTCAGACTGAAGAAGTCCTTTGGATGAAGGACGAAACGTCTCAACAAAAACAGAAATCGTCCAGATGACCTGACTGAACATTGTTAAACATTTTTTGTTGTTGTTGTTGTTGTTTTTTGCTTTTTCATCAATTGCTCTAAACATTCAGATTTAATGACAAATGCTCCTGAGCGGCTGTAGCAACAGGTTTCAAACTGCCCGGCTTTCTAAACGCTCTGACACGAGGTGGGATGATGCATACCATAATTTTCGCTGTATAAGTCACTTTTTTTTTGCATGAATTAGCATATCTGCAACTTATACAGCAAAGCAACATATTTATGTATTTTTTCCCATATTTATCCCAATATTTGGCTGAGATCTGACGATTTCATTCATTCTGACGTGGAAAATATTGAACACTATCATTTTCAGCCACTAGAGGGCAGTCAATAAATATGGCAAGCCAAGTGTCTGATTAATAAAGAAAAGTGGCTATTAATGAAACACTTGGCTTGCCATACAGCACCACCTTCGTCTCGCTCCGTAATTCCTGTAGCAAACGTCAAATCAGCTTCATTTCGCCGCACTGCACAGGCGAAACGAAGCTGATTTGACCATTAAAGTGTATTTACTAAGGAAAAGTTCAAATGAGACACACGTTTGCTATAATTTCAAGCAAACAAATAATTGTTTTTCAGTGTTAATCTTGTTAAATTCTTGTTAAAGTTCTCCCGTAGATGCTCCTGCGGCCGCCATTTGGCAGCCAATCGATTTTTGGCACAACACCGGCCCACATTCATGCGTTCGGCCCACATTTGCAACTTATACGGCAGGAAGTACGGTATTTGTGATTTCTATCAGTGAGCATGAAATCATAAATGATGACGTGTGAGTGGATTTATACAATCAGAAGAGTTTAAAGAAACAGTTCTTTGATTCCAAACATCACTCTGTTGTCTTTGTGCAAGTGTAGGAAACAAATACAGCATGTCCTTTTTATGTTTTTATGTTTTATAGACTAATAATTAAACGTGAAGGCAGATTAAAGCAAAGATTTAAAGAAAGATTAGTAATGAGATGTTGAAAGCTTTTAATCTTTCTGTTTGTCAGACCTCAACGTGTCGTGTTGTTCTGTGAAATAATCTCAACACAGATCCTTCTTCACTCCAAGCTTTAGGAATTTGTCCATTTATTCAATATGACAGCTTCATATATCCGTGCATTGTCTGACGTGTCAGTCTGACATCGTTCTGTTCAAATGAGTCAATTTACATCTTTATTAATATTGATAGAAATGACTGCGTAATGAAACATTGCTTCTCCTGAATGAGAAATTCATGAGCGAAGTTATAATCAGATGATTTAGTTATGTTTTGACTTGCAGCTGCAGAGTTGTTTAAATATGCGCACTAATTAGACTGCAATTAATTACACAAAGTTCACCTTTGATTAGCCTGATTAAAAAACAGAAAGCTGCAAAAAAAAATAAAAGTTCTACAGCAAATATGAAAACAGGCAAAGAGTTGTGTCACTGTAGATAAATAACAAAGTCCACTCCTGATTGTTTCGAAATAAAATCAAAACCAGTAAATTCTGCTTAATATAAAATGATTTATTTATGATCAATAAACTGTTTACATTGATGCCAGTCTGTCAGGGAGAGTTTAAAGTTGTCGCAACAAAAGAGAATAAATCATTTTAGAAAACTGCAGATTCATTTCAAAACTATTAAATAGTCATCACTGTGTGAACGTTTATGAAACATTCACACTGTGAGCCATTTTTCTTCTGTACGTTTTTCAGCATCATTCTAGTTCCAAAATGTTTGTGTCATTTCAACAGATCATAAATCAAAACGTTCAGCTCTTTCAGGAGAAGGATGCTATGATTTTTGGTATTGGTGCAACTTTAGCTTTTTTTGAAACATTTAGCCTTTTCTGCAATTAATTTTCCTCATAGAAAATGAATTGAGCTCATTTTACATCCTTCTAATCTTTAGATCTGTTTACAACCTTTTACTGCACCTGTCACATTTTGTTCTGCTTCAGCTTTTTTTTGTTTCCTTGTGCAAAAAAAAACAACTACTTTTAGCTAATTTCAGCTGTTTTTTCAGCTGTTTTGCTTTTTCAGATTCTTTCAGCCAACTACATTTTTTTTCTAACTTCTTTCTGCTTATTTCAGCTTGTTATGCCCCATTCAGCTTATTTTTTTTTTTGCAAGGTTCAGCTTATTCTGCTATTTCAGCTACTATTTAGCTGTCTTATGCTAATTTTAGCTTTTTATTTTTTTGGCTAATTCTACACTTTTTGCACACATTTCTACCTTTTTCAACCTAATTGAGCAAAATGGTGCTCTCTCCACTTCCTTCTGGTAAATTAAGCTTCTTTCTGCCTTTTCAGCTAATTTTTCAACTTTTTTTTGTTGTTGTTGTTAATTTCAGCCTTTTCCAGATAATTTCCACTTTTTTGTGCTCATTTCTGATTCTTTCAGCCTAATTGGGAAAGCATGTTCTTTCTACTTTCTTCTGTTAATTTAAGTGTTGTCTGCCTTCTCAGCTACCTTTTAAACATTTTTGCTAATCTCAGGTGTTTTCAGGTAAAATCAAATTTTTCATTGTAATGTTAGTTACTTTCAACCTAATTAACTTCTTTATGGTAATTTAAGCTGATTATGCTCCTTTCAGATGTTTTCAGCTAGTTTCACCTTTATTTGATATTGCAGCTACTGTTTAGCTCTTTTATGCTAATTTTAGCTTTTTCAGCTAATTCCACCTTTTTGGAGCTTATTTCAGCTCTTTCTACTTCCTTTAAGCTTCTTTCCACCTTTTCAGCTAATTATCAGCAATTTATTTGGCTTATTTCAGCTTTTTCTAGCTAATTTCCTCATTTTTGTACTAATTTCTTCTAACTTAAACCCAATTCAGAAAATCTGTGTTCTTTCTGCTTTCTTCTGTTCATTTAGGCTTGTTATTCTATTTCTATTCAGCATGTGTTTAAGCTAATTTCAGCTGTTTTTCAACAAGTTCTTCAGCAGCATTCACACTGTATTTTTGCAGTAAATGCAATTTCTCTACTTTTCTTTGACTTCCATCTCAACAATAAGAACTCAACACAGTCTTAGGAAAGGATTGTTTTATTTCAGACTCTTGTTTTTCTGATTTTAAAGCAAAGTATGAAAAGTTATCCTGATGTGTCTCTTTGACATGTTTGGCTTCTTGGATTAGTAAAGCTGGGTTTTATCTGCAAATCATAAGACGTGCTAACAAATATATGTTGCTTGGAGTTACACTGTGTATAGGAATGAGGTAGTTTTTATTTTATTTAGTTGTTTTTTCTTGTCTGAGGAGGTGCAGAGCGACAGATACTGGCAAAGGGAGCAGTTTTGTCCAATGGAGGCCTAAACCACAGAAATTAATATTTGTCACCTTGATGAGTTGAGGAAACTAAAACAACTAGAAGTTTCTTCAAATGATGGATGAAGCTGATTTATATATATATATATATATATATTTATGATGTTAGCCATCTTGGATTTTGAAGAACTTTTGAAAGGAAACTTTTTTTTTGTAGATGCAGCCACAAACAAGAAGCGTAGTTGTCCTGCTGATCAATATTAAGATTATCCATTTCACAAAGTTCATATGTATGCTGGCAGCCATCTTGGACAACATAATTTTTGTAAGGAGGCTTTCTTACACCTAGAACAGAAGTGTCCATGTCAAGTCCATGCGCTCAGAACGTGCACAGACCAACACAGATTAATCTAAAAAGTAAAGTCAGGTCCTCTGGATGGATTCTTCTTGTTGAAACGTTTCATCTTGTATCCAAAGCACTTCTTCAGTCCGAGGAGCTGCAACAATCTCAGTCTTAGAAGCAGCTCCTTCTTATCGTGGATCAACCAGTTTGTTTGTGACGGCCCACAAGATGGCTTCCTTCACTCCTCTGTCAAGCTGATGTTCCTCTCCAACAAGAATGTGCACATCTTCATCCCAGAATTTAGAACATTGGTGGCTGAAGGGTAGGTCTGCAGAAACAGAACCGAGTTGGACGGAACAGATTCGGACCGAAAACAGAGCTGTTGCTGTTCTGCAGAGCTAGTAAGTAAAATTTAGTAGCTACACGTACAGTACTATAGGTATGTTGTTAAAATGACATAGGTTTAAGAGCTTGGAACACTGCAAGAGCGTGGGAAGGGTTTATAAAGCCTTTAAATATATATATAAATACTAAAATAAATATAATGTTGCTACTTTGTGGATTTTCACCTATTGGGGTGGGGGGGGGAGGTGTTAGGAACATAACACCCACAATAAACGAGGGACTACTGTATTTTTAACAATCTCAAATGTTCCAGCTGATCATGCATCTTCCTCTTTTGTTCCAGACTTTTAATGAAGTGGCATTATTGAGACCTCACTGGGTCAACGGATGAAAATAAATCCCATCTGATCAGTGTCTGTCTGCCGTCACATCTTTGTGTTCAACAGATGGAACAGATGGTCGACGCACAAAAAGCTTATTGACGCAGCAGCTTGTTTTTTTGTTTTTTTTTACCAGAGGGTCTTGATCTCAGAATACTTTCTCTTCCCAAACTAATCTGTGACACGTTCTGTGTCAGACTTGGAAATACTGTTTTAGTTTTGTGGCAATAGCAGCCGTTATGATAGTGTACATTTTTAATGACTAATTTAATCAAAAACAACTAAACTTTAGCGGTTTCGCATGTTCTTTTCTCACCTGAGGAACGATCGCAGCTCAAAATCAAAATGTGTAATGTTTTTAGCATATAAAGTGATTTTTTTTTGGATATTCATATTCCGAGTCATTGAACTCCCATGCAAATCACTCTTTCTCCCACCTCTCTTGACAGTCATTGGGATCTTTCTTAATCAGGTCAGTTTGAGAGACATTTTGGTCACGTGAGGTACAAACTGGTATAAAGCAGTGCCTGCTGCATGGTCAGTGCAGGAAATGTGAATCTAACACCACCTCTTCTGTTTACTGTCGGACTTTCTTGGTTTCCATAGAAGGATTTTTTACACCCACACCTCCAAACAGACAAAACACAAGGATCGGCCTTTGTGCTCAGGGCAAGGGGTGAAATGTAGCAGTGTAACGGTACATACACTGTATGTTTTGTCATTTTGGTTTGGTACAATGCACCAAATAAATCCCACATCAGTGTTTTTCTGGACTGTAATTAAACAGGAAATGCAAGTAAACCTTAATGTTTTTGGTGCAACATATTAAAGTGGGGAGGAGTTAAACTAAACTATTAAACAATATAAAATCTAGAAAGCAGTTTTCTCAAATGTGCTGGTTTACACACACAAATACACGCATATACACATACAGTAGTCCCTCGCTACTTCTCGGTTCGTTTGCCGCGGACTCGCTCTATCGTGGTTTTTCAAAGTTAGAGTGTGCATGACTGATTGATGGATGAGCCGCACGAGTGACATGGATCGTTTATTTAAAATAAATTATTTTAAATGATTTAGCACCTGATGAACATTTGTGCAGCCCACAGAAGCAGGGAGAAGCTCCCTCCTGCAGCCTGTCATGATCTCCTCTCTGCCACCTGCGGCTCTCTGCCACGCCCACATTTCTCCTCCGTGCTTCAGCGGCTTCGTGAAGGGTTAACCCTTCGCTGTCCAGGTGATCGACTTTTCTCTTCAAACTTAAAATTCAAAGTCTGTCACATATCTTCATAATCACAAAATATAAAAGTGTTAAAAGTTATTTTTTAATTATTGTAGAACTTCTATGTCCAGTTGTTACAGTGTAATTGATCAGGAAGTACATTTCTGCTCCGTGTTGCATCAGCCACCTGAAGGGTTAACCTTTGCTCACCTGCTGCGCTTCTCTTCGCTACAATTTACATTTAAATACTGTAATATTTTAAATGAACAATCCATGCTGCATAGATATATGCTATATATATATATATATATATATATATATATATATATATATGTGGTGGCCAGCTTGGATTTTGACATTGCAATCTAATTCTGTAATGATACTTTAACTGGAGATTGCTCATTTCTTACCCATAAGCTGCTAAATTAATTTACACCTGCTCACAATTGACTCGTTCAGGCTGCTGTTACACCTTATTTATATTATCATTGCTAGTGTATATCTTAGTTCCTTACTGTATATTTTTATTTATACTATATTATTGTTTTTTTGGGTGTAACTGGGACCTCGAGTACAATTTCGTTCCACCTCATGTACCATATGTGATGCGAATGACGTCTCCTTGAACTTTGGATTTTTTTTTATTAGTAATCATTTTTACACTGAGATGCAGCCACACAACAAAATGAAAGTCAGTGCATTGCTTATTTCTCAAGTTGTCCATCTCAAAACATTTACGGAGGCAGCCATCTTGGATTTTTCCCCTGGCAACCCAGTTTTTGAAACGGACTTTTCTTATGTCTAAGTGCAGCTGTAATATGTTTAAACTTTAAATCTTCTGTTTGCTAGTGTTGTTTGTAGCTGATTCAACTTTAATCTTTAGCACCTTTTTGAAAAAGCATCATTAAAATGAAACATTTCTGAGGAAAACAATAACTAAAAGGCAAACGTAGCTGTCCACACCTATCAAGCAGCTCATGTTTAACAGTTCAGATGCTGTCGACATGCGACCACGGCAACACCTGTCAGTCCAAGTTGAAGTCATTCTCTGTTCTGCTGCAGATAAAATAAATGTACCCAACTGTGGTTTCTGAACTGAGGTATGATTTATTTTTACCATTTACTAAGTAAAGGGAACTGGGTCCAAGTATTTACTCTGCAGATCTCAATATTCCAAAAATGGCGACCCAAAAAGTCTCCGTTTATTTTAATGCATCATGCGGAAACTTTTAAAATGTTACAAACTTTAACTGATAACGGAAAATGAAATTTATTTTTATTTAGTGTTTTGTGCAAGTTTATAAATCACGTCAGTGCCGTTTCATGTCAGGGAGTGTCGCAGAATACACGCGAGTCCTTCCATCGTGTCTCCTGATGTCTCTGTTGAGCTGTGAAATCAACAGGAGCAGCAACTGGAACAGACTTTGGGATCCAGACTTTACCAGTTTCTCCACATCAAACCTGCACCGCCGCCTTGTTCTAACACCGTCCTCCACCTGACACACAGGTCCATCAGTAACCTGCACCAAGTGTCAGAGTATGTGCTTGGGGTTCTTAAAAAGCCCACAATGCATTGTTCCGTGCTGCCAAGGGGAAAGGGAGAGACGGGGGTCTGAGATTAATTTGAGCGGCGGTATAATGAGGCTGCTCCGTGACGTCCCTGGTGAATAAAGACAAACGGTCTTTGTTTGCACCAGCTTTGCTTTCCTGCATTCATAAGAATAATTCCATTTGATGTCCAAGTTTCATCTGCCACCACGAAGGGAAAAATATTAAGTCAATTTTAATTGATGGAGGCTCTTTTTTTTCTCCAAGCGATAGGTCGTTTTCATCCTCATGGAAGAAATCCCAAATGAGTGGGTTTTAAGGAGGTCTGGAGCGCTGCTCTGAAAAGATTTTCATCAAACACAATATTTAGTTCACCTTCAGTCGATATTTAGCTTTTAAAATTCAACATTTTGGAGCTTTTTCTGTTTAGCTCTTTAGCATCAAGAAGTTAACTCTTGTCTGTTTGGGTCTGTTAAAGATTTTATACTGAGAGCTGGTCGAACTGTGGCCCCACTTTGTACCCAGCTCTTACCATTTTGTCCACAGCAGCTAATCTTTTATACCAACACTGTTTAAAACAGTTACCACTGTGCACCAGTGCACTGACCACAAGTGGAGGAGTTCAAGTATCTCAGGGTTTCGTTTACGAGTGAGGGAAGAATAGAGTAAGATTGACAGACGGATTGGTCTGCAGACTCTGGGCCGGTCCGTTGTAGTGAAGAGGGAGCTGAGCTGTTTGGCAAAGCTCTCCGTTTACCGGTTGGTCTACATTCCTACCTTCACCTATGGTCATGAACTCCGGGTAGTGACAGAAATAATGAGATTGTGGAAAAAGGCGGTTGAAATGAGTTTCCTTTGCAGGGAAGCAGGACTCTCTCTAAGAGATAGGGTGAGAAGTTCAGTTCTCTGGGAGAGACTTGGAGTAGAACCGCTGCTCCTCCACATCCAGAGTCAGAGTCTTTTTATTGTTGTTCCACCAATGAAATTATGTACACAAGGTCCCAGTTACATCCAACAATAAAATGTAAAAGAAAAACAATGATAACATCTAAGATATGAACTAAGAAAAACATCAAATAAAAATACACTAAGCACTAATAGCATAAAAACATTACGTCGAACAGCAGCACGAACATGAGTCTGTGTGAGCAGACGAACACATCAACATGAAACAGATCAGCAGCAACATGTGATTTTTTTCACAGTGATTATTCTGGGAAGACCCTGGACAAACTGGAGAGACCATGTCTCTCACTTGGCCTGGAAACACCTTGGCGTCCTCCCAGAGGAGCTGGAAGAGGCTGTGGAGAGAGATGTCTGGGTCTACCTGCTCAAGATGCTGCCCCCGAGACCTGACTCCAGAACAAGTGGAAGATGATGGATAGATGGATAGATAGCACTGACCACATGCACATATCACATTGACTCTTACGTTCACGTGCTTGCAGAGGCACCAGCTGTGTTTTAGACACACTGTAAAAAAAAAAAAAAAGTACCAACTCCATGACGGTGATTAGCAAGACATTTTTTAAACATACACTTAAAACTAACTCCAACGTGTTGCTTTAACGACACAAACCATTGCCTGCTACTTGTTCTGGACTCAGGTCTCGTGGACAGGAGCTTGATCCGGGAGGTCCAGACATCTCTCCACAGCCACCTCTTCTGGGAGGACTCCAAGGTGCTCAGCTTAGAGACATATCCAAAGTGTCCTGGGTCCTCAAGTTTAGAAATAGGAATGCTTTCCCATTCATGTCTAATACAGGCCTCTAACTGTTCAATCGTCTTGGGCCTTCTTTATCGCACCTTCCTCTTTATGATGCGCCAAATGTTCTCTATAGGTGAAAGATCTGGACTGCAGGCTGGTCATTTCAGTACCCGGATCCTTTTCCTACGTAGCCATGATGTTGTGATTGCTGCAGAATGTGGTCTGGCATTATCGTGTTGAAAAATGCAGGGTCTTCCCTGAAAGAGATGACGTCTAGATGGGAGCATATGTTGTTCTAGAACCTGAACATAGTTCTCGGCATTAATGGTGCCTTTCCAGACATGCAAGCTGCCCATGCCACAAGCGCTCATGCAACCCCATACCATCAGTGATGCAGGCTTCTGAACGGAGCGTTGATAACAACTTGGGCTATCCTTGTCCTCTCTGGTCCGGATGACATGGCGTCCCAGTGTTCCATAAAGAACTTCAAATCGTGACTTATCTGACCACAGAACAGTCTTCCATTTTGCCACACTCCATTATAAATGACCCCTGGCCCAGTGCAAATGTCTGAGCTTGTGGAGCTTGCTTAGAAATGGCTTCCTCTTTGCACTGTAGAGTTTCAGCTGGCAACGGCGGATGGCACGGTGGATTGTGTTCACTGACAATGCTTTCTGGAAGTATTCCTGAGCCCATTCTGTTATTTCCTTGACAGTGGCATTCCTGTTTGAGGTGCAGTGACGTTTAAGGGCCCGGAGATCACGATCATTCAGTAGAGTTTTATGGCCTTGACCCTTACGCACAGCGATTGTTCCAGATTCTCTGAATCTTTTGATTTTGTTATGCACGGTTGATGATAACTTAAAAGTCTTTGCTATTTTACGCTGGGTAACACCATTCTGGTATTGCTGCACTATCTTTCTGCGCAACAATGGTGGAATTGGTGATCCTCTTACCATCTTGGCTTCTGAGAGACACTGACACTCTGAGAAGCTCTTCTTATACCCAATCATGTTGTCAATTGACCTAATTAGTGTTAATTGGTCTTCCAGCTGTTCGTTATATGCTCCATTTCCTTTTTCCAGCCACTTATTGCTACTTGTCCCAACTTTTTTGGGATTTGTTGACACTGTGAAATTTTGAATCAACATATTTTTCCTTTAAAATGTTACACTTACTCAGATTAAACTTTTTATCTGTCATCTATGTTATATTATGAATAAAATAGACATTTGCCATCTCCACATCATTGCGTTCAGTTTTTATTAACACTTTGTTTAGTGTCCCAACTTTTTTGGAATCCGGTTTGTATGTCTAACTCAATTAATTTTACAGATGGAGCTGAACTTTGTGTGGTAGTAGCTGAAAATCACTTCTAAGAGTCAGAAAATACAAAGCTGACTCATTACAGGACATTAGACCACAATCAATCTGATTTTAAAACATATTATTTTGTATTAGTAGAGCACAAAACAAACCTGCTGTATAAGACAGAGCAAGTCCATCGCGTGTTGTGTCTGTAATAAAAACTGTCTTTGTGCTGCTTTTGCTCCTCTGAGCCCTGAAGGCATCTCTGTTCCTCCAACTCAACGTCACCTTCAAGTCACGGGGAACTGACCACACCAGAGGCGCCAGCTGATGTACAAAAATACATTTATTTGAAACAATTTCAAAATGACACTTTCCTTAACCGTAGAAATATTAAAATAATGATGAAACAGAACGTCACCGATGATGCATGCATCATAGCTTTGTTGTGCACTGAAAAACATCACAATGCTTTTGCCAACTGAGCGAATCTTTAAAGCATCTAAACTTTTAAATCGTTCATGTTGGGCTCCTCAGATCTGGTATCTCGTGGCGTTTAGGATCTCAGATAGCAGCTTCCAGTGATCAAAGCGGTGGACAAGACGTCCCTTTACTGGTGACGATCTCACCCTGAGTAAGCGCTCCGTTAGCATCTTTACATCAAAGTATTTTGATAGTTCGTTTCAGAACAATCGAATCAAAATGAAACTACAGCAACACTTCAGAGTCCCGAGCTGTTTGACGCTTTTCTTTTTGTTTTCCTCTCATTTTTATTTTGATGATAGGAATCAGAACGGATCAAAGCTGCCACTCCAACAAAACCCAGCCGAACACGTAACCCCGGCTCTGACACGAGCCGAAGACGACAAAGCTGAAACTCATCTTTGTTCAGTACGCAGCACAGCTTCGGCTGTTTGCTTTGAGATGAGAGCACTTTGTTGCAGCTAATACAAATGTGACGCGACAGCCTCTACCTTTTGTGCACCGCTTCCTTTCTCATCTCGCTTCTCCGGCGACAAATGTTTACTCGAGCTGAGCATTGTGGGAAAGCCGTGCACGGCGGATCTTCGGCTCAGCTGTCCAGTTTTCTCTCATTACTGTCAAGCTGGTTTCCCAGAGGCCGACGTGAGTCAATTCTAGGCCACTTGGTGTTTGTGGAGTTAGAAAGCAGCACTGGTGGGGAAGATGCATGCTGGGAAAACAATTCTGTCTCGTTTCAAATCACATGCAGAGCCGTGAGCCGAGCGTTTGGTTGCAAATGGAGGCTCATGGCAGCAGGAAGACTGCACTAATGACACCAGCCCCACTGATCGGCTCGAGATGCAACATGTAAGAACTCTGAATAAACTCTAAACACTTAGGGTCTGATTTTAAATAGGATTTAAATTTTGGTTTTGGAAAACGACTAACAAATTGGGCATTTAATGATAAGAAATTCTTCCTCAAAAAGTTTTTCGAAAAAGATGTTTAGGTTCAAATTTAAAGAATAAATGCAGCAGATTTTTAATTGAAAGGAGCAAAACACAGCATTTAGCACCCTCTTGTGGTATATCTGTAGACTGCAAATAACTGAACGTATGAGTGTTTATTCTCAACCAGTCATATAAAAGAAACCACATGTCAGCTTTTAAAATTAAATAAAATCTCCAAATTCTCACTCTCTACCGGGAAAATATGAAGAATAAATGGCTAAATTCATCAAATCATTTCAAAAGTTTTTCAAATAAATAACTCAAATTAATTTCCTTAGAACTTTCTGAATGATCAAGATGACAAAATGTGACAATTAAAAAATATATTATGTTAAACTAAAATAGTAATAAAAACAAAGCCATCAAAACTGTGAGAAGTTTCTGTTTCCATTTGCTTCCAGACTCGTTCGTCTTCCAAACTGTCTTTAGTGTAATTTAGGGTTCTTTAAAAAAACAGAAAGGTTGAAGCATCCCGTCTGTTTAAGACGTACCCGGAACATCAACAGAGACAGTTCTAATGTATTTTCTGGGTCTGTTTTTAGATCATGTCACTGCTACACTTTGTTTGATAAATGATTTTTAACTGGGAGGGAATAAATGGTGTCAAAGAAAACAAGTTTTAAGAGACTCTTTAAAGGAATAAGGTTATTTTTTTATGATGATATGGACATTCTTGCCACCTGGTGGCGTGCATACTTCAGCATTTTTGCTACAATAGCAAAAACCGATAAAAACAACCCAAAACAGTTTTTATGTGCCAAGCACATTGGCCTCATTGTTTTGTCCTTCTGGACGGGTTTTGAGCTGGTTATCAGCCTTTAACTGTGTTGGGCTGTGGCCTTTTCCACCCGCCCATAAACAGGCTGGTTTCAGGGAGCTCAGGCTCACTCTGTTTTTTGGCCCTTCACACTCGGGAACTGAAGGTTTCTGAATCCAGGTCTCAGACTTTCAGGGGAACCACCCCCACAGAGGTGTGAAATGTGTTGCAAGTGTGAAGTCGCACATGCACACTGCAGTCCAAAGTTTTTCTGCACTAACAACAGTTATAATAAATAACAGTTATAATAAATAACAACAGTAATAATAAAGACAGCAGTTATAATGTCAGAGCAGAGTGTTTTTGTGCTGCTCGCCCTTTTTCAGCTTGTAGGAGCAAAACTAATAAAATCCAATTACAAAGAAAGGCAAGTGTATTCACCAGTTGGGCTGTAACTGATCATGCAGACGCTGCGTGCACAATGGATGCAGCTGAGCCCGGCATCAGGGTTGCCAGATAAATTTAAAATGTCTTGTTTACTCCCTCATTTTCTGTGCAAATGAACAAACAACACACACCTCATCTTAAGCCCTATTCACACAGGATTAGTTTTTCATTCAACCTTAAAACAGGTTAATCCTTAATAATAGTTTTACCTAGGGACCACATGTAAATAAATACATTACTCCCCAACGTCTGCTTTTTATGCGGCGCATTCGCACGGGATAACCAAAGCCTGAGATTTAGCTGAAATGTACGAACATTTTCTGGATATGATGTTAACGCTCTGCGTATTGCGTAACATCCGCTTGTGTCTCCTCTTCAGCCTTTTCTTTTTTTGGCAACCGTCACTGGTCGATAGGCTTTTGCTGGTCTGGGACACAGGTTATTTATGATCTCCAATGAAGCCTCCATTGCCAAAAGCAAATAAAAAATGCACCCAGCAAGCAAAAAACCTAATTACTATCAGATCCCGCCCATTTCTGTCCAAATCACAGAGATGCCTATTCACATTGGATTAGTATTATCACAGGACCTCGGAGTTCAGCAAAATATAGTAGGTAATTTGCAGGATAATTTTTACTTTACAAATTACTGACATGGCCGATTCTCACGGGATTAACAACACAGACAATCTCTGTCATTTTTACAAATACCATATGGTTCCTAGGTTAAACTAATCCCGTGCAAATGGGGCTTAAGAATATCTTTACTCAGCACGTGACACTTTAGGTCAAAATACTATCATTTTAAAAGCCACAGTACTATAGTTCATAATTTCTTATCTGGCAACCCGACTGACATGGAAACTACAACATTTTTCGTGTAAACCTGATCATTTTATGTTTATTACCCTCAATAAACATGGAAGAAACACTAACGTTTCCAGAGGTTGTTCTCGTGTAAAAGGGGCCTTACAGCAGGTAGATCACATTTACTTGGTCATTTTAAAAGTAGCTCGCATGCTGAAAAAGTGTGAGCACCCCTCGTGTCTATAAATAAAGGGAATAGCTCTTTAAAAAGTGTGGCTTGGGCTTTTAAGGAAATACAAAAGCATCCTAAAATCCTCCTTTATTAATGCAAAAAAAAAAGTTTTTATTTTAGTGTCATCCCTGTTTACTTTGATGGGTGAATATTGTTTAGTTGATCACTGGTTGCAACTATAAGGCTTATTTATTTATTGACTTGTTTGTTTCGTTCTGGATCGGATCAGAAGCATCAGAGGCAAAATGTAATGCGATGATTTCAGCAGCAGTTAAAAGTTTGGTTCGAAGATATTAAAGACGGTCTTCAAGTTAAAAGCGTCTGGTTATCTGGAGTACAACTCTACTTCAAATATAAATATATTATACATGTTGGCTCTTCCTTTTGTTGGCAGAGAAAATCTGAGATTTGATCGTTAACATCCATTTCCCCGCTCGCCGTCACAAACTCAAGAAGATGGAAGCAGAACAGAACCCGGGCAGGACGGATGGATGTTTAAAAAAGAACTATTTACAACACTTGCTTATCTACAACACACAAACCGTGACCTCAGTAGGAACATGCACAAGTCGAGGACCGCAGCAAAACAAAATGGTTCTCTTTGTCTTTTCGTTTTTCGTTACACTTTCAAAAACATACTGTCGGGTCTCATGTCGGCGCCATGGTACTGAGACTACGAGCATGTAGAAAGTAAGAATATTTACATGTAACAGAACTGAAGATAATATACATTTGGATAATATTCCCTGTTTGGCTGGAGACTCGGACATTATAGTGTACATGTAGGCAGGAATGATTTTCAAAGCAAACGTCTCAGGAAACTCACAGAACTCGTCACTCGGCGAATGAATGCAGCTTTAAAGTTTCTTCAGTGACTACAGAGATGTGGTCGGGTGAATTCGCTGCGGCGGATGCTGCTGGATGAGACATCCGCGCCAGTCCGTAGAAATGAGGTCTTTTAGAAAACTATTCACATCAGCTGCGTCGGTAATTACAAAACAGAAAGGGAGAAGAAGCCCCCGGACGCGGCGAAGCTCGGCTCCGTTCACACGCTGGTGCAGTTTGGAATCTCCCTGGTGCTCTCGCAGGCGTTTCCCACTCCTCCTGAGCAGGAAAGAAACGGGAACACGGGAAGTTCAGTTTCTTTCTTATCCAGCAGCAGATCCTCATTTCTAAAGCTTTTCTAAAGTCATGCACAAAACATAAAAATATGAACGAGACTGACTGATCCATGATGATCATCTCGGATTGTATTATTTGTATTATTTATATGAATTGGGTGGAGGTCTTATACAAGTCCACTGGACTTCTGACTCTTTTATTTTTTATCTTAATATATGTGATCTGTATTTTAATTGTGTAAAATAAAATAAAATAAAAAAACTCAACTAATACTGCGATCGAAGTTTCAACTGACTTATTCGAATAGGAGAAATAAAGGTTAAATATATATATATATATGAAAAAGGCTTAAATAAAAGAATAAAATAAAAAGTAGTAGGGCTGAACAATTAATTGAATTTGCAACAATATCGCGATATGATAAAACTACAATTTCTAATCGCAAATGCTGCAATTCTACTGGTCACGTGATCTGGTTACGTGACCTGCGAGTGAGCGGAGCCGAGAAGGAGGCAGCAGAAGTCAGCACTGCGTTTGAACCAGTTGCACGATGGCGTCAGGCTCGACAGAAGCCGACACATCTGAAAGTTTGTTACCAAAGAGGGGCAGCGCGTCTGTTGTTGGAATTATTTTGGCTATAAAAAAAGAAGACGCTGCACAACGACATGTGCAGAACCAGCCTTGGTGCTGTTGCTACCACTCGAGGTAACACCACAAATTTTTAGCAACACTTAAAAAAACACCACAAAGCCATTTACGATAGTTGCATGGCTGGAGTGTCAACGACGAGTGTTTCAACTTCGAGTAAGCAAAGTAGCAGCCGACAGGGATCACTGACCGAACTGTTTGAAGGTGTTACTCCGTATGAACATAATTCAAATAACTCGAGCAATAATGGAGTTCATAGCGAAAGACATGATGCCCATTAATTTAGTGACCGGACGTGGGTTTACAGCTTTGGTAAACCATTGGATAAGCGGTACAGAATGCCCTCACGTGCACACTTTAGCCAAGTTGCTATCCCGGAGCTACACACACAAATGCAGAAATAGAGTAACGTTAAGGTTAAGGTTTCTTTATTTGTCATTTGCACCACATGTGGTGCAGTGAAATTAAACTGTGTACACACGGTCCCAGTAGCATCCAACAAAAGTATAAATCGAAAAGGAAAACAGTAATAAGATCTAAGATATGAACTAAGGAATATGTTGAACTAAGAATACACTAAGCACTAATAGTACAAAAATAATACGCTGAACAACAGCAGCATGAAATAAATCAGCAGCATAAGATCAGCAGCGTTGTTGAAAACGTATTTTTTTCGGGGGATTGAAACAGATTTATTGCTTGTGTTCGTTGAAAAATACATGAGAAGGTATTGAAAATAAACTCATATTAATTCACAATCGCAATATTGATGTAAAAAAAAAAATCGCAATTTGAATATTTTCCGAAATCGTTCAGCCCTAAGACGTTGTTGTACGCCCGGCAGAGTTGTAGCCTGAGAGGATTCAGCAGGTAAACGTGGTTCGGCCTGGACTTACTCTTCACTCTGGCGTCCAGTTCCTTCTCCAGGCGTTCTTTGGACGTGGCGAACTCGCTCAGCGTGATTTTGGGCGTGCTGTCGCCCTGACCCACCGAGCCAATCATCTCCTGCTCCTTCTCCTGGTTCACCTCGGCGTATATGTTGATCCAGGGTATTTTCCTGAAAATAACAACAGACGTTGAAACGAAACAGCCGCAGAACGCTGAAAGTAAAAACTTTGGGTTTTAAATATGTTTATGTCTTTATGAGTCGTCTCATTTTGCCGCTTTACTTTTATACTTATTACTTGACGTCTAATTTGCAAAACGTCGCCCTATTTTGTGGCGCAAATGTGCACATGTCAAGGTTAAAATCATCTTAAATAAAATTACATTTCGTTAATTTATTTATTACAAAATCACCACAAAAATGTGTATTTTCTTTGCATATTTTATACCTAATGTGTATTTGTATTTGAGCACAATCCAATTTAATTCCAATTACCCTTCGTTCTGGTTATTAATCGCCCTGTTTTGTCAACTGTATGATTTTGTGAAAAATGCATCTCTTCAGACTGACGGGAGAAATTACATATCCATAATTAATGACAGCTTTTTCGATTCCCGCAGTTTTCCACAGAATCATTTTGTGGATGAATAATTTATTCAGCAAATACGAGCCGAAGCACAAACACTGCATATTAAACCGTTTAACGGACGTTTTTCTCTGCATTTTATCACTGATTACTGCGAGCGCCTCGTGCATGGGAATGACGAGAAAGTAGAAGAACCTTTGGCTGAACTTTCAGCTGCACTTGATTGGTCCAGATGCTGCTAATCTGTGTTCAACAGTAATGGAGAGCATACTAACAGACATGCATTGGAGCTACGTGATCATGCATCGGGTGCAGCAGGTGGAAGTGTTTGGAAACCTCTTAAATTTGTAGATAAGGAACACAGCCAGGCCCAGGAAGACCACGGAGAGGAGCATGAGCATGGCAGAGCTGCTGTGTCTGGGGCTGGAGTCCACCAAAGGAGCTGTGGAGGCAGTCACAAAAACAGAGCTGGTAAAAAAAAAAAAAAATGCTTCATTCAATGTTTTCTGTCTTTATTTGCATAAAGACGGCAAGAAAAATGCAACTCTGGCTACAAATACTGAATAAGGTCAAGGAATGTGTTAATCTTAGTCAGTATACATTAAATATAAAAAAAGAAAATGTTTTTGTTTAAAGGATGCAGGAAAAAAAACAAGTTCCATTTTATTCCACGCGGTAAACTTTCACTGCAGCACTGGAGCAGAGCGTCTGCTGGCTCGATGCTCTTTAATGTGCAAACTCAACTCTTTGGTGCGCCGTCACTGTGCCTGCGCTGGCACGCACCAGCAGAATAATCCCACAGAAACACTTTGATGTTTTACTCTGGTGTTGATGTGGAAATCTTTTATTGATTCTCTGCAGGATCTGCTTTAAAAAAAAAAATAAAAAATCGTTGTCAACAAACTTTCAAATGTAAAATGAGGCATGAAACGGTTTTGGATTTGTTGGGGTCCGTTAAGTTTGCAAACACACCTGAACCATTAAAATCAGGTTTAAGTTATTATAATTAAACTCTATATTCCTTGTGCAAATAAATTTGTCAAATGAAAGCTTATTGCTGAAGCATTTTCAAAAAGGATCATTAATTAAAGAGCTGCACAACATGTAAACCCAAAATTTCCTTTTATTTACAATAAATGTTTTCTGCTTTGTTTTTGTTGGGTTTAAGGAAGTTTATCTCAGTCTATGTTTGGCATCTTTGCACACTTTTGCTTTTTGATAAATCCCAAGAGAAGCACATTCAAGAAGAGAAATGGGCCTAAAACGGAGCCTTGAGGTACCCCGTAAGTAACGAGAAGGCCGCTAAAGAATACTTGTAGGATGAAGAACAATTTGTACAGAGGACTTTATATTTGATCAAGTTAATTCCAATGTGAAATAATTATTTGCTGCAGGTAAAAACCACAGAAACAGTTGAATTATAATATTTAATAGCTAAAAGCAAGACATGTTTCTCTGCTGTGGCAGGACAAAACTACACTGATGCTTTAAAATAATGTAATAAAAATTTGACAATAAATAGTTGTAAACTACTTACTATAAAATAGTATAGCTATAATAGTAATAGCTATAAAATAGAAGGATCAAAGTTCAAATGTTTGACCACTTAAACATGTATTTCATAAAAAAAACTACAAAATACTGGTTTTACGATAAAAATAGGGTGAAATGAAGTTTTTATAATCAATCAAATTTCAGACTGCCTGCTGGGATTTTAAACTTCTGCTCAGCTGAGACTTTTACTTTTCAAAATAATTATCACCATTAATCGAGCTTTATTTTGAAAGCGTTCTGCAAAGTTTTAAACTCTGAAACTGAGCAGAAACACAAAAACAGCTTGTTTTTTTGTCTTGTTTTTTAGGACAACATGTTTCTGATGAGATATGATTGATTCCCGACTGAAAACTGAAGAGTATGGGTTGTTGCACTGAGATGTGAGGTGAAAGAAAACTAACCAGCTGACCTGTACAAAACATCACTGATTAAAAAGCTGAAGACGGTTTTGGTAAGAACATGGAAGACACTGTAAAATACAGAAGCATAAATGTAAAAACGTTAATCATTTTTATTTTCCTCATGATTTAACAGGACGATGAGACAAGAAAAAATAATGATATTAGAGTCTTGGGAGTAAGTTCTACAATAATACAAACTAGAAACACAAACAAAAATAAACAAACAGATTTTTATTTCTATAATGACGAATGTGTGAAAGAGCTCCAGCACTTTACAGCTTTGCAGGCGGAGAAGATTTTTCTGCTGATCTTCTCTCCAGTGATCTGCTGTCTGTCTGTCAAATGTGCTGAAATATGGTCTGAACTGGGAAAAGCGTTGCTGTTTTAAGGACGAGTGTATTTCTATACGTTTCTTTGTTCATTAGACTTCAACCTTTCCATTAACACAAACGTCAGCTTAATGCATGACACCAACATGTTGTCAGGATGTTCCATCTTTAACATAAAACACGTCAGAAGCGTGAATCGTTTCTCTGGACGTGACAGCAACATTTCAGGTGGATTCCAAATGGTTTTGTGCACGTGCATTTATGTTTTAGAAGGCAGCACTTTAAAAGATGAACGTGACCGTGCACAGTTTATCTCATTAAACTCTTCTCGTGTTGACGGCTGCAGTAACGCTCTGGTGTTGCTCATGGGAAAACAACAATGCCGTTTCCAGCTCTCCTGAGTTCTCCTGAGAGCTGCAGCTCAGAGATGGAAGTGCACGTGCCGGCGACCTTTCTCGTGCAGCCTCTAGCATTTTCAGACCTTTTCTCAGGGGGGGTTGAATTGAAAGGGGGGGGGGGGTGCAGATGGGTACATCCCCACTGTCGTTAGAGCCACACCACAAAAGGAGCATGTACCTCACACTTTGAGCCACGTACAAGTCAGGACCCGTGTCTCATGAAACGAGTCAAGCGATTCTGAGAACTGATGAGCTTTAAGATGAGACAAAAGTCAAGTTTTCCAGTCATGTTTTATCATTTGAAGTTGGTGCGTCTCCATAAATCAGCACTGATTTAACACAGAGCTTTGCTGGGTCTGGGCTGTTAACCAGCTTTCAAGCAGTTAACGAGCCAACGCTGTCGCTGACTTCTTAAACTATTCCTAATTCTGCCTCTGCCCTCAAATTGTACACCGTTCCTTCTCAAGGACTAAATAATCAACATAATTATCCTCAGTGTAACACTCATTTTGTGGTTGGATGACTGCATGAGAAATGGAACAGATGTTGCAGCTTTTGATGGCGGGCATAAAAGATGGCTCGTCTCGAGGAGCGCCACTTAAAATCCAGCCCCTCCCACACTCCGCTGGGTTCTGGTGCCTCGGATGGAGGGTGGCTGAAAGGAATTTTAATTACCAAACCAAAGGAAAATTCTTGTTGTCAAAACACGGTTAATGCTGTGCTGTTTACTGACAAACGCTGACATGAATTAATATTTGCCAAAAGATTACCGCTGACAACTTAATGTCTGTTGTGAAATAAAGTGTTTCTTACCAAGAGTTAACTGTGTGTTGTACACGATGACCCGGACTCCAGGCTTTAGCTCAAACTCCACCAAGTTCTGGTTCAGAGCACTGACAATAACATTGGATGCCTGTTGAACAACAACAAGGTCCATTTTACACACAGAACCATACCTCTGAACGGACTTAAATGGTTATTAAATGATCGTACAGGTCTACCTTTTCTAGCTCCTCCTCCGTCTTTTTCTTGTCCTCTGATTGGTTCTTGTTGGGTAGCAAGAAGAGCTCAGCGGCTGTTGGAACTCCTGGAAACACGGCCACCAAAAGCCGCTCCTCTGGGAAATCAGACACCTGTTGGATCCCAAAAAGACTTTATTAGACAAACAAAACTAAACTGACAAATGAGGATGAAATGTGCAAAAAGCTGAGGATACGTTTGGAGGTACAGTAGTCCCTCGCTACTTCGCGGGTCACTTTTCGCGGACTCGCTCTATCGCGGTTTTTCAAAATAAGATTGGACATGACACACAATTGGCTGATTGATGGATGAGCCACATGATCGACATGGGATCTTTATTTAAAATACATTGTTTTAAATTATTTAGCACCTGCTGCACCTGTGTTCAGCCCACACTGTCAGGATCTCGTTATGCAGCAGAAAAGCGGGCGTGGCCTAGAGAGCTGGCAGGTGGCAGAGAGCAGCGAGAGGCAGAGAGAGAGAATTAACTTCGTGTCAACGATCATGGCTGACTGCAGCTGGTAGTTTCTTTTTGCTTGCATAAAAGAAGTTTGTTGGACAGCACTCATTGGACTGATGAACACTCATCTATCCTCCTAACAAGGACAATTGGTCTGAAAGTGCAGAAGCCCCTAAGGATCAAGACTGGTGTGAACTGGAAACTGCTGGGATGCCAATATTTCTGTCCAGTGAAACCACTTTTTAATCACCTGAGAGGACCGAGAAAGAAGCTCCTGCTTCAAAATCCAAACCTTCGAGCTCAACTGACCAGCCAAACGTCTTGTGAAGAAAATTTTAGGGCAAGACTAAACAAAGATTGAGCTGTCTGACAGTGATAAGTATATTTGGAGTATTCAGTGAGGCTTTCAAACCTAAAATTGTTGTGCTGACTGTAGAGCACAGTGGTGGTAGCATCGTGCTGTGAACATTGAATCAAACATTAGTGTGGAGTGTATGCGTATATTTGATCCTGCGTGGAATCAGAGAAAATCCACAAAATTCAAACCTGAGCAACAAATTTCTGTTTTAAAAAAAAATCATTGAGGTTGAATGTATACTGGAAACACAGCCCTGGCTGATCTCGGACATGAACACCGTTCACTGGAACTTTAATGTTTTGAGCAGACATCACCACCATACGAATAGACTCAAAGAGATGTAATGCCACATGAAAAGAACGTGCAACTGAAAGGAAACAGAACCTCCATGACCTTCATCTCTACGCCTCACATAAACGAACAGTAAACATATATCCTGGAAATAATTTAAAGGCTTCTCTTCATCACATGGACAGAACACAAACATTTCCTGTTTCAATCTTGGGGTCATTATTTTTGTTTTGTAGGTGACTGAATTGACGTACAGGAATGTAAAGCAATACAATGGCAACGTATATAAACTTGTTCATTTAAGAAAAATCCAGCAGCGTTTCAGAGGCAGCTTTCTAATAAACCGTTGAAACAAATCAGGAAATCATGGTTTCTGCGTTTATTTCCAGAACAGTGTGAAGCCTCTAGCTTTTAACAAGTTTATACCAGCAAGGGAAGGCTGAACTTTGTCAACAATCACTCTTAATATACAGCCTGCCATGTTTTTATGTTTTCTCTATGGCTTGGGTGGATAATAGAGCCCATACGGGTAAAGTACATCAATTATCCTGCACAGAAATCACTATTGGAGCACCAAAGTAGTGGACAAATGATAGCCATGGGCACGTCTCGCAATGAGAAAAGAAGTGGTGAAGGGAGTGATGAAGTGAATCCAATGACAAAAGAGGCAATAGCTCCCGAAAAAAAAATCAATACCCTTGAACCGTGTTTACACTCGGAGCAATCAGTCATTAGTTTAAACATATGGTGGGCTCGTCTGGAGAGCTCCCTTTGTGATACCTCACAAATTCAAAGCTAGACACAGGAATCAGGGGAGAATGATGAGGAAGAAGAGCGATGAAGCCTCGGTGAAGACAAGGTTACTTACTGCAGGAAAGACACGTTTAGTTTTATGGTGCAATACTTTGTTTCTATTAAAGAGTTGCTCTTTAAAAGTGTGATAACTAAGACCTTTTATCTAGGTAATATGTCTGGCCCCATAAACTCTGGCTGATTTGTGAAAGTGCATTAACACACGTCACAGATTTGAACTACTTTCTAACTGTGGTTATCTAATGTGGGCATGTTTTGCTATGTAAATACCATTTATTCTTGTTATTTAATTGTTCAGTAAATGAAATCATGTCTGTCTAACCTTTGCGCCACCACACGCCCCAAATAAAACAGTTTTCAGTGTTACTGAAAACCAGTCCAGTGGACAGCTAACAGAGACTCATGAGGTCCAAACCCCAGGGGAGAAGCTGTTCCTCATCCTTGCTGTCCAGGATTTGAAGCTGAACAACCTCCTGCCTGAGGGAAGGGGGCAGGGTAGTTCATGAAATGGGTGGGTCCATCTTTAAACATTTTGCTCTGTTTTCTTCTTCTGCTGATGTAAATGGCCTCCAGTAAAAGGATGATGCTGTTGGTCATTTCTTTAATTCAATTCAATTCAAAATTCTTAACTAATCCCAAAGGAAAATTAAACGTTGTTGTAGCTCATCATCCTGGTTTCATTAAGAGTCGTTATATATGCTGATGGCTGTGGGCAGGAAGGATCTGCGGCAGTTCATCCCACAGCGGATCTGAAGAAACTGGCTACAGATGCCGATGGGTCCACCCAAACCCAGTGGGCTTCTTGGCCCTTCTGGGCAGCAGGATCACCTGAATGTTGGGCAGAACACCTCCTTGAGCGATGGCCACTCCTCTCAGCAGCTTGTTGAGCTCCTCATCATTGCAGAAAGCCAACTGTAGGTGTCGGTGTCATGAGCCACATTTCCTGCCAGCTCTAGGATCTCAGCAGTCAGTCACTCAAGCACCTCTGCCAGGTAGACGCAGATGCATCCACGGCGCCTCCTTTTCAACTTCATTTGGGATTTGGGGCTGTATTTGAGGTAATATTTGAGCTTTCAGGTGTTATTCAGCTGTTTCCGGTTGTAAAAACTACATTGTTGTCATGGTTACGCTTCATAACAAATGTCCAAAGATAAAAAGGTTTCAGATAAAATCTTTCCAGCTGTACAGCATCCAATACCAGAGGAAGTAATCATCCAAACAAAGTCATTTACATCCAGAAAAAAAGAGGAAACAAAGTTTTCAAAAGCAATATCCCAGAATGAAAGTAACAGCTATTCCAACATGCAGCCATGTTGAGCGGCGCAATTCTAGAACCACTCTTAATAATTTTAGAATTATTCTTCTCAGCACCTTCAGTTCCCATATCAGACTGTTAGGGAATATACCAGAAAGTCAGCAAAACGTTGGGTCAGATCTCACTTGTCTCAGTTTCTAGTTTTAAAAATCATTTAAAAGACATTCACTTGCACAGGTTTTCTTTTTTAGTAATGTCTTTTAACTTTGACAATGAACTGTTGTTAATGTAAATTGTGGTTTCCTTGTTTGTTATTGACTTCTATATTTTATTGTTTTGCCTAACTGTGTTTCCTTTCCCTTGACCCTACAAGGACCTGTTGGCGCTTGCTAGGCCAGCTCTGTAAATTTATTCAACCTTTATTTATACAAGTTACTCCCATTGAGTCTTGTGGCCTCATTTACAAGAGCGACCTGGTTTTAACAAAGAGTGATGACAACAAGACAACAATAGACAATCAAAAGGATGCATACAAATTGAGACTAACAAGTGAAAATAAAATGGTATTTAAAAAAGTAACAAAAAAAAGCTTGATTATAAGGCGATGTGGAAAACTAAAAACAGGAAGATGTCTGCGTTGGTTTTTCCCAGGAACTTAGCAGATGTTTGAAGCCACTTAGAGAAGTCAACGTTGAGAGCTTCAAATCTTTTTGCAAGATATTCCAGGAAACAGGAGCGGAGTAGAAGGCCCTTTTACCAAGTTCAGTCCTCACTGAGGGAACACTGCAGGTAATAATGTCCTGAGAGCGCACGCTGTAGCTGCACTCACGCAGAGACATGTAGGAGGAGATGTATGAAGGCAGCAGACCAAGAAGTGATTTAAAGATGAAAATGTACCAGTGAGAGAGTCTGCATGAAGTTAATGATGACCAGTTAATCAGTGAATACAGGGTGCAGTGGTGGGTACGATAATCACAGCCAGTTATGAATCTTAGCACACCGCGATAGGCAGTGTCCAATATATGCAGGGTGCTTGTTATATATATATATATATATATATATATATATATATATATATACTATTTCCTCATGGTATTCAGTTGCTTTAAGGCTGCAGCAGTCAAAATGTGTTAGCTTGATTGGTTGCATTAGGCTGTGGGGGAGTACCATCACTGTTAACTGTGTGAGCTTGAAATGAGAGAAATGTTGAGGGGATTTGTGAGGGAGTCAGCAGAAGATGGGCACAGTGGAATAATAAAAAACACCATTACCAAGCATGTGATCAGGAGCGGCCGCTTCACTGAAACGAGCCCAGGTGAGGAGACCAAAGTCACGACCTAAAAGACTCAGTGCCTGTGCTTCACACAGACACTCCTCCAGTAAATGGACCTGGACTTTAATTGTGAGTTTCCACTCCCTCTCAGTTGGGGAGTTGTTTACTGTGCTGGAGAGTTATCAGCCGGGGTCAAGCCTCTGACTGAAACAGAAGTTCTGTAGCACAACAAAACGGAGGAAAAATCAAGCGCCTCCTGTCAACACTTGGACGACATCGGGGCTGGATGTCAGCTGCACTCATCTACGCAGATATTCAGCCTTTTCACAGATACAGAGCACCTGATATCAAACTGTGACAGGATATTGTCAGAGGATGAAAACAAACCAAAGCGACAGTTCAGCCACCGGCGTAATATATAAAAACAACCCATTCTCCTCTTGTGTTTTTGTCTGCTTTGTCACTTTAAGCTGGAATCTCTACGGAACGTCAGACTTTAATCTGTGCAAACCTAAAAACAATTCATGGAAGAATGGAAAAGACAGATTAAAAAAGGGGCTTCTATTTTTCTTTGAAAACATGAATCAGAAAGAAATATTTTATCAACACCAGTTTGTTTAAGATCCCTTCCTTCCCGTCGTGATGTTTCTGTTCTTTCTCCAAGCCTTTATGGACATTCTGACATCAAAAATGTCAAATCATGTTGAGTTTCTGGTGCCAACGTGTCTCATTCTTCCTGAAACGTGTCTGAAGGCGTCCGACTGTATGGGGGTTGTTCTTGTCTAATCTTTGCTTTATAAGTGTTTCAAACTGACTGAACATTATTGGTTTTATACCTGGATTAATGAGCATAAACTTTGGTGTTTTGAACCACTTAGGCATGGTCTGCCTTGGGGGAGTTGACAGGGCAGAGGGCTGGCACTGGAGGCCATCTTATCACCAGCAAACTGTCTTTTCCCACTCTGGCAGTGAGCTGTTTGTGGGATTCAGTTTGGTTTGGTGGGCTCCTCAGACTGAATAAGTCCTTTGGATGAAGGATGAAACGCCTCATCAACAAAAGAAACCATCCAGATGACCTGGTTGAACATTGTTGGGTTCATACCTGGATTACTGAGCATGAACTTCAATGTTAATTTTCCAAAGTTTTCTGTCATGAGCAGGTCAAGACTGCAAGTAGGTCTGGGTTCTGTAAATAGACCTGGTCTTTGCAGATAGACCTGGTCTCTGTAAGTAAGCCTGGTCCCTTTATTTAGAACTGGTTTCTGCAGGAAAACCAGCTTCTGCAGTGGTCTGGTTTCTGCGGGTACTCCTGGATTCATGATATTCTGAGCCGTACAGGAGAACTCTGAAAATCCTTTTAGTCAACAACACTTTTATAAACTAAAAATCTGTTTTTATTTACTCCACAACAAAATTTTAATGATAATGTTTTATATTGCATCAAATCAGAACTGCAGCCATTTTACCATCACCGTTTTTAAGATAATTACCGACCTTTAATGGAAGAGTTATGAATATTACCAAATAAAATAAAGGTGACAACACAATATAATTATGACTGTTTTATTTTATTTAATTTTATTTAGAAAGCCGTTGATTGCAGCTTGTTTTGGAACTCTGAGTGTTTTAATCAGAAGCAGAGCCGTTGAACGTGGAGCTTCTTGCTGCACTGAAACTCTGTGCAACTCCAAAATAACTCGGCAAATGAACAACGAAGCGCTGCTTATTAAACTGCAGCTATTTCTTATTCCTGCTCACATTTCCCTTTCTTAATGAGATACCTGCGCGGCGACACAACAGAGAAGACAGACATTTGTGCTTTGAACACAGTCACAGCAGTCAAGTGTAGGTGGGAGCGGTAATGTAAAGGAGGAGGTCTGTCAGGGTACAGTGTGGATTGTTCTGCCACGATGTTTTTATGCTCCATGCTGTGAGTTCTTCCGCTGCCGGCTCATTTTAACAAGCTCCACTGATTAGTGAAACCAAAATTCTCATGCAGCTGCAAAATATCGGTTTGAAAATATTCCTGCAGGTTTTGTTTTCACAATCTCGTGGACATTTGAATCAAATTGCCACATTTTTCAGCCATTTATTTATCATTTTGAGCACAAAATGCAACATCAACGTCTAAAACTCCATCATTTAGAAATAATCAGTGTGAGCGTTCTCATCTGTTTGTGCAACTCGTTTTAAAATGTAGCTTCTAATCCTTAGAAGAGTTATTTTCCCCAAAAAAATATGTAGAATGGGAACAAAGTAAAATCTTCTCAGTACCATATTTGGATATAATTTCAATAAAAGAAGGGAAAAAATGCAGAAAAATAGATTTAAAAATTAAGAGTTCAGAAGAAAATGTGCCATAAAATACGAAAAAAAAAAACAGAAAAGAAGTTAAGCTATTCACCAAATTTCATGCTCAATAATCCAGGTAAAAATCCAACAACGTTCAATGAGTTGAGACGTTTCGCCCTTCATCCAAAGGACTTCTTCAATCTGAGGAGCCATCAACAAACTGATTCTCACAAATAGCATACTCCATAGTGGAAATAAACAGAAGAGTTGATGGGGGAGAGGCCATCTTAGCACCAGCAAACTGTTTTTTCCCACTCTGGAGTATGCCGTTGGTGGGAATCCATTTTGTTTGGTGGCTCCTAAGACTGAAGAAGTCCTTTGGATAAAGGATGGAACGTCTCAGCAACAACAAAAAAAAAGAAACCATCAAGACTGAACATTGTTGAAGTGCAGCTATTATTTAGATTAAGTGCATTTAAAATATTGACAATGACAGTTTTAATAGTTTATTTTTATTTAATTATATTTAATTCTGAAGGAACGTTGGAGGTTAAAAACTACATTTACTCTCTGAAATGTCAACATCAATCACCTTTCTTCTCTAAAGCCCAACAAGAGTTTGGGGCTTCTTTTGAAAATAATCTGCAATGACAGAACATGAACATTTAGATGTATACACTGTATGAGAAGTTTGAGATTTTAGAGTTAGGAAGAGTTTATTTTGAAGGTTTAGATTCCTTTAAGGTGTGACATCATCACTCTAGGTTTAACATTTGCTGGTAAAACATCTAAAATATCATAAAAACCTGTCATTGTGTAAAATCTGTTAAAGATCTCAAAAAGCCTGTTCAGCCTTGTAAAGTGCAACATTTTGTGATGGTTTTAAACTTGAAATAATGTTTCTGCGGTGAAGTCTGAGCTGCAGAGATCAAAACAGGACCAGATTACCCATTTTTGTCTTTGAGGACATTTTATGCAGGTTTTTGAAAACGTTGACATTTTGCTGCTACATGTTGATGCATGCTTTTAACAATTAAGTTACATTTTAATGTATTTTTGTGTTTTTTGTCAAATCTGAGAAATAAATTAAAATTCAAAAATACTTTATTAAGCCCAAAGGGAAATAAAGTGTCGTAGCTCATCATCGTGGTTTCATTCAAGAGTTGTTATAGATGCTGATAGCTGTGGGCAGGAAGGGTCTCCTGTAGTGAAGTTGAAGAATCTGGCCACAGATACTGATCCGTCCACCTGGATCCAGCTTGCCGTCAGATCCAGTGGGCCTCTCAGTCCTCCTGGGCAGCAGACTGCCTGAATGCTGGGCAGAATTCCTCCCTGAGCGATGGTCACTCCTCCCAGCAGTCTTCTGAGCTCCTCGTCACCATTGACCGACAGCTGAAAGTGTCAGGAGATGATCCCGGTCCTCCCCGTTTTCACAAGCAGAGCTTCTCACCAGCTCCATGACCTCGGTGGTCAGGTGAGCACCGCCGCCAAGTTAGTCAGGTCTCTCTTGTAAATGAGTCCTCGAGGCTCAATGGGATTTACCTGTCTAAATAAAGGTTGAATGAAAGTTGACAAGAATTCATCCACGGCACCTCCTTTTCAACTCATTTGAGATTTGGGGCTGTAGTTGAGGTATTTGAGCTTTTGAGATGTTAAACAGCTGCTCCTAGTTGTTAAAAAAAATGCCTTGTTGCCATGGTTACGCATCATAACAAATGCCCAAAAGTAAAATTTCAGTAAAAATCCTTCCAGCTGCACAGCATCTGATACGAGAGGAAATAATCATCCGAAAAAGCGATTTACATCCAGAAAAGAGGAATTAAATTTTCAAAAGCAATAACTCAGAATGAATGTAACAGAACTACTCCAACATGCAGCCGTCCCGAGCGGTGCAATTCTGGAAGTGAAACTGAAACTGAATATGAATTGATAAATAGTTAAGGTGGACTTCAGTGTTTTTGCATCAGGAGCTCAACTTGTACTGTATGTTTTATTGTCCCAGCCTAAAAGTTTTACATTTAATACAGGGTTTCTTTTAATGTATTTAGAAAATATTCTATTACATTTGTAGAAAGAGTATAGTTATTTAAGAGGTGACAAAGTCATCTTGATTTTACCTCATATTTAAATTTCAGAGCACAGGAAAAAACTAAAACAATTGACTCAAAAGCACAAGTTGGAGTTTGGGGTTATCGAGGTTGCTCGTGAGATCCCCCTCTATCGTCATAAAATACTTCTCCCAAAGCCTCCACCTGCAGCTGCTGTGCTCAATATGCCGCCAAGATGGCCATCAAATTCAGCGAGGTATTCATGAGCTGTGAATGGGAAGATGAGTAGCACTTAACGATGATAGGCGAGCTTCCCCCACACACACTCGGAGCACTTCAACCCCTCCTACGATCGAGCGAGCGCACTCGCATTAGACACCGTGACAGGTATCGTTACTCTTAGGTCTCCACCAAAACCCCAGTGCACAAAGTTTTGAGATTATTTTATCGGAGACTTTTGAAAGTAAGGAACCAGCGCCATCATGAAGCCATCCTGGGGGTGAAGGAAAGCAGAGGAGTCTTCACACCTGTCTGATGAAGACGCGCAGGGTGGCCCCAGGGCGTTCTCGTGGCGCATCAGTGAGCTTGGAGTGTTGGGCAGACAGAGGGCACGGGAGATAATTGTAAAAGAGCAAGCTGAGACAGAGAGACGGACGGACAGGAAGGCGGAGACGGATGGAGGCAAGAAGAAAGACAAAATGAAAATCACTCACTTGGAGCAGAGCCTTCTTAATTACTCTCCCAACGTCCTGCCTCCACTCGGGGATGTCGGGGTTGAACTCGTCCAGATTAGGGGAGAAAGATAAAAGTAGAGATTTGAAGAACTCTGCGGAGGAGAATCAGAGGGAGAATCAGCCATTAATTCAAACTGGTCTGAGGCCATTATTCTCAGGGAAATGTGCCAATTGTCATTTCACTCCAGTTGAGTTTGCAGGTAGTTACAAAAGAAGAGGTTATCTCATTCTTCCCTACACACCCACACACACACACACACACTTTCCATTGGCGAAATGTTCAAAACGCACTTGATAATTAGAAAATGTCACAGCTTCACACCAATCTTCCCAGCGGTAATAAATCCTTGCATTAAACAGATACTTGGTGCTGGACCTGCTCATGTCGAATAAAAACACATTCTTTAAAATTTCTAACTGGAATGTCATCAATTCTACTTTGTTTTTCCATTGAACCCTTATTTATACAGGTTAGTCTCATTGAGACATTACCATACTATCAGTTGGTTTTCTAATTACCTCTCAGATTGGATGCAATGTGTTCAACATAATGGTACTTCTTCAAGCTATTTAACTGTCAACAATGGTGTACCACAAGACTCAGTCTTAGGTCCCAGTCTCTTCACAATCTACATAAATAATGTAGGTCAGATCATTCCTGCTGATGCATCCTTATACATTTCTACGATGACGACACAGTTGTTTATTGTCGAGCTAAAACAGTTGCTAAGGTTTTCCAGCTTTTACAGTCTGCATTCGACATCATCCAGTCAGATTTATTTCTTCGCAAACTTGTGATAAATGTTGATGAAACCAAAGGGATGTTGTTTTCAAACAGGAAGCCAGTACCATCAGTCCTTCCTCCTATCCTATCTACAAATGGTGTTCCTATTGAGTTTGTCGAATCCTACAAATACTTTGGGAATTTTGGTCGATGCACATCTCTCTTTAAGCCTTATGTTGAAAACGTGGTAAAAAAAACTGAAAGTAAAACTGTCCTTCATTTTCAGAAATAGATCCCGTCTAACTCTGAATGCTAGGAAACACTTTGTATCTGCTACTTTCCTTCCGTCCATTGACTATGGTGACATTATTTACATGAATGTTCCTACAAGAACCTTGCAGATGTTGGATGCTGTCTATCATGGTGTGTTAAGATTCATAACTGGCTTTAATTACTGTACCCATCACTGCACCCAGTATTCATTGGTTAACTGGTCATCATTAACTTCAACCAGACTCTCGCTGGTACATTTTCATCTTTAAATCACTTTTTGGTATGCTGCATTCATACATCTCCTACATATCACATCAGCAGTGCAGCAAGAGCGTGCCCTCCCAAGACATCATTACCTGCAGCGTTCCATCACTGCAGATTGAATTTGGCAAAAAGCCCTTCTCTTACTCTGCTCCTGTTTCCTGGGAACACCTTGCAAAAAGATCTGAAGCTCTTGACCTTGACTTCTCAGGAATTTTAAACTACTGTTAAGTTCAATGCAAAAAGTGAACGCTGACCTTTGACGGCGATGGTCTTGGTGTCCTGTAGGATGGTGTTGCCTGCAGACACTTGGACGGTGATGGTGTGCATTCCCTCAATCGTGAAGGTGTGCGCGATGCTCCCATCCAGAGTTATCACTGGCTGCAGGCACAAATGTCAAAGATATAACATCACCTTCTTTTGCTTGTGGCCCAGTAGTTCTGTTCTACATCATTCAGATGGAAAGAGCCCAGCTGAGGCCGGTAAACAGGTAACGGAAATCTGTGTGCACTTGTGTCAAAGCTGATAGTTTGAAACGTTGAGACATTTGTGTTTTATAGGGCAGTTTATAAGTTAACCTGTAAATCTTTGGACAGGAAGCAACTGAGCATTTCAAAATCTGTTCCAAATCGTGCGTAAAACTTTTCTTTAACTGCCTCACATGGGAAATGAATTCCATGCACTGAATTTTGAACAAGTCAGAAACTTTTTGAACAATCCTTAGTGTTTAAACCTGAATGTTTGATGGGTCCTCGTTTCTTCTCTTTGCTCTAAACTCTAACTTTGACTCTAAGCACACATCAACGACTTCAGGCTTTGCTAGAGAACATTTCCAAAGTAAAAAGTACTTTAAAAAAAACTTGATTCTAGATGTTTTTTTTAATGTCTCCGGTCCGCTTCTTTAGAAGTTTGAAACATTTGTGTTCAGACCCACAGCTTTTAAGACGTTAGTGAGCCAACCCTAACAAACTGAAAGTTTTGCTACACATGAAGGGTGGGATTTGCCAGAATTGTGGCATTTTCTTTGGAATGTTTTTGTTTTGTATTCTACCTCAACCCATTTTTAAACTCCTATCCTGAACCCTTCCATAATGACTGCAAAGTATAAAAGTTAAATATCGAGAGCGAGAGAAACGTTTGTTGATTTGGGGGACTGTGTACAACTTTGAGTGTAAAGACAATGAAATTGAGGATCTCTGCAGGTAAAGTCTGCAGCTCGTTCTTCTCTTTCAGGGTTCGTTTGGACAAATCCATCGAGCTGAATGTTCGTAGAGATTCATGATGTTGAGTTTGTGTTAATTTTTTCCCAAATCATTTAGACCAACAGCCTAAATGACACGTATCTTTGACCATCAAAGGTTTTCTGTAGCAGCCTGAAAAGTTTCTTCTTTTATTATGATGAATCAAAGTTCAGAAGAAAAAAATATTAAGTTAATCTTTTTATCAGGAAAACCACAAACGTCCTGACGTTGTGACAGTTTTGAATGATCTTTCCCTGTAAACTTGCCTCATCTGGTCAGATTTAGCTGCATGTCATGACAGATGCTGACATTTCCTGTAGAAGTATTTATTGATCAATGGTAATAACGTATTTCGAACACATTTCAAGATGACCAGCATCAAAGTTATCCATTACACCTTTTGTAAACAAAATTTTTTTTTACATCAAAGTTCATGATCAATAATCCAGGTAAAAGAATCCAACAAAGTTCAGTCAGGTCATCTGGATGTTTTGTTTATTTTTTTTTTTATTGTTGAGACATTTTGTCCTTCATCCAAAGGACTTCATCAGTCCGAGGAAGCTATGGCTGCCTTAGAGGAGTCGACGGGGGAGAGGGAGGGCCTCAGAAACCACATTATAACAAGCAAACTAGTTGGTCCACTACGTGAGTGTGCTATTTATGGAACTGATTTTGTTGTGGCTCATCAGACTGATGAAGTCCTTTTGATGAAGGATGAAACATCTCATCGTAAAAGAAACCGTCCAGATGACCTGACTGAACATTGTTGGATTTCTACCTGGATTATAGAGCATGAACTTTGATGTTTTGAACCGCTTTGGCTATGGGGGAGAGGGTGGGCCCGAGAAACCATCTTATCACCAGAAAACTGGTGGGTCCACTATATTTGTGTGCTGCTTGTGGGACTCGGTTTGTTGTGGCTCCTTGGACTGATGAAGTCCTTTGAATGAAAGAGGAAACTTCTCAAAAAAAAAAAAAAAAAAAAAAATGGAAACCGTCCAGAGGACCTGACTGAGCTTTGTTGGAAAAAAAAATGTTTACAACTTTTTAAGCAGCACAGTGGTTCATTGGTTAGCCATGTCTCCTCACAGACACTTTTTTTTTTGTTGTTGTTGTTACTGCAGCTGCTGAAGATGAAAGAATAACAATGTTTCTGTCTGCGCCTGTGTGTGTGTATGTGTGCTTTGGAAAAACTCTGCAGACAGTTTGTGCTGATAAACTGCTGAAGAATGAAACATTTTCTGGAAACAAAACAAATTCCTGTGGCTTTACATTCCTCCACCTCCTGAGAATCGTCCCCAGCGTACCTCGGTGTTGTTGCCCAGCCACCAGAAGTAGGTGACGGTGCGTGGCTGGCTGGGTAAGACCGCAGCTGAGATGTTCACCTCCTTGTGTGTGATGATGACGAACGGAGCAAGAAGCTGGACGTGCTCCACCGGACCTGAGGAAGAAACGCGACAAACGAGAGGATCTGAGACAAATCAGAGTTTGCTTTTCATTCAGAAACACACAAAATAAAACATCTGAAAGAAACAAATCCCAAACTGACAGAGGCTGTGAAGCTCATTTCTTGGAGGTACAGCAAACTTTTTAAATGTCGTGGCTTTCAGCTGCGGTTCGTTTCATTCACAGTCCGAAGATCTGCTCCTGAGGTGCAGCGGTAAATAATCCAAAGGTGCGAGCGCAGCTGTGAACCTTCACAGGTTAGCTCTGCAGTAAACTATCAAACTGTCCAGGTGGGTCCTCTTCACCTTGTCAAAATGCATTCTGGGATACGATCCACACCCCAAGTAGGGAAAAAAGAATAAATAATAAAAATGAACACATTTTGGAAACAAATATCAAATCCACTCCCAGAAAAGTTTACCTGAGAGACAAGAGGGCTCAGACTGGAAGTTCTGTTGGAGTTGAACCTCTCAGTCCGTGTGCAGGTTATTTTATTTCATTTATTGGATTTGAATTAGGCAGGAGGGGTGGGGGGCTGTCCTAATTTAAAACAGAATAATAAATTTGAGTTTAACTGAAATGAACAGTAATGGGCCACTCTGTTCAGTTTAGTGCCCGATTTTATTTTTGTAACAATGCTTGTTAAGTGACTTTAATCTTTATAATTAGTCTCGGAGCCTCATGCTGGCAGATGTGCTGACTTTATGGAATAAATAAAACATACTGTGCTGGACGGGCCTTTTTAACAACGTGCACGCTGGGATGCCACTAACAAACAACTGCAATGTGCGTCTGACCGTATGTTCAGTATTCACAGCAAACATTCTGTGTTGTATTTACAGTATTCTGCAATATTACAATCACAAATGACAAGAAGTCATTATTGCTTCACAGGCAGGTATTAAACGTTAAGTCTTTCAAGTCTATAAGAGACGGATAATCATGTGAATTGCTTGTGATGGCAGTCTCTTGTCTGTCTGTTAGTAAAACATCTCATGAACAACTGCACTGATTTTAATGAAACTCAGAAAGTAACTACTGAAAAAGAATTGAAGTCAATCCAGTTCACTATGGCTGCCACAGGCAAGTGACCTCATACAACAAACGGATATGTCAGTTTTAACATAACTGAGCTGACGTTTGGTGTGGTAGTAGCTGAGACGGATCCTTAACAAATACACTGAGATCCAAGAGATTGTACAACTTCTTTTGTTTGAAACTGTGGGGCGCAGCGTGAAGCAACATGCATTCCTTCAAGGAATGCCGCTTTTACTGCCCCCCCCCCCCCCCCCATCGCAGCACTTCAAACACCAGCCATTGGTCAGTCTGTACGTTTCAACTTGTGAGATGGATAGCCTGAAAAATAACTGAGGTACTGACTTCCATTATACACCATTTAACACAACATTCTATGGTGTACAATACAATACAGCTTTATTTATTAAGCACAAAAACAATAACACCATTGGACAAAGTGTTGCACACTGATAACACAAAAACAAATATAAAAATAATCAAATTAATGAAAATTCTAAATATAATGAACTGTTAAGATACAGACAGACAGACAGACAGACAGACAGACAGATAGATAGACAGACAGAAAGATAGATCGATAGATCGATATATAGATATCGTCACTCGCCCTCGAGCAAGACGCATGCTTTTCTTCCCTCTCCTGCCTTCCTGCTGCTTTTTTTGCTCTCTGTCCTGTGTATCGAAGCTTCTTCACATCTTCCGAATCGTAAATTACTGTAATGGATTTGGTCAGCTGGACTTTCAATGCAATTAATAACATTTTTTCAACCAAGCGACAGCGTGCTGGAGAACCCTCATGCCCCGCTGAGGCACACGCAGCTGGGTACGTCATGGATCCGTGGGGAGAGTGGAAAATGTTGTGCCTTTCTGTATTGTCTCTGGAGGATGTTGACTATTTATACATCATTGGATTTATAATAGCAGGGTTTCTGCTTTTTGGCACCGTCGGATACCTATGTTATCGGCTATTAAGAAAGACGGCGGCAGCAGTTTCGGCCATGGCAAAGCTGCCAACCTTACGTGAAAGATTAGTTTGTGCTTTGAGCTCTTAGACTCAGCTGATTTACGAGCTCAACCGTAAGATGGAAGCAATTGATGAGAATCATAGGCCAGTTGCGGCTTCTGGAACTCGCCAACATGTTGGGGTTGACCTTGGAGAAGGCTAATAAGCATGGACAGGGAGCCCACACATCTGGCCATTTTGGATTACAGAGCGTACCAGCAGAACTCAAGGCAGATGAGAAAAACGGTCTACCTGCGCAAAAAACAACTGTGGTTTATCTGAATCTGGCCTCCCTGTTTGGCCTTGAATAGCTCCTGGGGATGTGTAAACTAAGAAGGCTCTGCTCCATTTTCCCCCCCCCCCCCCCACACCCCACACCCGAGAACTTTTGTGAATGCCTATCAGTGCGGTCACTGGTTATTTGAGGGAACTATGCTTTCTAGTTTTCAAATTGCTTGAAATAATGGTATCCTCTAATGATTTTGGGGGTTGGGGGTTATAGGTCAATCTGTGGTGGCCACTTTCACTGCTTTGTATTTTTTCAGCCACCAGTTAAAGGAATATTTTGTCTCCTGCATTCAATTTTTCATCCAAGCTTTAACCACCCTAAAGCAGTGGCAGCAAAAATCCACTATCTTTACATTTTCAATCCATCACTGCAGTTTGACATAAAGTCCCATTTTGACAGTAAAACTCTTTTGACGACATCATGTATTTTTGACGTTACCTGTTGGAGTACTGACCTTCCCTTTAAGAAGCTAATGGGATGTAACGGGAGCACTTTAATCTGAGGGATGAAGTTTCCTGCTGAGGACAGATGTAATCCACTACTTACACAGAAAGCCTCCAAAGAAATGTGTGAGCAGCGTTGTGGTCCGGGCTGCTTCCTCTGAGCCGCTCCACAAATAATCTTTATTCC
Source organism: Nematolebias whitei (assembly GCF_014905685.2). Taxonomy (NCBI): domain Eukaryota; kingdom Metazoa; phylum Chordata; class Actinopteri; order Cyprinodontiformes; family Rivulidae; genus Nematolebias; species Nematolebias whitei. The sequence goes on along the minus strand of NC_056513.1, from coordinate 8,571,452 downwards.
TACTTTTAGATGCTCCATGTGTGTGTGAGTGTGTGTGATCTGTGTGTTTTTTTAAATGTGAGGAAGCCTTGTGGTTATAAACAGGCACGGCTATGAAACGGTTGTTTACGTTTGTGGCGTTTCTCCCTGAATGTTACACTTCGTCTGTGAGATTACGGCTGTCAGACGTGTAATAACACCAGCACGCTGACACATCAGGATGGCAGAAGGTTAAATTAGAATAGATTGAACAAATCAGTGGAACAACATCATGACAGAGAGACAATTTAACACTTACTGAAAGCAGCTTGTATAATTCCCACAGAGTGTTAAAAGTATTTTATTGTGTCTGAGCAGAGCTGCGGAGCATGACAATCGTGTAATTTGTTATGTTTGTTGCAGTGTGACACTCGCTCCACTTTTAAATTAGCTGCTGCTCGGGTTTTGGATTCTGATGAAACATCTATTAACTGCGGTGGACTGAAAGGCCTTCTTCTGTTCTTTTCCTCAGGAAAACATTTCTTAGATGACTTTGTTTATGATTTTCTTCCTGAAAGTTGTTTGTGTTCATCACAGCTGATACACATGGTCCTGCGTATTGATCAGCGGAGCTAACCTGTGTTGAGCTTAGCAGAATCAACAGGGTGCGATTCATTTCAAGCTATGTTAGTATAGGAAAAAAAAGTTCTCAACTGATTCTCCTAGAAATCTCCTTTACTGCATGAACTTAATACCTCCACACCACCACCAACATGTCCAGGAAATAAGAAAAGAAAATGTCAGCATAGATGTAGAAATCTCACAGTTGTTGGGGCTCCCTTTACACAGAAGTAAATAATCAGCCAAATTGTTGATGGTCTTTGCAGGGTCTCGTGGGTCTACTAAGAACACAGAGGATGATAGACTGTAGTAGATCCACAGAGATTGAGTGTGCACCAGTCTTCCATAGTAAGGTTACAGTGGTTCATCCTGCTTGGCGGTGTGGCAGTGTATGGTTGGTCTACATGTATGACTTGCAGCCTGTCCTCACTGTCATGAGACGGTGGTTTTGGAGCAGAACCCAATGGTGCAGGCAGGACTCGGAGTCCAGTCAGTTAAATGAAAACACTTTTCATGATACAAAATAAAGAGCTGTCATGGCAGCTAAACTCAATCCTGAACCAGAGGCACATAGAAAAACACAGGAAACATCAGGAATGCAGGAGGCTTTACCAGACGATGCCCAGCCAACAAATAGCACAAAGACATAGACTTGTATACAGTGACTAACGAGACTTAATGTACAATGCTTGTGAGCTTCACAGGTGTGGGAAAATAGAAGCAATGACACACAAGGGAGCAGGACAGAGACACAACACCAGATGGAGCCATACACAAGAAAAACACAAACCCTATAAAAACAGAAACTGAGGATCAGGAAAACATCAGACATAAACGCAACACAAGATGGGGCTAGACACCATGAAAGACAAACCACAATCTTACACTCCTGTGGCTCGGCCATGTTAGCCTTTTATGCCATGAAGCCCACTCCACTCTGGCAACGCTCAAAGTACTGAAAGTTACAGAAGCTCTCACCGCACAACTGTAGCGGCTAATCCACACTTTCCACATAAGTTCAAATGTCCTTCAGTTGCATTTTTTAGGACACAAAGCAAGAAGCACTTCTTATCATGGCAGACATGAAAAGCAGTGCACGTAGATGGAGTTCTGCACAGTAAAAGCCCTTCACCATCATCCTCTGATGCTGCTGGCTGTGGTTCCTTCAGCAAGGTCAGATCTGGACTCACGGGACCTCAGTCCCAAATCTCATTACCGAAGAAACGTACAAAAATACAATAAATGTCTGCAATTTGTTGAGAGAGGGACCCGGAAACTCAACCACACACAGGAGTAAAAATAAAATATTTATTTTAAAGTTCTATCATGAAGTAAAGTCCTGAGGTGGGGAAGTCAACAGAAACCTGTAGAGCTTGATCACAGGGGAAGAAGGAGTTGCAGATGCTGCAATGACGTCAGTGGTGAGGCTGTAAGGTTCGACAAAATCCTTCTCTTCAGATTGCGGTGCTTGGTTCTGAGGTTGTGGTAAAAAACAGGAGCACGGGTGCTTCACAAAAAAGATAGAAAAGGCTATACTTAACACAGGGGCTAGGTGAAAACCGGTGGTCAAGAGGCAGAGCGAGGATCGAGGTCCAGATATCTGATGGCTGAAGTATTCCGTCACTGGCAAGGCAAGGGCAAGATCTTCATGCTCATGAAAATGGGTCAGGGACCAGAACAAAAACGAGAACGCTGAATGCTACAGTCATGAGATGATCAGACAATCTGGCAGAGAGAATGGGCAACAGGGCAGGGCATGAGTGTGATAGCGGCGGAGAAGTGGGCGTGGCACGTGGCAGTGAGCGGCGATCATGATAAACGTCTATTCAAATCAGAGCTTTTACTGCTGAAATAATGTTTCAATATCATGGTTTAATTTGTGTTTTATACAAGGAGTATCCATTTCAAGCCAACCCTAATCTGGGCTGAGTGTACTCTGGTAAATGTACTCGTGGCATGTTACCTCAATGCTATTAGAAAATAAAAGTTTATTTTCTAAATTAGAGACTCAAGAAGACGTTTCTCTTGTCGTTGCAGAGGCAGAGTGATGCTGTGTCAGAATCAGGCTCTTTGTCCTGCTGGTCTGGTTAAATAGTTTTTAAATGTGTTTAAAATTTCAGCCAATTAGGACAAATTTGTTGCAGTAACGTCGTTTAGACGCGTTAGCGTGTTACAGATGTGGTGTGATCTTATAGGTGCAACATGACTTAGTCCTGTGTGGTAGCGTTATTGTGGGAGTGTAACGTTTGACACAAAGAGCTTAGTGAGGGTTTAGGACAGAGTCTGAAATAGGCACTGGAGTTTCTGTTTGGTGAGTACTAAGAGCGTAGCAGCATTTTGATTGCCTTAATGTTGGAATAGGTCATGGAGACTGAAGTTGCGTCTTCATCCAGGTTGAAGGGACCGAACTCAGACATTTGACTTTTGCTTTTTACATAATTCTATTTAAAAGTAGCTAAAATAAATACATTTTTAATCCTTTAATAATATATTAAGAACAAGGGTTTCAGAACATGAAGTCAGACGTTTTTATTATGTTTATTTTACTTTCAGCGTCAAACACGTCATGGTGAAGCACACAAGTTTTAAAGTCTGTAATGTTAACTTCAGGCGTAATATTTACTCTGTCATGACTTCCCTCCCTCGCAGCAGTTGCGCTGTGAATGGGTTTAACAAAATCAAACCAGGGAGTGATGGGTGTGAATAATTTAGTGAAAAACAAACTTCCTGTTAGTTTAATTCAACATCTCAGCAGCTTCAAAGATCATACTTTCCATACGTCATATCTAAAAGAGTACAGACTGCCTTAAAAGAAAATGAAACATAAATGAAATGTGCTTTTCAGAAACTGCTTTCACACAGAATGAAGCAGGTGTCACCAGCCTGACACCTGCTTCATGTATGTGCAACATGTTGGGAGGTAAACAGGCCCAAACCAGTCAGACAGGGCTGCCTGAAAAGTTTTGAAAAATCATAAAGGACAAAAATGATTTAAGGAAGAATTCATTTTATGCAAATTAGATGACAAAACTGGGCTGCGACATAAGACTAGCTAGCGTTTCAAAATTGCGGAAAAATTTCTAGGATATAGATATACCCATATATGTGAAATATGCTTTTACGCAAATACACAATTTTTCATTGCTGTCTCACTAAATTGTTGGGTTTGGTATCAATGAGTCATGAAACCCTGTTTTGCAGGGACTGTTTATAAAAACTTATGTATATTTTGGTTCCTCAGTCAGAAAAGGGTGGACTGTCATGTCTGGGTTGGGAGTGAGGTGCTGCCTCAAGTGGAGTTCAAGTATCTGTGTTTTGTTCATAAGTGAGGGAAGAATGGAGCGGGAGACCGGTGCATCTTCTGCAGTATTGTTCCGGTCCATTGTGGTAAATATGGAGCTGGTCAGCAATGAGAAACTCTTTGTTAACTAGTCGGTACACTCGCCTATAGTCACGAACACTGAAAGAACAAGATTGTGGATCCATCCATCCATCCATTCATTATTTTAACACACTTCTTCCTTTTTGGTTCGCAGGGGTCTAAGCTTTACGGGCATGTCCAACTTGGAGAAGACCCAGGATATTATGGAAAGACTATGTCTCAGCTGATCTGGGAACACCTTGGAGTCCTCCCAGAAGAGCTGGAAGAGGTGGCTGTGGAGAGAGACGACTCTGGACCTCCCTGATAAAAATGCTGCCCCCGAGTTCTGAGTCCAGAACAAGATTATGGATGGATGGTCTATGTTTGTGCGCACAGCTTGCAAACCAGCATTCTTGGCATTCATGATATTTCGTAGTCCTCCTCCGCGCACGTCAGACCAACCTCAGCAGGTGTCCTCTATGTTTATGATTCCATTTACTGAAATACACGTTAGAAATAAAGATGGGCAGATGTGAAACCCCGTTTTTCAGGGTTTTTATTTATCATTGGTGTGGTTTCAGACCTGAACATTTGTCTGATGTCTTCTGTCATAAAAAAAGCTCTGTCACTCTTAAGTAGAGAACCCAACAACAGATTTTTGACTATTTCAAGAGAAAATTTGTCACGTGACTGTTTTACCATACCATACCATACCAATTTATTTATATAGCACTTAAAACAGCAACAAGGCCAACCAAAGTGCTGTACAAAAGAACACAAACATGCACAGCGGACAGGAAAACATAAAATAGAAATACAGATACAAATAGCAGCAGAAGCTAACTAAAATGGCCAACAGAGTAGAGAACAGACCGGACCAAAACAAATCACACCGTGTTAAAGGCAAGCGAATAGAAGTGGGTCTTCAAGCGAGACTTAAAGACTGAGAGTGTGGGAGCCTGCCGGACACTCAGTGGCAACTCATTCCACAGTCGTGGACCTGCAACAGAGAAAGCCCTGTCACCCCTGAGCTTACGACGGGTTTCTGGGACTGAGAGAAGCATCTGGTCTGCTGACCTCAGAGCGCGCGGTGGAACATATGGCTGCAGAAGATCAGTGAGATAGGATGGGGCGGAACTGTTCAGTGATTTAAAAACATACATGAGAATTTTGAAATGGATCCGAAGGTGAATGGGTAGCCAGTGCAGGGAGGCCAAAACTGGCGTGATGTGCTCTCTATAGCCTGTACCAGTTAAAAATCGGGCTGCAGCATTTTGGACCAGTTTTGAACATGTTTAAAACTTAAGGCATTGAAATTGAGTCGTAGAGACTTCCTTGTGAATGCCAGCAAGTCACAGTCCAGTGAGACGGCACCCAATACATTTCAGAATCCTGAATGAAAGTGAGAGTGAAGTTTATTCCCTTCAAAGTTTTGTAAATATAAAAATACCTCAAGTTGTAGACAGGAGCTCAGGTTTTATTTTAAGACACTTACAGGTGATGTGCAGGAAGAGAGTGGTGGTGTCGTAACCCAGCATGTTCTCTGCCAGCGCAGTGACACGAAATATTCCTGCAGATCTGTAGACGTGTTTGATTCCCTCCTCGGTCCAGCTCAGGTTGGAGTAGGAGACGGCTGTGCCGTCACCAAAATCCAGCTGGATGTTTGTCTGCAGGGAGTCGCCCTGAAACAGAACAGCCGAGCTTCAGTTCACCAACTTTTTTACCGATAAATAAAACTGAATGAAAGAAACCTGACATCAGTTTCAGAATCAACCGTAAAATATCAGACACACACACAAGTTTGGTTCTGTAATCTGGATTTAATTTAAACTGGTGTACTCTCAATTTACTGATGCTGAAACAAGAGCAGAGCAAGTTGAATCTCTGGCGGCTAAAAAACAGATACAACAGTCATCAGTCATCTCTTACAGCTACAACTACAAAACATGTCCACGATGGCAGCTTAGATGCAAAGAAAAGGTCACAAGACAGCTATCAGCCATATTATTATGACCCCCTCTCTAATTTTTTTTGTTCAGTTTTATTTCACCTTTCCCAGCTAATCTCATTGAAGCCTCATTCAAAAGACAGATCCGTTTGTGGTGACTGTTATAAGACTGCTGTTACAGTCAAACAGTGCAATCTGCAATTGAACAAGTGGTCCGCCAATGTTCTCCATCGCTGAGGGATTTCAATAGTGACGGTTTGGATGGAGGGCATTCAATTGTCCCCTTCACTCTGCGACGAGGGACAATAAAAGTAGCACATGAAACGGAGAGGATAATTAAAACAGGTACATGTTTTCACAGCTTTCTCTTTCAATGGTTTTAAGATACGTTTAAAATAATTTAATGGGACTAAGTTGTCCAGTTTCGAGTCTTTATGTAGTTTATTCCAAGAAGAAGGAGCAGTGTCTTTAGCAAGGGTCAAGGGAACAAAGGACTGTGAGCAGAGGTTGTGGCAGAGAAGAAGGCCTTCTCTGTTGCAGGTCCAAGACTGTGGAACACTACATGTCAGGCAGGCTCCCTCTCTCGCTGTTTTTAAGGCTCGTTTAAAAACCCACTTTTATGCCCTGGCTTTTGACACCGTGTGATTGTGTTTTGAACCTGTATTCCACAGAGTTAGCCATTTGGTTATTATCTTTTCCATTTGGATCTATGTAGTTTTTGCTGTGTGTTTTGCTTGGTTGTTTCTTCTGTACAGCACTTTGGTTGGCCTTGGTGTTTTAGGTTTAGTCCCTTTAATTTGAGTTATTTGGTCATAAGACAACAGTTAATGCAGTTTCCATTCAACACATTTATAAACTTTAAGACTCAAATAATAAAAAAAAAAAAATCCTTCTTGTTGCCTACAGGAGTTCTTTCACTTAAATCAATTTGTTCTGTCAATCATTAAGTAGAAGTTTTCCTTCTTTCAGCTGCTCCCTTCTTCTGTAACATTTACAAAGTGAGATGGAGGAAGAAGGGTGACGCTTTCTCCACTACCCTCCACTACATTTGTTTTTATTTATTTAGCGCTCGTTAAAGCGGGGCACCAGCTGGTCAGTTTATTGACCAACAACTTAATTAATATATTCACCTTTAATAATCAGAACTCTGTCACAACCACAGACCACCGAGCTACCACAGCCCTCCCAGGGGAGCACATAGTGGGGGTTAAGAACCTTGCTCAAGGGCCCAGAACGGGACAGATAAGGGTGGAGGCAGGTGTGGGTGTTTCACCTTTCCCACCCACATTTTGATGTTGTTGGTCCAGGGAGTTGAACAGGTGACCTTCCATCATCGCTTTTATTGTCCCCTTGGGAAAATTTTCCTTTCAGCAAGGTGACGAGAAAATTAAAACACATAAACAACCACACCACAAAATTAGATCACAGGCCCACCTTCTCTAACCTCTGTGCCACTCCTCCTCCTCAGTCATTAAGAAGAATAAAATACACACACACAAACACACAAAATCCAACTTATTAACTGTACTGAACTTTGAACTGAGCAGTGGAGGTTCTGTAACGAGCAGGAAGAGGTAAAAATGACACTTTTCCTTCATTTTACAGCGACTGGCCTCGGCTCCCAGAACACTGATGGAGAGCTGGTGAAAGAAGATGATGCAACACGATGGTAAACATGCTGCCTGTTTTTAACGAGTGCTGTTGACAATGAGAACTTTTCGTCTACATTTTATTTCCCAAGCTTTACATATGTTGAGAACATGACATTATTATTATTATATACTTTTATATATATATATTTTACGTGCTTTTTAAAAAACATTTGGTTGTGTGCGAAAGAGGAAAACAGAATTTTAAAGGCGCTGTCGACCCATGTTTGCATTGCAGAGTGTTAGTTTTCAGCTGCAGGCTCCGCTTCCTCCGGTTTCCTCTGGGAATCACATCTGGTGCTATCTGAGGATCGGCACACTGCGCGGGTGTTGGTGCCTCTAGCTGCTACGCTGACCAGGGCTGAGAAGTCCAACTCTCAGACTCTGCTGGCACGATGCCAGCACGAGGCTACTGGGATCATTGTTTGTAGCATCGCATTAACACGACGCCTTTATCCCTAAATACCATAAATAAAAAGTAACTATTGTTCTGCTTTCTGTGTGTACCTGGGTCTTGTTTGTGTGCGTCGGAGTGTGAAAGCACCGGGGGTTTGGCTGAGACTCATGGTGATGTTTCCTGTTCCTCTGCCTGGAGGATGATACTTTTAATAAGTGGATGGGAAGAACAGGAAACAGCCAAGGCCACAGTGTGACACTGTGGGTATTGTTACAAACTGTAATGAGCTGGCACACGACACTGGCTTGGTGTCACTCGGCTCCTCTCAGCGTCTGCAGCGCCTTCAGTGTTCACGCTCCACATGAGCCACACTGGGATTCACTCATCTACATGAGAGTGATGCTGACCACTCTCTGAAATGTCACTCTTTGTGTCCGTGCGTCTCCGAGGACTGAGCACATCCAAACATTTGGCCGTCTGGAGCCTCGAGGCTGAGACGTTGCTGCTGGTTCCCAGTGACAGCGGCGTTGTAGAGACTGACAGGGGTTTGGATACACGAGGCCAGCATTTGTTAAGCTGCATGTCAGACCTGAACCTGCAGTGTCGGTGTGATGAGGAACGACAAAAGAACAATGATTCTGGTTATATCTGCAGCAGACAGGCCCATCATGTATTCTGCAGCAAAGGTTAATACTTGGGTTTAAAAATGAAAGGAACATGTTTCATTCAAAGTTAGTTCAGTTGCCTTTATAATCCAAAGAGCCATTTCTGCTTCTTCTTTCACTAAAACAGTTTGACCAGAGTCACAAAACCCATTAAACAACTTAAAGGATTTGTTATAAATCCTACAGAAATTAACTTTAGTTTCTTACATTTTAAGATGAAAGGACTTTATTTAACTCTTGGCATTTATTTATGTTTAATTGTCAGAATAAAAAAGATTAAACATGTTCAGAAGTAAATATAAGTGCTTGTGATGTACCTCTTCATTAAATCTAAACCATAAATTATTCTGGCTTGTGTGAGTTTTGGTCAATATGTGGTTCTTAACCCACCAGCAGGAGCAGTTTGCACTTCTTTGTGAAAGGAACAACAGGATGAGCACTTCAAGAGTCATCCAGAATGACCTTCAGCAGGACACATAAGGCCCCAGCGTCCTGTCGTGGGCTTTGTAAAAGTAAAGTAAAGTGCTATGTGTCATCATTTTATGTTCCACACAATTGGTTCTCTGTATTTAACTCATCGCACCTGGGATACACCCAGGTGGAGCAGTAGGCAGCTATGTAAGCGCCCAGAAAGCAATTAGGGAGCTGGAGATCACGATACGATGACGCCAACAGGACCAGATCATCTGCAAAGAGCAGAGATGGAATCCTGAGGCCACCAAACCAAAAACCCGTAGCCCCCTGGCTGCACCAAAAAATTCCGTCCATAAAAGTTATGAACAGAATTGGTGACAACGGGCAGCTCTGGCGGAGTCCAACTCCCACCCTGATGGGGTCTGACTTACTACTAACAAGGCGACCAAACTCTTGCACCGCTTGTATAGGGACCCAACAACCAATAACAATGGGCCCCCAATCCCATACTCACGGAGCACCCCCCACAGTGTACCCCGAGGAACACGATTGAATGCCTTCTCCAAGTCCACAAAACTGTTGGAACTGTCAGATGCCCGATCTGGTAAGGATGCTCCCTGGGCGCCTTCCTAGGGAGGTGCTTTGGGCATGTCCAACTGGGAGGAGACCCTGGGGAAGACCCAGGACACACTGGAGAGACTATGTCTCTCGGTTGTCCTGGGAACACCTTGAGGTCCCCCCAGAAGAGCTAAAAGAGGTGGCTGTGGAAACAGATGTCTGGGTCTTCCTGCTGAAACTGCTGCCCCCGCGACCTGACATCGGAATAAGCGGAAGATAATGGATGGATGAATAAATACAATGGACAGTTTGTGCTTGTTTTTCCAAAGAAAATACTATTTTTAAATTTTGTAATAAAAACATATTTAGTTCTAGACATTTCAAAGCACGTTTTTTGCTAAAGTTTATGTAACATCTGGAAATTAAAAGCTTCTTTCTGTCATTTTGACCTTGACTAAGAGCGGCTGCACACAAAACTAAAATATTGCCAAACAAATGCATCTAAAGGACACCATGAACTGGTTCTAATTAACACATTCTTCACAACTTAGAGCCAATAAAACTATAATAAAAGCTCTAATTAACAGAACACTTTAGTTTTTGAAGGGAAGGGGGGAAATGAAAAAGGGGAATTGTGCTGTAATCATTGTCTGCGGTCCAATTTACACCCAGAGCTGGCACCGTTTTTGTTTTAATCAACCTTGCCAGCAGAAAGGAAGCCAAACCTGACTGAGTGAAGCCATGAACTAACAGGAGTTTATTTAGTCAAAGCTAACTGTGTCACCATCTCATTTATTCTGCTTCTAAAGCTGCTGAAGGTTCAGTAAAAACACATTCTGTTCGGTTTTAAAGATGACAGAATATGATTTTGGAATTACGGCACAATTATAAAACAATCAGCCGACACTTTAAATTATTAGGAGGATATTTTAAGTTCAAACAAAAGAAGCAAGAAGACATTGTTTTAGTTTCCTCACCAGTGGTGATACAAACCTATAGGAAAGATAAAAAAATATATATAATAACAAGCATAAGGTGTACTATAAGACATTGAAAATTCACTTAACATTGTCTAAAGAACAAGATGATCCAAAAACACAGATACAAGTGAAAGTTCAAAACATTCTAATTACTTTGTACGCTGTTAGGAAACATCCTCAATCAGAGGAATCAATGTTTGTGGAGCACATTTGCGGACTGCCTTTGCAAATCAAGATGGCCGCCTTAGCTGAAAGGGAACATTTATGATGATTCAGCTATTTTTAAAGATATAGAGCTGAAATTTGGTGTGGTGGTAGCTGACAGTGACGCACAACACATTCTGAATTCAAAGCTAAAAGTTCAAGATGGCCACCAAAGCTCATCTCACATGGCTATAACTCAGCTGCTTTGAGAGCTTTTCAGTAGAAATTTGGTGTATTGGTAGCTGAGAACAATCCCTAATAGACCCTGGTGGCAAATCAAAAATTAAAGATGGCCGCCTGAGCTAAAAATAAAAAATGCCATAAAACAGTCATTTTTAAAAACATTAAGCTGAAATTTGGTGCCGGTAGCTGAGAGCAATGCTCAGTAAATAATTCAAATAAAAAACATTTAAACGGCTTTAACTCAGCTATTTTTACACAGAGCTGAAATTTGATGTGGTTATAGCTGAGAGCATTCCCCATCACATACTGAATCCAAATCAAAAATCCAACATGGCCGCCATAGCTTAAAAGAATAAATGACTATGACTCATTGATTTTTTAATTTTTTTTTATCATATTGAGCTGAAAGTTGGTGTGCTGGTAGCTGAGAGCGAACTCCAACATGCAGTCCTGTCAAATCAAAATATTAAATTGGCAGCAGCGTGGCAGTCCCCGTCATGATTTAATTTATTAAATTTTGCACTGATTATTTTGCACATAAAGTTATTAATTCAGTTCCATCCTGCACACACGATTCACAGTTTATCTTCTAAATTCTTACGTGTAAGAAACAAAATACCGCAGACATTTTCTTGCTCATATTATAAACTACAGAACAGTTTTTTTAAATTCTTCTTCATTCTTCTCCACTCCAGCTCCAACAAAACTATAAAGCCTTAAATTAAAACGAGTCTTTGAAGCCGAATGCAAAGTGAACTGTTTGAGATTTGGCTGATGAGGATTCAGGCCTGAGCCCCTCACATCTCTGCCATCTGCCTTCTGAAACCTGGATCCATCTGCGCGGGTAAATATTGTGTTTCGTTAAAGGTTTTAGAAGAAAACAAAGAGCAGAAGTGATGCTGATCCTCTTTTATCTCAAAATATGTCCCCCCCCCCCCCCCCCCAGTTCTATTTTTAAATGTGGACGTGAGCCGTGGAGTCTTCTGCTCATTAAATATTTAAAGCCATTTGCTCTCCTGAAGAAATACAGCCATCACCGAGCTCATGAATAGAAATTAAAGTTTGAATTCATCAGGAGAATTCTCTCAAATAGGTTGATGCCACAAGGATCTCAATGCCCACCATCACTTTCTTTTATCGCATCCTTCTGCATCCTTCCTTTCTCCAGAAAGTAACTAAAAAAAACAGTTCTCACATTTACAACCAAATACATCGTAAAACAACTGGACCTGGAACTAGACCCCCGGATCCCGCAGCAGATACGAGCCAAGCGGGTTGTGTGAACATGGAGGCAGTTTGGTGGTGGCCAAGCAGCCTGGCAGGCCTGGCTCTGACGGCGGCGCTGCTCGCTCTCTGACAGCGTCTCTGCCGAGGTATTTTGCTTCTGCTTCTGGCTCGCAGCTCCTGCACGGCGTGGGCGGTTTGGAGGCAGCTGACTGCGTTCAGCTTTAGAGAGCGTTTGGAGTGCAGCGACTTTCCAAGAAATCGACAGACATGACTCGAACTCTACGTGCGCTTCAGGGGATGAGCATTTTTCCAAAATTTTTACAAACAGGACGATAACCGTCCGTGACTCAACCTTTGGTTCCCGTTTCTTCTGTGCACAAACAAGCACCCCGACTTAAAACAAATTCACAACTGAAAACAGTTTTCCAAAATAAAACGACAGCTTTAATGTATATTCTGTGAGTTCACCTGAATATTTGACAAAATAAGTCATGGCTTTTAATAAGCAACCCATCTACTTAGAGACTTCTTAAATTAATTTTCAGGAGACTGAGGAAACACTTTATTATTATGATCATTTGCAGGGACTCTGCATGAATTCTGACTGAATCCAAGATTTCAGCAGCTCAACAGTCCATGATCATCATCATCTGATTCTTGTCTTTACGACACTTCAAACAGGTGAGCAGGACACGAACTGGACCTGCTCAGTGTCTGAGACCAGCTCTGTAAACTCTCCAGGATGTCTCTCTGCATTGGTGGTACCTGCACATATGCAGCCACGGACGCTGGCTGGAGGAACGAGAAGACAATGCTTAGAGGTCAAATGAAAGAATGAATAACTGAAGATTGGGGGCGGGGGGGGTCTGGAAGAACTCCCCCAGAAAATTGGGAATAAACTAGATGTGATTTCCTGCATTTTTATGTATTTTAATGCTACTTGAAGAAGCAGCTATGTGATATTAAGAAGCTTGTAAAAGGCTATTGTGTTTACAATGAGTGTTTAATTCAAATTCATTTCAAATTCAATTCAAAAATACTTTATTAATCCCAGAGGGAAATTATTTTGTTGTTGTAACTCGTTATCCTCATTTCATTAAGAGATGTTATAGATGCTGATGGCTGTAGACAGGAAGGATCTCTTGTAAAGGTCCATCTCACAGTGGATCCTAAGAAACTGGCTGCAGATGCCGTCCGATCCTTCCACCCAGACGAGCTCCTCATAGCTGCGGACAGCCAACTGTAGGTGCTGAGGGACGATCCTGTTCTTCCGCTGTCGTGAGCCATGTTTCCTGCTAGTTCCAGGATCTCAGTGGTCAGGTACTCGAGCACAGCTGGCAGGTAGATGAGAATGCGTCCATAGAACATCCTTTTCAACTCATTTGAGAGTTGGGGCCATAGTTGAGATATTATTTCAGCTTTTGAGATGTTATTCAGCTGCTGCTGTTGAAGAAAACTGCCTTGTTGCCATGGTTACGCATCATAACAAATGTCCAAAACTAAAAAAAGTTTCAGTAAAAATCCTTCCAGCTGCACAGCCTCTGATACCAGAGGAAACAATCACCCAAAAAATGTGATTTACATCCAGAAAAAGAGGAATTAAAGTTTCCAAAAGCAAAATCTCAGAATGAAAGTAACAGAGCTGCTCCAACATGCAGCCACCTGGAGCGGCGCAATTCTAGAATGTTTATGTAATTATTTTCAGTTTACATAGCCAATGCAATTTTATTCATTCAAGGCAGTCATATGTGTTCATAACTTTATTATTAGTAAGCCTGATAGTTACTGGATCCAAGCAAACAGTAACCTGAACGCACCCTGTCAAAATGAGAGAGTTCCCGGATCCTGTTCTGGTAGGATCCTGCACAAATTAAGCATGCCATGGGAGAATTCATGAGAAAACTATGAGTCCTACAGCAACGAGAAATCGTTACTTAAATTAAGACAAAAATAAAAATCTAAACTTTGATATATAAACTGTATAAGAAGAGTTAGGATTGTGGGACTAATAAGAGTTTGTAATTATTGTAGAGTGTGCATCATCTTTAACAGACTACTCGAGTAATCGACAGGTCGATTCCTAGGACATCTATCAAGTTTTTTAATTTCAAGTCGAGTATTCGTGGTGATGTCATTATGTCGCCATTACGTCATTGCGTCACGTGATCCACACCGGGCGCGGGTTACAAAATGGATTCCTAGAGCGGCGCAGGCCCAGTCTTGGCAAACAGGTAGAAATGCATCAATAGTCTTGAAATATTTCACTAAAGATGAATCTTCCGGTTCAACTACCGTAAGAAAACAGAAAATGAATCAACTTCCTGACTGTTTGGAGAGCGTTGCGAACCGGTGTTACACCATAATCTGTGACCACCGTATATTGTGACCATAGGGGGCGGTGTTGCATGCACTGTTGCAGGTCACAGAATATGGTGCAACACCGGGTCCAATCGACCGAACCAGAACCAGCTTCCTCTGACCTTGTTCCACAAACAAAAAGCAAAAAATATTAATCTCTAAACCTATAAAAAACCTATAAACATATTAATCTCTAAAACTAAACCTAATGCGCACCACTGCGGGCGGTGGTGCGGGGTGATTGACACCCCCCCACTGTTTTTAGTTTATTTTTTGACGTGCCGGACATTTCTTTCACTTTTGCAGTTTAATAATAATAACTAATAGTTTTGTTTTTCCTGTGACTTATTTGCTGTATGATAAATGGTAGGAGCATAATATACGCTCCCAATGTTTTGTTGGGTCTTTTTTGGGGGGTAAATAGTGACTTTATTTTGCGGTTTTATTTATTTATTTTTGCATCTTTAGATCCTATGATGTCATCAAATACTCGAGTTCTACTCGAGTTTTATTATGTTAATGTCGAGTTTAAAATTTATGTAGTCGTTCAACCCCTAATCATCATCAGACGTTCAGTTCAACGGTCTGTGGTAAAATTATCCAAAATCAGACAACTTGTACTTTGTGTAAAAAACATCCATTGAGTCTA
This sequence comes from Nematolebias whitei, assembly GCF_014905685.2. Taxonomy (NCBI): domain Eukaryota; kingdom Metazoa; phylum Chordata; class Actinopteri; order Cyprinodontiformes; family Rivulidae; genus Nematolebias; species Nematolebias whitei. Next base: position 8,556,280 of record NC_056513.1, on the reverse strand, counting down.
ATAAAGTCCAACCTTCTGTGATGTTTGTACTCTGAATAACAGGAATAATGATAAATGAAGGACACACTATCATAAGTCATGTGATGGCACTGCTACTAAAAGTTAGAGTAAATTACTCCTGATAGAGCTGCATATTTATTTATTTATAGTATTTATAGTGTAGCATATTTAGTATTTGCATCTCTTTCCAAAGCAGCATTAGATGAAAATTTAAAGAAATGGATGGAAACAGATGAACTGGGCAGACAGTCTGAAATAAATGCTGTTTCACACACGCCTCGGCTCCAGTGAGTGGGCCGTGCTGATTGTGTTCTCACCTCATCCAGGTGCACCAGGAAGGTGACGTTGTTGCCCATGTTGGCGGTGAGTTTTCCATCTTTGGTGGTCAGCATGAGTCCTTTGGGAGGTCTGTTGGGGCACTGCTGCTTCCTCGCCGTGTACATCTCTTTAACTCCTTTGGTGCAGTTGTTCAGCACCACTTTACGGTAACTTTGGCAAGACAAAAAGACAAATACGGAGGTTTTCTTTAACTTTATTTTAAATATTGACTTTCTACTTGAGCCCATCACTATTTGCACCTATTTATATTTGACATTTTCTGAAGTAATCTCTTGGATGCTGCATGAGCTTGTGTCTGAGAGTCGGAGCTGAACTCGGCACGGTGCAGCGGCGGTGTGTTAACAGCCTCTGGGAGAAGATGACAACTGACAAGACGAGCTGTGTCAGAGGCAGTGACGCCCCGGGACGTTTAATCAGAGCGGCAGCGAATAAAACACTGTAGCTGTGATTAAGCTACGCAAGGTGTTCGTCCCCTGGGGGTGTCTCCAAAACTAACACAAAGGATGCATTCCTCGACGGAAAACGGACCGTCTTTAAACGTAAACGATCAGAGCAAAGACAGAAATAGTTCAGCTGTTTTTGAGAGATGTTGTTCGGCTTCTGTTCCCCTCCCCCACTATTTTCAAATGTTCGCTCTCAGAGGGTGGTGGCTGAAATACTCTCCTACAAAATAAGACGGCTCTTGAAGAAGCGGGTCTTTAACAGAGTTCCCAGCATTTCAAACAATTCCCTGCCTTTTCCCTGAGTAAGTCCTGACAATCCAGGGGATATTTCAGTCACAAGTAACGCTCAGAAGATGGTGAAGGATTTACTGTAGCACTGAATGTTATAAATTATGAGAGGAGTTATACATTGGTGTCATTTTTTAAAACCGATGGCCTCTCTTCATGTGCTATAGCTGTCCTCTCCACAGCATTGTTATGAAATGATAACTTGTAACAGCATATGCACATCAGATGTTGGATGCTAGCATTAATACAAGCACACATTGAAATCTCAGAAAGATCATCTTTTAATCAGCCGATCAGTGTTCAAGTTCCCTGAGATTTCCCTGTCTGGAAAATGTAAGTCTTTTTCCAGGATTTTCCTGATTTCCAGAGTCGCTTTGGAACCAGAAACGGGGTTTTGTCTCAAGTTCCAACGGTCAGTCGTCACTTGTGATTGTTAACTCGAAGGTTTTCAACTTTTTGTTGTTTTCTGCAGCAAAACAAAGAACTGCAAGAAATCAAAACCTTTAAATGGTAAATGGTAAATGGACTGTACTTGTATAGTGCCTTTCTATCTTATTTCAAGACACTCAAAGCGCTTTACATTACAATCTGTGCCTCATTTACATATTCATACAGAACTCTACTAGATCTCTACAAAGCAAATTGAACAAATCATTCTAAAGAGACTAATCAGAGCTTTAGATCAGATTCATACACTGATGGGACACACATCAGAGGTTATGAGGGGTTCAGTGTCTTGCCCAGGGACACTTCAGCAGGTGACTGCTGGTGGATTCGATCCCCCAACTCTCGCATTGGAGGACGACTGCTCTAACCACTCAGCCACAGCCGCCCCTTTAACACAGGGCTATTCAAATGGCGGCCCGTGGGCCATTTCTGGCCGGTGGGTGACTTCAGTCCGGCCCATTAATGAATTCATAGAAATAAAAAAAGTTTTGGATTTTGGGTTCTGTTTACAGTAGCCCCTCGTTTATCGTGGGTGTTCTGTACCCTGCCCCCTGCGATAAGAGCAAAACTGTGAAGTAGGGAGACAGTAGTCCAAGTTCAAGTTCAGTAAACTTTGTCATGACGTGCCAGGCTGCAATCACACTCATCACCTTTTACTTCCAATCTCCCTCCTTAAATAAGCAATTTTAATTTAAATACTGTAACATTTTAAATAAACAATCCATGCAGCATGGATTGTTTATTTAAAATGTTACAGTATTTAAATTTAAATTGTAGAAAAGAGAAGTGCAGCAGGACATCAAAGCGTTAACCCTTCACACAGCTCTGCAGCACGAAGCAGAAATGTACTTCTTGATTAATTACACTGTAACAACTGAACATAGAAGTTCTAAAATAATTAAAAATAACTTTTAACACTTTTATATTTTGTGATTATGATGATTTTACGATGTGACATACTTGGAATTTTAAGTTGGAAGAGAAAAATCGATGGGTCCCGATGAACAGCAAAGAGTTAACCTTCACAAAGCCGATGCAGCAGGAGAAATGTAATGTGTGGCAGAGAAGGAGATCAGCTGCAGGAGGGAGCTTCCCCCTGCACTTGTGGGCTGCGCACACGGTGCAAAATCATTTAAAATAATTTATTTTAAGTTAACAATCCATGGTTCATCCATCAATCAGCCAATTGTGTCATGTTCAATATGACTTTGAAAAACCGAGACAGAGCGAATCCATGAAAAATGAACCATGAAGTACCGAGGGACTACTGTATTGCATTTATGATCCAATGAGATTAAATAAAAAAATTAAAAGGTAACAGATCATTGTGATACTTGGTTTATTTACATAACGACTTTAATTGCTGGATGTCCGGCCCCTGAGCTGCTGGTTTTCAGAAACTGTGGCCCCCTGATCAGTTTAGATGAATAGCCCTGCTTGAACACGTGTATGTTGCTGCAGAAGACGTTTATATATTTGGATTTATGATAGCAGGGGTTCTGCTCTTTGGCATCGGTGAGGCTCTGCTTAATCGACTTTTGAAGGAGACATCAGCAGCAGTTTCGGCCATGACAAAGCTTCCGAGTAAGTATGAAGGTTTGGTTTGTGCTGTGAGTACTCAAAATCAGCTGATTTACGAGCTAAACCGTAAGATGGAGGTGATTTGTGAGAATCGCAGGCCACCTGCAGCTTCTGGGACTCATCAGCATGTTGGGATCAACCTTGAAGGAGGCTCATAACATGGATCAGTGGAGTGGATACGTATGAATTTGACCATTTTGAACTGGAAAGTTCCAGCAAGGACGCAAGGCTTACGAGAAAAAACAGTCTGCCTGAAGAAAATCAACAATTGTGGCTTCTCTGAAGCTGACTTCCCCGTTTGGCCTCAGATACGAGCCGACTATCAATTTTCTCCTGGGATATGGGTAACTAGAGACAAAAGCTTTGTCTGTCGCCGCCCCACCACCACCTCTGGGAACTTCTGTGCAGGCTTATCAGAACTGCTGGCTGAAACAACATCAGAACTGTGGCCTATCCTAAAATTGCCTTTTGTAATACCACTATCCTCATGGTTCTTCTCTTTTTCTATCTAAAAGTATTCTGATAAATAGGGGCTGCACTTTTCAGCAGAAACAATGTGCACTCCGCCCATCGTTCGGACAACTGTACGAACGTAATCTCACCTTATTCCGGTAGAATGACAGTAAGGCTTATTCTGATTCTTGGCTGCATCTCTGCTGTTTAGGTCCTTTTACTAAAACATTTTGATTTTGCACATATTAATTTGTATTCATGTGTTACTGGATGGTTCAGGTCTTACCCAGTGCTGTTGAAGTAGTTCTGACCCTGGCTGCAACTTCTGGACACAGTGGAAGGATTGAACCAGAAGGCCGGTCGGCAGTTTCCGTCGCCTCGCCGCTCGTACCCATAATCACTGTAAAACAAACACAGCACCGGATCAAGACCCGCAGGAGTGAAAGGACACATTGTCCTCTGGTGCACGTGGCAGCATTATCCAGCTGGTGATGAGAGGCATGTCCACCACAGAGGTGCATCATTATTACTTATTGATTATGGCTTGTGCTGAAAATGCACCAGAGGACGGTGAAGTCGTGTGTCAGGACATATTACCTCGGGGCAAAGGTTTGCTGGTGTATAAACGTAACGGCTAACTGTCAGAAACCTGCCAGCATTTCCAATCAGCCCATGATTTACACGTAAGCAAGAAAAGTAAGCAAGTGTCCGTTCTCATAATGGCTGTGACATTGATTTATCAGGTAATTACCGAGCCACAACAAATAAACAAAAGCAACAAGCCAGCAGCTCACGGGTCCATTCTCAGTCTGTGATTACAACAGTGTGAATTAGTCATTAGGAAACTGTCAACGTGGGGGTATTAAAGGTTTTTTTTCTAGGGCTGGGTGGAGTAGTTATGAGAATTTCATTACTGATGTTCAGACAAAATCAGATGGTGCCTTTAAGACATTTACAAACAAGCAATAATATTTTAAACTAGATTCTGAAATAAGCAGGAAGCCGGTGAAAGGATGACAGCACGGGTGTGATGTGGTCATCTGATGTACCGCCGGCAGGCCGTGAGGATCAAACACAGAGTTCAAGATGTTCCAGAAGTGTCCAGGTTTGAGATCAAATTAAGAAGAAATCAGCATGAATGAGTTTTTCAAAAATAAATAAATTTATCAACCAGGTGCTCTCCAGAGTCCAAAATGCTCACTTTGTTTAACCCTTTTACATTTAGAGTAATTTAAACTTTTTAGATTTCAACTAATGTCATCAAACATCCAATGAAACATAAATCTAACATATTAAATATATATTTTCTTTGTTTAGTTGTCAGACTACTTGTTTATTTTGATGTTGTGTTGTTTCTTAGAAGTGATTATATAAAATGGGCGACACGGTGGATCAGTCGGTAGAGCATCTCAGCCGCTCAGTGAGAAGGTCATAGGATCAAATCCCGGCTTTTGGGTGGAGTTTGTTATGTTCTCTCCGTGCATGCATGGGTTTTCTCCCACAGACCAGAAACATGCATGTTAGGCTGATTGGTAACTCTAAATAGTCCCTGGGTGTGAGTGAGAGAGTGAATGGTGGTTTGTCTCGTTTGTCTCTATGTGTCCCTGTGATGGACTGGAGACATGTCCAGGGTGTCTCCCACCTCTTGCAGCTGCTGGATATGAGCACCAGTGACCCGAAAAGGAAGAAGCCAGTAAAGATGGATGTAAGGATGTAAGGATGGATGCATGGATGAATGAACTGAAATGCCAGCAATAAGTTAGAGGCCCAGTGAAATGAATAAACGAGTCTGACTCATGTTTGAAACGAGTTAAGGAAACTAGTGTCGAGCTTAAACCACCATAACACAATCTATACATTTGCATCATGATTTAATTATTTAAATAAAAAATTTGGGGGGTAAAAAGATGTTTGGAGGTCAATAAAACTAAAAATTATGCAAAGTAAAAACAAAACACTTAAATAATTGAACTTGAGTTTTATCAAGTAGCTTCTGCTTCAGTTCGTTTTCTGTCCATCAGTTTGTAGTCCGCAGACAGAGTGGTGAGAAATATTATAATAGAAGTGTTCCTGTTGAGCTTTGTAGACTCGCCATTTTCAATTCTTGAACCAGCCCTTTAACTGAGCTGCACACTTCAGGGCGCAGCACATAAGAACACGTTCACTGCATCAGCATCATTCATGCAGTAAGTTTAAAGAACTTCTAAGAGAACCATTAATAATGAAGCATCTAACTGTAAAACTAGACGCTTCGCATTTTAAATGTAGACACGCTAGTTTTGTTTGTTTATTCTATAAAATGTAGGTTGTCATTTAAAAAATTTTAAACATGCACCAAATAAATCATCTGCAGAGAGAAGCAATAAGTTGGCCCGGATGAAAAGATCACGGGGAAACACAAACTAACAAACTTTAAGCTAATTAAATACAAACCAATTAGAGCTCGCTCCCTGCCCTTTTATAAACAATATTCAGATAAGTGCCTGCCAGTACTAGAGACAAAACTCTGACTTGGATTTGCATACAAATGAAAACTTTTTACCTCCCCACACGTCTGAATACAGTTCATATATATATATATATATATATATATATATATATATATATATATATATATACTGTATATATAAGATTAAGTTGGTGGTTAACACTTTAATAAAATATTTAATGTTTTCACATTAAAACATTTCACACATGTCTGCACATGACCTGTTTAGATCCTAACTGCTAGTATTTTTATATTCTCTGTGATGCCTTGTGTATATTCCTTTGCATTGAAACTCTGGCACAACAATTTCCTGCGGGATCAATGGATTGATATCTTATCTTAACATCAGTCCAGCAACGTCTGCCCCACAGTTACAGACAGCAGCAGAAAATGGGGACAAGTTGTCAGTTACTGGTTGCTATAGTAACCACAAATTCAATTCAGTTTATTTCTATAGCGCCAAATCACAACAAAGTTGTCTCAGGGCACTTTACAGAAACATTGACATACATAAAAGCCAATTAGTAAAGTTCTCTATCTAAGGAATCCAGCAGACAAGTTGAATCTTGGCTTCGTTGCAGTCTCCCATCCTGAGCAAGCACCGTGGCAACAGTGGAAAGAAAAACTCCCTTTTAAAAGGAAGAAACCTCCAGCAGAACCAGGCTCAGGACAAGCGGCCATCTGCTTTGACCGGCTGGTTTGAGAGGACAGGAAGGAGAGACAGACGAACACAGAATGGTAGGTCCAGATATAGGTCCAGGTGTATATGAAAGACAAAAAAAAAAAACTTGTTAAGGATAGAAAGAATATTTACCAACAATCAAGAGCAGCACAACATAACTTATATACCAATAAATGTCAGGAGAAACAACTTCTTGACAAAATTTATTTTAAGAATAAATAAACCAACTTTGACAAACTTCACATCTATAATAATGTTCAAATAAAAACCTGTTACATATA
>NC_056513.1:8508007-8548878 GCF_014905685.2 Nematolebias whitei | reverse complement strand
AATTGCACCACTCAAGGTGGCTGCATGTTGGAGCAGCTCTGTTACTTTCATTCTGACATTTTGCTTTTGGAAACTTTAATTCCTCTTTTTCTGGATGTAAATAGCATTTTTTGATGATTATTTCCTCTGGTATCGGATGCTGTGCAGCTGGAAGGATTTTTACTGAAACTTTTTTATTTTCGGACATTTGTTATGATGTGTAACCATGGCAACAAGTCAGCTTTCTACAACCAACAGCAGCTGATCAACATCTCAAAAGCTCAAATAATATCTCAACTACAGCCACAAATCTCAAATGAGTTGAAAAGGATGTTCTGTGGACGCATTCTCATCTACCTGCCGGCTGTGCTCGAGTGCCTGACCACTGAGAACCTGGAACTAGCAGGAAACACGGCTCACGACAGCAGGAGGACAGGATCGTCCCTCAACACCTACAGTTGGCTGTCCGCAACGACGAGGAACTCGGCAGACTGCTGGGAGGAGTGGCCATCGCTCTGGGAGGAGTTCTGCCCGGCATTTGGGCGGTCCTACAGCCTGGGGGAACCGAGAGGCCAGCCGAGTCTGGGTGGACGGATTGGACGCATCTGCAGCCAGTTTCTTCGGATCTGCTGTGGGATGGACCTTTACAAGAGATCCTTCCTGCTTACAGCCTCAGTATCTATAACATCTCTTGATGAAATGAGGATAACAAGTTACAACAACAAATGATTTCCCTCTGGGATGAATAAATATGTTATTAAAATGACTGTGATGAGTTCAATAATATATATATATATATATATATATGTATATATATATATATGGTGGCTATCTTGGATTTGGCTGCATGGTGACCTCTCATACCAGAATGGAAGTTAGCATGTTGCCTGTTTTTGAAGTTATCCATCTCATAAGGTTCACATGTATACATACATGGCAGCAGCATTGTTGGATTTGGATGTGGCGTCCCAATTTTTGAAAGGAACCTTTTGTACATCTAGCTATAGCCACACACTACAATGGAATTTGGCGGATGACTTATTTTTCAAGTTTTTCAGCTCACAACATGCACAGATGGCCCCAATCCCCACTCCGCTCTGTGACAGTGGACAATAAAAATGGAACTGGATAAGAAGAAGCTTTTCTTTTGTTAGCTGGTCTTTAAAAAATAAATAAATAAATAAACAATTATTTAATACTGAAAAAGACAACTCACTGATCCTTTTCCTTTTATAATTTTGTTTAAAGGGTTGCAAGTATCTTTAGTTTGTCATTTTGAGTTTCCACAAGACCAAATGTCAAAGTAGCTCTCTTACAAAAAAACAACTAAATGTGTATTCACTCAGTGGATTTGGTTTTAAACCTGGTCGTTATTAAATGATTCAGACAGTAGCGCAGATGTAGGAACACAGTGAATCTGACTGCAGGTCAAATCAACCATATTTTTCAATCTGTGCAATTTATTTGCTTGTTTGCAGCTTGTTAAGTTACAGGACTCGGACAGACGGGATGAGATCTAAAGAGCAGATTTAAGTGGACTGAAGAGGCCATTTAATGGTAGCTGGACGGATGCACTGGAAGCGAACAAATTGCTGCTGAAGGGCAGTTGTTTATTGCAAGGTTATATTTGTTTTGTTTTTTTTATTGGATGCAGCGTTTCATTAACTAACCTGCTGCGTCTCCATCATATTTGAAGGCTGTTCATTGTTAAACAAGTCATGCAGAAGAAAGTGAAAATTCCTGAACAGATTAAAAAAAAATCCCGCACTTCATTTGAAGCTTCCACACGTGTGGCGGCGTCGCAGAACAAACACGGCTGTTAATGAGCTTCTCCTTTAGCGGACAATGGAGAGGAACATAATCCCCCCCTCCACAATTACGGAGAAGAGAGCCGCTGAACAAAGGCTTACAGCGTCTTACCATTCAAAGTCATGAGCCCGGCAAATACAAGACTCGGCTGAGAGGATTCTGGAGTAGTCCTGTCCCAGCATGCAGTAGTTTCCAGGCCTGCGCTTCATGTAGATCTGCTTCTGACCCATGACGCACGGCTCGCCCTGTGGGCACATTCACCACGGGCTGTTAAAAAGACGCTTTTACAGCCTGAACTTCATTAACGCCCCAACAGAGACGGAGGGTCAGCGTCACCTGGTTGTGCAGGTGCCACGTCTGGTAGTCCTCCTCCGTGCACTTCCTGCTGAAGATGGACTTGTAGTCTATCTTGATGAGCTGCCACTCAGAGCGGTGACTGAAATGTCCAAAAAAGCTGCGGACAGACGACAAACATCAAGAAACTGACTTTAAATTCAAAGCTACAGCTCTGTGTGTATATATATATATATATATATATATATATATATATATATATATATATATCCTCAGCAGCAGTTCATGAACGTTTTTATCCTGTAAATAATAATTTTGGAGTAGATTCGTTTAAATTTTAACATTTTAGAGACAACTTGGGAACTGTTGTTGTTATAAGTTCTTACATGTATTAAATATTAGAAATAATTTAAATGTTTTTTATGCATTGTCCTAATAAGTGTAATGTTTTATTCATTTTAATCTCCGAGTGTTTTATTATTTTTGTTTTACGTTGTTGAAGTTGTGCGTTGCAAATTAGCTTCGACTGTAAACGTGATAGTGTAGAATATTTGTTAAACAATAACTGCAATGAAATAAAACGGTGGCAGTCATGTGACTTTGCTCTATCTTTAAGTCTCAGTTTGCAATGAATGAAAATACCTATTTCCCATAAAAGTGAACTAAAGCGTTTAGGTATTTATATGTGGCTCTGAAGTGTTTTTTTTTTTATTATTATTTATTTAGGGAATAAATAATAAAACACGAGTCCAACATCATCCATGTAAATCAGCGTCTGACTGCATCGTGTAAGGACAACAATCTGGTCCTTAAAACCAAGGAGATCATCGTGGACTTCAGGAGGGCCCACTCCCCATCTATGTGTTGATCTATAGTGGAACTGGTGTCCAGTTTCTAGTTTCTGGGTATTCACCTCTCTCAGGATCTCTCTTGGCCAATATCAAGGAAGGTCCTCATCCTAACTATGGACTTTTCAACCTCCTACCATCTGGTAGGTGTTACAGGAGCCTCCGCTCACTAACAGACTCAGAAAGAGCTTCTGTCCCAAGGCTGTAACATTACTGAACTCATCACTGTCACTTTAATAACTTGACTTTAAATACACACAGTACTTTGTTTTTAACGTTGAAATATTCATTATATCTGTATATTTATGATATGACATCTTATGCCATTTCTCAGACATTGGTTTCTCAGATCACACTATCGGTTAGTTTTCTAATTATCTCTCAGACCGGAGGCAATGTGTTCAACACAATGGTACTTCTTCCAGTTATTTAACTGTCAACGATGGTGTACCACAAGGCTCAGTCTTAGGAACCACTCTCATTACAATCTACATAAGTAATGCAGGTCAGTTCATTCCTGACATCTTTACATTTCTATGCCAACAATACAGTTTTTTTGTTGTCAAGCTAAAGCAGTTGCTAAGGTTTTCCAGATTTTAGTCTGCATTCGGCATCGCCCAATCAGATTTGTTCCATCTCAAACTTGTGCTAAATTCTGATAAAACCAAAGGGACGTTTTCAAATAGGAAGTTGGTACCGGTAGTCCTTCCTTCTATCTTATCTAAGAATGGTGTTCCTATTGAGTTTGTGGATTCTTACAAATACTTGGGAATCTTGGTTGATGTAGTTCTTTTTTAAGCCTCATATCGAAAACTTGATAAAGACACTGAAATTAAAATTGGGTTTCTTTTTCAGAAATAGGTAGATCTTGTTTAACTCTGAATGTTAAGAAACACCTTGTAACTGCTAGTTTCCTTCTGGCCACTGACTATGGTGCATGAATGCTCCTGCAAGCACCCTGCAGATGTTGGATGCTATCTATCATGGAGCGCTAAGATTCATAACTGGCTGTAAATACCGTACCCATCACTGCACTCTGTATTCATTGGTCAGTGGGTCATCATTAACTTCACGCAGACTCTACACTGGTACATTTTCATCTATAAAACACTTCTTGGTCTGCTGCCTTCAAATATCTCCTCCTACATGTCATGTCATCAGTGCAGCTACAGCGTGCGCTCTCAAAACATCATTACCTGCAGCGTCCCCTCAGTACAGACTGAATTCTGCAAGAGGACAACAACTTGCAAAAAGATCTGAATCTGTCGAATTTGGCTTCTCAAAGGAATTTTAAGCAATTGTTAAAGTCAATGCAAAAATCAGTTCAGACATGTTCCTGTTTGTAGCATTTTACCTCGTTTCATAATGTAGCTTGTTTTTATTTTGTTTTATATTTTCAGTTTTATTTATTTAGTCATATATTTTTATATCATTTTATTTACTTTTCATTTTATATGCTTTTTATGACTGTTTATTGTTGTGTGTACCTCATCTGTGGTTTTTTTTTTTTTTTTTTTTGGTCTAAAACAGGTTTCTCTTAAAAATTTGTACTCATGACTCAGTGAAACTAACCTGTATAAATAAATGTTGCATGAATGAATGAATTTGTACAGTCTAATAATGCATTATTCATACTTGCATTGTATTTATATATTATTTACTGCTGTCATAATACATCTGCATATTTCACTTCATTCACTCTGTATATGCTGTATATATATATATATATATATATATATATATATATATATATATATATGCATGTCAGTAAACACATATATGCATATACTCATCCAACATTTACATTGTAAATAATAACTCTACTGGCCTCTGTTGTATATAATGTTCACATTTGAAAGCATTATTCTCCATACTCATTCTCTGCACGTTATCTGTAAATAATTGGTAGTAAAACTGTAATATGCACTTCTGACTAAATGCTAACTGCATTTCATTGGCTCTGTACGTACTCTGAACAATCACAATGAAGTTGAATCTAATCCAATATAAGAAACTAATCGGGACACATTCACCCCATTTTCAAGGTACCCCACAAGGATCAGCACGTTGTAACACCTTTGATACTTACGTCATGATTTGGTTCTCCGCCCCGGCCTCCACCAAGACTCCATCCACAAAGAGAGGAACCGAGGAGAAGCTGTGCTGGGTCCACTGCCTCCCCTCGTCAAAGCTGACCCTGTGTCAGAACACATTCCTGTCACAAACCTGACAACAGCGATGGCACGGAAACAGACACTCCCTGTTAAAGTCTGGTCAGAGGGGAGGGTTTAGGTGAGGATCAGAATGAGTGGCTGGTCTCATCAGACGAGTCTCAGAGCCCATGTGCAATTAGCCGCTGTAGCTTTGGGTAAATATCAAAAGGCTGAGCATTAAAGGGATATTTAAGAGACAGTCAGCGTGGGTAACAGGAAAACTGCACTCAGAAAACACGAAAAGACAAAACGTTTTAGTGTTGAAAAGGGGAAAAGCACTCCCTTTCTGAGTATAAAGGTTGCACGAAGGTGGGAAAACAAGACGAGAATAGAACTGTTTTATGTTCGAGTACAAAAGTGCACAGGGAGAATGAGACAGCAAAAAAAAAAAAAGAAAGAAAACTGGACAACTTTCATCATCAGTCCTCGACTTTATTGATCCTGACAGCTTATCAACGTTGGAGCTGCGGTGAGAAGAACTCGAAGGAGCCGGATTTGACATGGACTGAAACACTGCTGAGGCCTGAGCTTGAAAAAAGAAAAATCCCCCGTCGCCTCAACAAGCTCTCTGCTGTCACTCAGCTAAAAGCAGCGACAACAGAAGAAGCGGCGACGTGCACCTGCGACAGGATTCAGCCAGAGGAAGTGTTTAAGAGAACACCGGCTGCGAAAACAATACGTCTCCATCGCTGCTGCACGCTGGCCGTGGAGATGCACAGGCGGTTCTGTTTTTTAAAGCTCCTCCTCCATCCCACCTAAATTGGGTAGGAGACAAAAACCCAGAAGGCCACACTTCACCGGTTCTAGAACTAATTTCAAAATTGTTGCAAAAACGACTGGAGAACAGATCAGGTCTCCCTTGGATTAGTCTGCACTGAAGCAAAGCGCAAGCATCCGACTTGGCAAGAAGAAGGGAACTCGTTAATGGAAACACTAAAACACAATGTGTGTGTGTGTGTGCACGTGTGTGGGGGTGTCTACACTTCTGCTTACTAATGATAAGTGGCTTGAAGAAGAAAAAAAGCTCTCAAATGAGATTGCCTGCACGTTTTATCTTACACGGTGACGCCACAGTCAAAGTGCTGCAGCAAAAAAATCAAGCGTCACATCTTTCCTTAAACCGTAAAGGTCGAGTTCACCTTAAAATAAAGAATAAAAATAGAAATAGACGCAAGTTCAAATGCCAAAAATAAATCTCTGAATGGACATACCATAAGTGTCTGGTTGGCACAGACGGCTGTTTGACAGCAACGAGGGCCCCTCCTCTGTCCAAAAACCAGATGTTGTGCTCCTCTTCAAAAATCTGAGCAAAAACAAGAAATTGAAGAGTATGAAAATAAAAACCGCAACATAAATCGTCCATTTATTCTAACAAAGTTAAACTGTTCTAGTAAAACTGATTCCTAATGGTTTTTGATTTAAAAATAAGGAAAATTATATGTTACGCACAGTTGCTTGATGATGTTTAGTAATTGTGAACGTTTTTGAAGCAACCGAATCTGAAATGTGACTCTAGCCTCCAAAACCTGCAAACTCCAAAAAACAGATTCTTCTCTAATACTCATTTCAACTGTCCACAGGTCTCTTGGATTTAAACAGTTAAAATCATTGATGAAAACATTATTTCTTGGTTATATCAGGTTTTCATCACCCGCTTCAAATGTTAACAGCCATTAAATGGTCATTATTAGTTGTTATTATCCCCGTAAGTTGTATTCAGACCGTCCCTCCTGTGTATACCTCCTAGTAGGTTTTTAGGTACATTCTTATCACTGATAATGGGTCAGGGCGTTATGTTTAGCGTTAGTGCTCTGAGTCAGGTGTAAGGTTAGGTTTAGAAAAATAGTTAAATACAGCTAACAAAAAAAGCCTTACGGTTTTACACGTGGGCTAAGCTGCATATTATCAGCGATAAGAATGTACTGTTAAACCTACTAGAAGGGACAGTCTGAACACAACCTATGGGGATGATAAGAACTAATAACAGCCATTTAATGGGCTGATAACATTCAAAGCCACTGTTTTCACTGGTATAATGATAAAAGCACAGTAAAAACTAGCTTAACTGGTCTTAGGAAAGCCTAAAAGTCGTCGTTAGGCAAAGCAAGAGTGGGCATTGATAAAATCTGAAGCACTGTCATTGTTTTTCCAAAACAATATTTATTATATAAATGAAGAAATATTGTATAGATAAGGTCACCTTAAAATTATGTTAATAAAAAAATATATATTTTACTTGCCAAAAACACGCAACTTAACATGTTTGAAATGGTGTGAGTGTAGATGAAAGTTTGTTTTACATAAAAATATGTTATTGTGGACACAGAATAGTTTTGCATTCATTTGGTTCTTACAAATTAAAACGTTCAAAGTTTCCAGTTGAAAAGAAAAAAAAAAGTGTTTCTCCTAAATTTGAAACTTGGATAAAATAAATCCGATTGTGAGCAACTCAAGATCCGTCAAGGCAGCTGTGTATGTGAATGCTGGGCCAGCGGAAGTAATAAACATATTTTTTCCACCTATGTTGTATGATACCAGTCACGCACACATATGGTGCGTTAGAAAACATGTTGCTACAGCGTCTGCATGTGAATAAATAATAATAATAATAATAATGTCATCACAATGTCAGCACTGTATGTTTCCATACAATGGCGAAATTAGTCTCTGCATTTAACCCATCCACCACCAGGTGGTGCAGTGGGCAGCTATTGAAAGCACCCGGGGGACATTTTGGGGATGAGACGTGCTGCCCAGAGACGCCACGTGATGTGCAGTGACTGGGGATCGAACCTGGGACTTTTGGGTCCCAAGCCGGCTGCCCTGCCTCTACACCATCTCGGCCTGCAGAATTTTCAGCATTAAATGTCAACAAGACTGAGCCTGGTCTCTATCTTCAGGTCTCTCTTGTAAATGATTCCCCGAGACTCAACGGGATTAACCTGTATAAATAAAGGTTGAATGAATCTGAGTCCTGACATCTGGACTTTATAAATGCAACGATGTAACATTATAACTGGTGGCTGACAAAACACAATATATATTTTTTCTAGCTAGCCAATGGACTAGCCTCGCAATGCTAGCTGGTTTTAGGCTAACTTAAAGCTGTGAAGAAATAAAGTAGGGTGACCAGACGTCCCAGATTTACGGGGACAGTCCCCGTTTGGGACGATTTGTCCCCAGTTAAAGCTATCCCCGGAAATGTCCCAGATTTTAGCGTTTTATGAACGAGAAAAAAAAACGTTGCGTGTAGACTGTTATTACAGTAGCCAGGTAGAAAGCGCAAGTATGTTGCGCAAAACAAAAGCTTTTACTGTAGCTGGTCGTGCTACTGTTAACGTTACAGACAGAGAAGAAGAGCCGAGTGTGCCGCCTTTAAAACAGAAGAAGAAGAAGCATGAGAGAAGCGTAGCGCTACTTCTGTAGCATCTTAGCTACTGCGTCTGCATTGCTTGCTGCTAGCTCAGCGCAATACAGGGGGATGGGGGAGGATTGTGCCAAGTTCTTTAAAATAGATACTGAATCAAGTGTTTACTTATGTAGGTAAACATAGATGTTAAAATATACCAGAATGCAGGAAATGGCATCTACTTTTTTCAAAATTTTCCGTGGGACACCCAGACCACGCCCCACCACCACCACCATTGTATCCATCACATTACAAATGTTTCTGACACCATTGCTACTACAATTACTTTACTTGTTTTATTACTCTCAGGAAATGTGTGTGGAGAGACACATTCCTGCTGCTACATTTGATTTTTATTGTTTAAACATTAATAAATATGTAAAAATAAATTAAACCATAACTGACCCCGTTTCTTAATTTCATCTTGATAAACATTTTATTATTTTTTTGTCTTCGAGCTGAAAATGCCCCCAGATTTAATTTCAGAAATCTGGTCACCTTTAAATAAAGCTCTTCCCGTTCTTAACATTTAGGACTCCGTTCATAAACTTAAACACAATCAGAGTACATTGTAATTTGTTTAGTTTACTTCTTTTTTTTTTTAATGAGTCTTCCAAGAAATGTGTTGCAACCAGTAGATCTATTCAGTGCTGTGTCAGCGAGTTGGCAAACACACAGGTGTTAATGCTTTTAATTCCAAGTCCTCAGTAAACTGATGGTAAAATGGAATAATCTGGGATAATCTGTCACATCCTGGTGTGTGCATCTCACCGGTCTCCAGCTATTGCCTGCATCCGACGACACAAACATGCCAACGTTGTTATACGACAGCTCTGCTCCAACGTTTCCTGCAGTGGAAGATGACACAACATATTCTGTATGCGATCAGCAAAACCATAATGAGGTCACGCACATGAAACGTTACAGGCACTGCGACATGTTTGAGATTTATCTCGTTTTTGGCTTGCTTCCCAGATCAAGTTGCTGCTCCTTCATTTATGTTCCTCAGTTAACCTCCAGAGAGATACATTTATATTAATTTGTGCATACATCCATGTGAGATGTGGAGACGTCTCTCCTGTCAACTGTGCTGTAGTTGTTCAATACTCCAAAGCTTGATGGTGTCTGTGCAGTGAGTGAACTGGTTTCTTGTCCCGCGCTGATATCTGGGCCATGACTCAGTAAATAGGCATGTGTTTGAACTGGAACTGTTTGTCATATTAGTAAAATAATCTTTGCACCAGCTGACATCTTGAAAGGAGCAGCGGGCAAAGTGAATCACAGTGCCAAAGCAAACTTGCACTGATATACACCCTGCAGCCAAGGCGCCGAGATTTCTGCTTAGTCAGCATTTTTGCGCAACAAAGTAAAAAATAAATAAACAAATACTTAATCATAAATGTGCACACTCTCGTCGAAAAAGCAAGCTAGTGCTAACATCTGTATTTTGCCTCATTTGTCTTTATTTCGTTGTGTTTGCAGACACATCAGAAAACAAAGTGAGGCCCTTCTGCCAAATGCACATTACTGAATGATGTGTCCCCAAATATGTAGAAACATGATCCAGAACTTTCTTCCTGAGGAGGAAGAGAAAAACATTCAGAGAGGAACTGATCACTGCCACTGAATCTGCGACTAGGAACAACAACTTGGCAGAAACAGAGGCAGAACAACTCAGAATGAAAATATCAGCAATGCTCTCCGGTGCTAAGCCGCCTCCTTCAAATCTCAAACCACAGGAAAGAAAAGCTGCAAACCCGGCCAGTTTCACACTGTGGTGTTTGTAGTGGGTATACTGTGCTTAGAAATCAATGTACACTGGTTAGTACAATGTAATAATGTAGTTAAATTCTTAAGCATGTTGAACATTTTCAAATTTCTCTGATGCTTATACTTGAATAAATGTACAACACACTTTGTACAACAGTTGGCTTTGTATTAAAAACGTGTTAAAGAATTTATAAAACTGTATCAAAGCAAAGCTCTGCATACCGACAGATTGTTACGGACACATTAAACTAAAATTATACTAAAATTCTTAAGCTTTTCTAGTGGGTATACTCCGTATACCTGAGTATCGCGTAGACTACACCAATGTACACCTATCAGGAATTTCAACCATGTGACCAGAGTGGCGCCTCTGTGGATGGGACTAACAACGACCCTAACGATCCTCTATTGCATATGTGTCAAACTCAAGGCCCGGGGGCCAAATGTGGCCCTCGTTGAAATCTTATCTGGCCCCCAAGATGATATGTGAAATGTAAAATACTTCTGTCACTTTAATTTTTTTCAGTAATCTCTGATTATGATGTTGAAAGCACAACAGAGAACATCAAATGAGACCAATCAAATTCTTGTTGAGGAACCTGTGACCAAGAAAAGATGCTGAGTATCTGATTTGAGTTAATGTAGATTCTGAAATTGGCCCTTAGTTTGAAAAAGGTTTTAATTTTGGCCCCCTTTTGTAAGTGAGTTTGACACCCCTGCTCTATTGTGGAGTGAGAAGTCAATCTGCATGTGTCTCTATTATGTAAGCTTACAGAACAACTCTGCTTTATAACTTGAATCCCACACTCCTTGTTTCATTGAACTGAGAAAGCTCCTCGGATGAGAAGCGAAACGTCTTCAGTTATAAAGTCCAGTTGTTTTGTTTTTAACTTTTTTTGGATTCAGAGAGTTCCGCTAAAAGAAGCAAAAAAACAAAACAAAACTGCTGAGACAGTGAGACCACACAAGGGTCATCAGGTCAATGACATGAACAGTTCTTTCTTGTTGTTGTTCTTCTTCATGTTTTTTAACACTGTTGTGTTAACTTATTGTGTAAATAAAGTTTTGTTAAAAATCAAAACCTTCTTCTTTTTGTTCTTGTTGATGTTGTTCTTCTTGTTCTTCTTCTTGTTCTTGTAGTTGTCCTTCTTTCATTGAGTCAATTATTGAACCTTATTAGAATTAAGGTTTTAGTTTAAATGTGCGCTGTAGCCCATGTTTCTGTGGATACGCTCTGGTGTTTAGCGGTCCTGCTCACCTGTGGCTACGATAATTCCCGGCGCTGAACTCTTGCTGGAGATCGTTCCCGACACGTAAGGATTCTCTGACATTTGCAGTTGAAGATGAAGGGAACAAAAAGGCTGAAAAAGAGGAAAATAAACAAATAATGCATGCAGATTTAAAATTTAAAAGTGCAGAGTGGAAAAAAAAAACATTTTTAAGGTTGAATTTATGAATATGTTGACAGTACGTGTGATGAAACTTTACACTATTTAATTAATTGACAGGTAGAAGAAATTCAGATCTGGTATTTGGGGCGGCTGTGGCTGAATGGTTAGAGCAGTCGTCCTCCAATGCAAGAGTTGGGAGTTCGATTCCACCAGCAGTCACATGCTGAAGTGTCCCTGGGCAAGACACTGAACCCCTCATTGTCTCCAATACGTGTCTCATCGGTGCATGAATGTGATCTAGAGCACGGATTATTCTTTGTACACATATAGTACAGTGCTGTATGAATGGGTAAATGATGACACAGAATGTAAAGTGCTTTGACTGTCTTGATACGATAGAAAGGCGCTACATGAGCACAGTCCATTTATTTGAAAGTTATAGCACAGAAAAAAACAAACGACAAACTATAAAGTAAAGGCCTTATTTTGTAGTCTTCCAAAACTGAACAACTGGTGCTTTCAGAAGTTTCACTAATTGCATTTAATCTGTCATTAATACAAAGAGCAATACAATTTGCATTCAAGTATGAAGCCAAGCCTCGGAGGCATGCACACAACAGAATACAATTAGAGTTGCTCACAGAGCAAAAAAACAATGTCTGCCTTCATCCTGCCAACAGACAGCGTGTCACTAGTGTGAGGACATCAAAGCAGCGGGACCGAGCAGGGTAATCAAAAGGAATCTATGGCGGTAATTAAAATGTCACATGAATGTGCAATCACAGAAAACCTGGAAACCTCACCGCACGGCTCTGAAATCACCTCTTAAGCAGCATGAAGTCTTGCTAATGTCTCAAAACATGATTCCTGCTAACAGCCAGCCTGTTGGTTTTACGTGCAGGGAGGCCGTCTAATGAGGACAGAATGTTAACACATGCAGTCGATCTGGATCCATCACTCTGGCACCGAGTCGGTCTCATTTACTCGACTGCTCTCGACCCAACGGGTCGGGGCAGATGGCTTCCCATCGCGAGTCTGTTTCTGTTGGAAGTCGTCTCCGTCGCTGTCCAGTGTTTGCTAAACGGTCAGAATGTTGGCTTAAAGCAAACAGTCTGTTGGCGTCTAAAGCTACACTTTTATTTACAAGTTGGCTTTTTATGAAAACTGACAGACTGAAGCCAAATGGATTACACTGACATGAGCTGGACTTCCTGAGGATTAGTTTGGACTGAACGTAACGTAGTCTTAGATTTGGTACTTTTTGTTCAGAGGAAATCTGAGTGGAAAAAAAAAAAAAAAAGTTGAACTTGACACCAAAGTTCAAACTCAGTAATCCAGGTAAAAAATCCAACAATGCTCAGTCAGGTCATCTGGACAGTTTATTTTATTGCTGAGCCGTTTCGTCCTTCATCCAAAGGACTTCTTCAGTCTGAGGAGACAGCAAACAAAATGGATTCCCACAAACAGCATACTCCATAGTGGAAACAAACAGCTTGCTGGTGCTAAAATAGCCTCTAGGGCCCACCCTGTCCTCCGTAAACTCATCTGAGAGAGTCATGATGAAGTGGTTCAAAACACCAAAGTTCATGCTCAATAATCCAGGTATAAAATCCAACAACGTTCAGTCAGGTCATCTGGATGGTTTCTTTTTTGGAGCATGAATTTTGGCGTTTTGAACCACTTTGGCATGACTGTCTCAGAGGAGTTGACAGGGGAGAGGATGGGCTCTGGAGGCCATCTTAGCACCAGAAAACAGTACACCCCCCCCATTGTGGAATATGCTGTTTGTGGGAATCAGTTTTGTTTGATGGCTCCTCAGATTGAAGAAGTCCTTTGGATGAAGAACGAAGCGTCTCAGCAAAAAAAGAAACCGTCCAGATGACCTGACTGAACATTGTTGGGTTGAACTCGACTGTTAAACTTATCTTCTCTGTTTTTTGAATTAACACTAAAACAATGGTTGCACCTGGGGCGGCTGTGGCTGAGAAGTTAAAGCAGCTGTCCTCCAATGCGAGAGATGGAGGTTTGATTCCACCAGCAGCCACATGCTGAAGTGTCCATGGGCAAGACACTGAACCCCCTGTTGCCTCTGATGTGTGTCCCAACGGTGTATGAATGTGATCTGAAGCACTGATGTGTTGTCATC
This sequence comes from Nematolebias whitei, assembly GCF_014905685.2. Lineage (NCBI taxonomy): Eukaryota > Metazoa > Chordata > Actinopteri > Cyprinodontiformes > Rivulidae > Nematolebias > Nematolebias whitei. Next base: position 8,535,019 of record NC_056513.1, on the reverse strand, counting down.
GTATGTTCCCCTACATTGACGAAATTAGTTCTCTGCATTTAACCCATCACACCTGAGATACACACAGGTGGAGCAGTGGGTAACTATGTAATCGCCCAGGGAGCAATTAGGGATTAAGTGTCTTGCTCAGAGGCACCATGACATGTGGGAATGGCTGGGAGTCGAACTGCAACTTTCTGATCCCAGGTCGGCTGCCCAACCTCTACCTCATCTCAGTCCCTATTATTATTCTTTGTAGAGATCTAGTATAGAGCTGTGTGAAAGGGTAAATGAGGGCACAGCTTGTAGTGTAAAGTGCTTTGAGTATCATAAGATAGAAAGGCGATATACAAGTACAGTCCATTTACCATTTACCGAACGGTAATTCAATTTTGAATTCGACCTGGTTTGTTTGTGCACGGCTGCACTCAGATCTGTTCCTCAGCTTGTTTTCTGTGTAACGTATGACAGGTACCACAAACTGTTTGGGTCATTATGATCAGGCAAAAATAAGACGAACAAATAAGATAACTTATTTAGACTTTTTGTACGTCGTCAGATTATTGCACAAGATTCAAAACGTTGTACTTGTAACCATCATAGTCAAAACTGATGATTCAATATGTCCAGTCGTCCCTCACTATATTGCGGTTCACGTCTTGTGCTTCACTGTATCGTAGGATTTTTAAACCCGTTTTTTTTATATTGTATGTACTGTACACTCATCTCGTCATCATAGTCTTTACCATCAGCGCCAAAGAGTTCAAGAGCATACGAAGTGTTTATAAGAGAGTGGGAAGGGTTTATAAAGCCTTAAACATATATAACTAATAAAACGTAACCCTGTGATAGGTGAGGACTTTATGTAATCTCTCTTTATTTTTTTATTTTATTTTTTTTTTGTTGAGTTTGTGGGCGGCACACGGTGGTGCAGTTGGTGGAGCTGTTGCCTCTCAGCAAGAAGGCTGCCAGTTCAAATCCCGGCCCGGGATCTTTCTGGGTGGAGTTTGCATGTTCTCTCTGTGCATGTGTGGGTTTCCACAGACTAAAACATGCACGTTAGGCTGATTGGTAACTCTAAATTGTCCCTAGGTGTGAGAGAGAGAGTGAATGGTTGTTTGTCTCTTTGTGTCCTTGTGATGGACTGGAGACCTGTCCAGGGTGTCCCCCGCTTCTCGCACATTGATGGCTGGGCACGGGCACCAGTGACCCCCGGTTCCCAAAAAGGAAGAAGCGGGTAAAGATAATGGATGGATGGATGGATGGATGGATGGATGGATGGATGATACAGTATCTATGTCACTACCTTACCATCATAATTCAATCTCAATGTCACTCACTGCCTCTGCAATAACCTGTCACACAACCTGTGTAGTACATGTGAGTTATGTGTAATATGTGCATTTTAGCTTATATTACTACCTTAAAATACTTGTTCATACAAATTAATCCTGCTTGCACCATTAAATTTCTACCATGCTGTTTGTTTACTATTTTCTCTTTAGGATCTAGTAAATATTATAATTACGTTTTCACTTTTTGTACACTTATTGCATGCTTTTAGCATTTCTTTGATTTTTTTTTTTAGTGTGTCAATTCGGTTCTTCTCATCCTGAGCACTTCATTGTACCGTTAACCTTGCATATGACAAATAAACATAACTTGACTTAACTTGGATAAATGGATGGATGGGTGGAGTTGAGTTTGTCAGACGTTATGCAAAACCAACGTACTCCAGTAGTTTGGCAGTCACCATTAATAACGGGCTCTTTAGGGATTTAGTCTTTCACATCTGGCTCATTTGTTCCTTCAGCTTCTGGAACATCATCCACTCCTTCACTTTGTTGCCACGTTTTGAAGCCAAGAGCAGTAAACAAACTTTGAGTAACGTAGCCACCTAAAATGTACCTTCAAGGATCCATCTCACTCTTTGTGCAACCATAACTTATTACAGGAACATCTTGCTGTATCAGAAAAGAAGTGTGGAACCACAGATTCATCAAAAAATAAAGCTAATGTTTTGTAAAATATGAATTATTTATTAACTTGGGCATTTTTCTTCTGCAGGCTGTCACAAAGAGTCCAGATTTAGAGACTTTGTTTGGTTTCTTTATAGACCTTGAGTCAATTTGATCAGTTTTACAGACGTGCTTCTTATTTCCACAGCGACTGCACCCTCAGGTGTGCCCTTCAGCAACAGGTTTCTTCTGACAGATGTGCAAAACAACCAGACGCCAAACATATCGCAAGATCAAGTAAAGCTGTTATTTGTAGCTTAATTACAGCTAATGGCTTAATGTTTGTATGCCTCACAATAAAAGGGACGCTGTTAACTTTAAATCATAAACTCTAATTACGCCTGGCGCGTCTCCACCGGCCGTGTCAACGTCGCATCTCTGTAAACAGAAGCAGCATTGACAGCTGAGCGTCTGTAGATATACGGCGCTGTATTTTACCAGTATGCAGTGGACGTCGTTCCCGTCCAGGTCGGAAGCAGGAGCCTGCAGCAGCCTCCAGTCCCGGCCTTTATTGTAGGTGATGTAGGTCTTCACCTGGTTGTCCTGTCTCTTGTTGGCGATTAGCATGCCTTTAATTCCAGCCACCTGATGGACAGAACCACAGATCAGTTCAGATGTGTCTTCATTTCAAAATATAAATTACAAAATACCATTTTCCCCTCTAACACTGCTGCCAATTCTCCCAACGGCTGGGCTGTAATAAAAGAGCTTCCCAGCACTCTCATCATAAAAGGTATTTTTGTGTTTTGCAGCAGCAGTCTTCACAACATCACTTAAATGCAAATGAAATGCTTATCTCCTCCTTCTGTTGCTGACAACCGCGCAGACACCGTCAGCGAAGTCGACAACAGGTTCTCATTGTGTGAAGTGCTATCTGTAATTACATCCTTACAACCTTCCAAAGAGGACAACACAACAAGCGTGGAGAAGGCAGAACCAAATCACACACAGACACATGACCCTCACAAAGCCATCAGAACCTGCTGCTTTGAACGTTTCTGTGCACAGAACCTTCAGATGATTGTGTTGAACACAGTGAAGTAAGGCCACACCCACTAAACAGACTCCAAGCTCACAGCTTCCACCGTTTATGACCGAGTTTTAAACTAAAATCATTTAATGCTGAGAAATGACGAAAATAATGCTGTTTTTGTCTAACTTTGAAAATATGTGCAAGACCCTGCAGTCCAACAAAGTTCAGTCAGATCATCTGGACGGTTTCTTTTTTTGTTGTTGAGATGTTTCATCCTTCATCCATAGGACTTCATCAATCCGAGGAGCCAAAACAAACTGAGTCCTGCAAGCAGCACGCTCACATAGTGGACCAACCAGTTTGCTGGTGATAAGATGGTTTCTGAGGCCTGGCCTCTCCCCCGTTGACTCCTCTGAGGCAGCCGCAGCCAAAGTGGTTCAAAACATCAAACTCTCTCGCAGCGTTACCATGTTTGCATTCACAGAACGCGTTTTGAACAAATCTCAGCAGCTATCGCACCAAATTTGCGCTTAATATCTGTGCAAGTTCTTGAGCTGTAGCCATTTGTGTGTAGATTAGCATTGGCTGCCATCAGTGGTTTCTGAGATATTTTGCTAACAGATAAATGTGGTCGACTCCAACAGTCAACACCAAGGTTATAAGCAAATATAATGTGGAATGTGTAAAGCTCAAAGTATGATCGTTGTAAAAACACAGCTACTACCACCAATTTTAGCTTAAAGTAGCAGAATTCCAGCCATTTTTGTGCTTTATAAGTTAGCTATGGCAGCCATCTTAAATTGGGCTGCGTCCAAATGTATTCAAACTGTCCAGTCACCGTTTAGTTCACTACACCACGAGTCAGATAAAGTTTAACAATCATTCACACATGAAAAGTTGTTCTGGGAAATGGCCACGATTCAGTTAAGCAGCGTTCAGCCTGAGCTCACACAGCAGACTAACCGAGGCTAATGCTAACACGTGCAGCTCATTAGCGTGACTTTAAACACTGAAAATGTTTTTAGTCGTCTAGACGTCCCTAAATAATGTGGCTTGCCACCATCCCCTTAGCAAAAAGTATTTTATTTAAGTGTCCTACAAGTTTACTGATTTTACACTATTTTACACTAAAAATGAAGAAGTGTACTTGAAGTTTACTTTTTAAAAACTTTATTTGATATACTTAAAAATACTATAAAAATGTGGCAATTTAGTCCTTTCAAGTATTAAATCAGTGTACTTCTAGTACACTACAAGTATGGTGTGTAGTATACTTGATATACTTATACTTAACTTAAAAGTATACTTGCAAAAATAAACTTCAAATGTACTACTTTTTGTTAAGGGTCCTCTGCCCGAGCTGTGTGGCTGAGAACTGATGAAAATTATTCAAGTCTAAATATGAAACGGTTCATATATGTCGTAATTCATAAAGTAACGCAGAAACATAATTGTCAATTTTTTTTTGTTTTTTCTTCACAACTTTAAAATCTGTCCAGATGACATGACAACTTTTTTTGTGATTTGTTGACCTGAATACCTTTTTTGAACCATTTTGGTCAGGTACGTTGTCCACAGGCTGGTTGGATGAGTAGCAAGAAGTCATTTTGTCTATAACATTTGATTGTTATGCATGATGATCGATAGTTTTGGACAGATGGTCCTTTTTGCACGTGTGAAGCCAGTTTCTGGGCATTCCACAGCAGGCTGGCTTGAAACACATCAATAAGCTGCTATTTATACAACAGATTATGTTGGCAGGCCTCAGACTGACCAAGTCTGTCGGATGAAAGACGAAATGTTTCTTCCAAGAAGAATTCATCCAGATGACAGGATTTACTTTTTTTTTTGTGTGTGTGATTTATTTACCTGATTAAACTTACTTATTTTTTCTTTAAACATTAAAATCAGTTGTTCTGTAAAGTTTCAAACACATTTGACCATACCATACCCATACCGTACCGAACCATACAGTGCTTAATTTGAGCAGGATCCTGCCGGAACAAGATCCGGGAACTGTTTGCTTAAACTAGCAACTCAAATCTGCGCACATAAAAGTCCAAAGTCATTGCACATTTTTATTTTGATTATTTATTAAAAATACAACAAGAAGAGACGCTGTCCAGTCTGTGGAGTGGATATTATGGACACAGCAGTTGCACCAGCTCGCGCACATGCTCCTGCCCAACAGAGACGCGGACGGCATGTCCCGCAGGGATGAAGTGTCTTCATCTATATGGCAAGTCAAGTGGCCAATTAATAGCCATACATGTGGTAAAAGTGGCTATTAATCAACTTTTACCACGTCTGGCTATTAATGGGCCACTTGGCTTGCCATACTTTACGCACAGGACCCACAAGCTCCCTCCGCTCTCCACTCCACTACCCCCGACCCAACCCCACTCCCTCACCAGCCGGCCCACTATTTGCGTTCCGGCATTGATTAGTTTACAAATTAAGCCCTGGTACCATACCATACCATATCATACCACTTTATTTGTAAAGCACTTAAAAACAGTAGCAAGACCAATCAAATCCGTCACAAAGCCACAAACCCTCTGCCCCCCTCACCCTTAACGATACCCCCATCATCACTGTGAACTGTTATCGGTTTCTCGGCACCACCCTCACCCAGAACCTCAAGTGGGAGCTGAACATCAGCTCCCTCATCAAGAAGGCTCAGCAGAGGATGTACTTCCTGTGACAGCTGAGGAAAGCCAAGCTGCCGGCCAAGCTGATGGTGCAATTCTACACGGCCATCATCGAGTCCATCCTCTGCTCCTCCATCACAGTGTGGTACAGTGTATCACTGTATTTTAACTGCACTACTCCATGTGCAGTGCACGTTTTTTTCTTCTTCTGAGTATTGTATTGTATTGTATTGTACTGGTTGGTGTACATATGTTTTCTTTTATCTTTTATATTTTATACGCACCTTTATACCAAAGCAAGTTCCTATAGTCTGTGAATCCTGTTCATTGACAATGGCAATAATAAACTGAATCTGAATCCTTGTGTGGCTCAGGTGTTATCCCTCAGAATATAGAATAGAGGATCAGTCTCAGCTACTACCACTCCAGATTGTAGCTCATATCTGTAAAACTCACCAAGTTATCACCATTTTGACCATTGTGGGCGCCTATTTGAATCGAGATAATTACAAAACTTACTAAGCTTTAGATGTCAGCTGAGTAAAACTTATTTTCTGTGATTTTTTTAAGATATTTTGCTCATGACACAAACAAACATAGACCTAGGCAAAGACATTATTGCCTTCGGCGGCAGGCGATAATCATTTGCAGTAATCTCCTCACATTCATCCGTCTCAGGAAAATGATGCACCTATGAAGTGAACCCAAACATGACATGCAGTAGAAAGGACAGAGGTCCTCTGAGAGATTTCCAAAGCGAGGGCTTCCACTCGGATGTGCTCCCCTCCCTGCAGGGAGACTCGTCTCTATAAGTGGCACTAATAGGCAGCACATTTGACATCGTCATAGAAACATGGCGCTCAAGATGGATGCGGCTAATGAGGGTCCCCCCGTCCTTATCCAACCTGACATGTCAATCACTGGAGTTATTATTTATTACCTCCACCTACTCTCCTCTTCTCTCCTACACAGATACACCTGATCACAAACAAGAAACAGCGTTGACGTCCAGCAGCGGGTCTTTCACTCCATCCATCACGACACCTACACTCTTCTTCGCAAAACACTGACAAGCGCAGGCGAAGGTTCCCGCTCCGCAGCACAGATTACTCTGATGTTCGTGTGAGCACGCCATGACAATTTCTGCAGCAGCTGAGGGGAAACGGAACAGAAAATGAAGCATGACAACTCTGCTGCAGTGTCTGAGCAAAGACGGGAAGTCCCAGCTGGTTTTAATAACCTCTAACCGTTGACTCAGTCATCAGCCAGAACTTTATGAGTTGACCAAACTTACCCAGAGTTTTAGTATTCTGTGGTTTGTTATCGCCTGTTGCTAAGGAAAAAGGTGAAAAAGTAATGATTTGTCCGTGTCTGTAGTTCATTTGTCGGTAGCGTTAGCAAAATAACTCATTACAAACTAGACTGAGTTTATTGAAACTCCTTGAAAGCAATCGAAACGTGAACAACTCATATCTTGTGGAGTCAACTTCATTCAATATGGCTGCCACAGCTGTGTCCGCCAAACACAAATCATTCTTTAGCTCAATCAGTTTGACACCTAAAGTTTGATAAGATTGATCTCCAACATTTTCTCATCTTGCTATACAATATGAAATGTTGCATAATGTTATAGAGATTTGACCAAACTGGCTACAACTTAGTTGTTTCTCAACACAAGAGAAGTTAAGTTCAAACAGTTGCGTAAAGGCAGCGGGTGATAGGCATTCTTTCAAAGATGCAAGGACGTTTATTGTCCCCCGTCTCAGAACAAAGACGGGGAATTGGAAAGACCTTCCTTCCGTTCATCCGTGCATGTTGTTAACACGATAACTTGAATAGAAAGTGACGTACCAACTTCCATTGTAGTGTGGCTACATCTGTGTAGAACATGTTCCTAGAAAAAAATGTATTGCCAAGTCAAAATCCAAGATGGCCACAACCATATATATTTAAATCAGTGTTTCCCCTAACACCACCACCACCATTGACAAGTGCCAGCACTGATGTAGCATTAAGCTAGCGACATGCAATACAAACGCACTAACTAAAAAGATGACTATGGAGGTTGCGCTATGCCTCCCCTCATGCCATTTCCACCCCCCACTCCCCACCCCGCTCGAAAGCTGTCGGTACAAACAGCGCATAACTCAAAACGTGTCTCCGTCTCTACACCTCCACCCCCTTGACAAAAATTGTGGAAGATATGAGCGACCTGCCAAGGCAAGTAAACTAGGGAAAACACTGTATACGTATATGGGGGGGGGGGGGGGGGGCACCAGCCACCCCATCATTAGAGGAAACAATGATTTGTAGTATTCATATTGATTAAAATATATTTTCCTCCAATGATTGGAGCAGCTCTAGGGGTGGTTGAAGATTCATCTATCATGGCCAAGGCCACCATTGGCCACCCCCTGGCTTCAACACCCCCCCACCCCCACCCCCGCTCCCTTCACTTGTCAGGATTCATCGCTCTGCACTGCCTCAGACAAGCAAAACAATAAAATTAAAACCTCCCTCCATTCTCCACAGTGCAACACCCACCCACTTGAATATTGTGCACAAAAAAAACATTTAGGATTACTTTGATTCTCTGTTCAATTCCAGTCCAGAAAAACACTCATCACCAAAACTATTTGACCTGAGAACTATAACATTCACCGTGCAAACCAGAGATCTTTCTCTAAAAAAAAAACTCCACAATAATTTCAGCTCTGCACTTCGACTTATTACAGTTCTCTTAAAAATAAATGTTTTTATTTATTTAAGGCAGATAATGGAGGCAGGAGATGTAAATTGCATATGAAATGTTTTTATTTGTACTCCAGTTTAAAACAAAACAACTAATAGCTAAACAAGGCAGCTCAGCATTAATATAAACCGAATTTCTCACAAGTCAGTGCTTCCAATGCAAACTCCAAAACATTTATTGGATTTGCCAAAGAGCAAAGAATATTTGAACTGTGGATGTTTTTCATACGAAGAAATTTTATCTCAATCCACCTGAGTGTCTATAAAAAGATTATTTATTCTCTACGTTTATTTTTCCATATGCTACAGCTTTGACGTTGCGCTTTGTTTGATGGAGTCAGTGTTTTGGGATGAGAGGCGAACTAAAGATGATCCACTCTGAGTGACAAAAACAACGAGAACCTCTGCACAGACCTGACTGAGAGCGACTCTGGAGCTGGATCCAAAACATATGGAATAATAGAATGGAAAGAAAAACAACTACTTTAGTTATTGAGAACAACGTCTGAACATACAGTGCTTTGTCCATGATGTTATATGGATAAGGGGATTTAAATCAATAAGTCAATAAAACATATTTTATGTCAGCAAGATCTGCTCCAAATTATAAATCTGATTAGAATGGGTCTACTCGTTTTGCACTATTTCTTTAATTCAAAAAACATTAAGCATAACAAAAACGTGCTCTGTATTGTCCGTGTGGCCACACAATGACAAAAGTTGTGCTCTGCATTTAACTCCTCACACAAAAAATGTATCAAAGCACGACTTCAGAAGCAGAACTGTGACTTTTAATACTTTTACAATTTACTAGTTCCTTCAGTACAGACTGAAAGCATGCAGTAAATAGGCCAGGGGTCTTTAGAAAAAAAAAAATTCACTTTTCAATAAGCAAATCAAGAGTTTTAGGAGTAAATCCTACAAAAATAAATGCTTGTTACATTATTTAATATCTTCAAAAACAAAAGAAGCCCAGCTGTGTGCTGCTGCACATTTAAATTAGCATCATGTTTACGTGTTGTGAAGGCACAAATTGGTTTTTTCAACATGTGCACGCATTTGTTCCTCTGCCTTTAGTTCAGAAGCTGAGATTGTTGCATGTTCAAGATAAAATCCAATATTCATATCGATTCTTCAAGATTTCTACAAACAGCTTGGACATTTTTGTTTTCTGTCGATGTTTGAAATGTATCTCATAAACTTTTTATTTAACAGCAAAGCACAAAATTGACAAATTGCAAAAATTGAAAAGTTTGGATTGTAAAAACTGGAAAAAATTCTGCATGATTTCACAGCTACTGGTAATTTATTTAATTTTTGTGCCAAATCAGAAGGAAGCGGCGTTTATTTGTCATTTTCTCCTGTAAAAAATGACAAAGACGACCAAAGAAATCAATGTCACTGCTGATATCTCCATTTAATGCCTGCACCCATAAAAATATGCATCAGGCTCCGTGTGCCAAACTTGGTGCATTTGGGCATAATAAAGGTTTTTACTGCCCTAAATTGATCAAACAGCTTGTTAAAGAAAATCTGCAAAGTAAAGTTGCAGCTAAAATAAAAAGTTCTGTAAGTTGTAGCTGGGTGGGAAACCCAGGAGTCGTGGTTTTTCTAGGTCTTTTTCATTTTTCTTTGCTTCATCAGTCTGTGCAACAGTTTACATGAAGTGTGCATCTCAAAATATAAATTAATAGCGTCATGATCAGGGGTCTGCAACCTGCGGCTCTGGGGCCACATGCGGCTCTTTGGTTCCTCCGCAGTGACTCGTTCAAGCTTTGACCAAAACTAACATAAAACTGAGTTTTATTGTTTGTACAAACAACACAAAAGTTCTAGTTTTAGCCGTTTTCCATTTTCTATTGCAAATATGTGAATAATGGAACAAGTACAAGGAGCAAAACATACTCACTTTAACTTTATGCTTGATTTCTGTACTTAATTAATTTTTCCACAATAAAAAAAAAAAATACATATGTCTGCACAGTTCATAGTTTTCATTAATTAATAAAAAAAAAAACCTATCCCCCCCACCCCCTTACAAGATTCTGGTATTTTCATTTATCTTAAATTGTAAAAATATAGGCGGATAGGTGCAGCGTCAGCAGTGAAGCAGGCTCTGTACAGGTCTGTCGTGGTGAAGAGAGCTGAGTCAAAAGGCGAAGCTCTCAATTTACCGATCGATCTACGTTCCTACCCTCATCTATGGTCACGAGCTTTGGGTTGTGACCGAAAGAATGAGATCTCGGAAACAAGCGGCCGAAATGAGTTTTCTCCGCAGGGTGTATGGGCTCTCCCTTAGAGACAGGGTGAGAAGCTCGGTCATCTGGGAGAGACTCAGAGTAGAGCCGCTGCTTCTCCACGTCGAGAGGAGCCAGTTGAGGTGGCTTGGCCATCTGTTTAGGATGCCTCCTGGACGCCTCCCTGGTGAGGTGTTCCGGACACGTCCCACCGGAAGGAGGCCCAGAGGAAGACCCAGGACACGCTGGAGGGACTGTGTTTCTCGGCTGGCCTGGGAACGCCTTGGGATTCCCCCGGAAGAGCTGGCCCAAGTGGCTGGGGGAGAGGGAAGTCTGGGCCTCCCTACTTAGGCTGCTACCCCCGTGACCCGACCCCGGATAAGCGGAAGAAAATGGATGGATGGATGTAAAAATATCAATAAATGTTAAAAATCATTAGATAAAAAAACAAACAAAAAACTTTATAATGTCACCCCTAGTGGCCACAAATGCCTCCTCCAACAAACCTAAAATGGCCCATGGGCCACCGTACAGGTTGTTGCAGCTCTGAATACTTAATTTACTGAACAAAGGTGTAAAAACAGCTCTTTGGATCGTAAAGGTTGCAGATCCTGGTCATGATGCTTCATGACAATTTCTGCCATCAATCTGTTTATTTTAATGAAACTCCTGAAGGTTTATCACAACAGGTGTGTATCGGTGCAGCTGCACGTTGAATCTCTCCATTTACTATTAGAAATGTCCTTGAAGCCCAACAGCTCCATCATCAGCCTGATCATCATCATCTTGTTGCTGCTGTTATCAGCCGACTGTCACCAAACTCAAAGAATAAAACTTATTTACAAACCCAAAGGTCGTAGCTCTGCTGCTGGTCTGCGAACATGTTTTAATATAGACGGAGCATCTTTCTGCAGAACATGGAGACAACTGTAATGCCACTTTGACTGGCGATATGTGCTGCTGATTATCCATGCTGCTGATTATTTCATGCTGCTGTATTCATTTATACTCATCTACTCACACAGACTCATGTTTGTGCTGCTGTTGTTCGGCTTATTGTTTTGCATTATTAAGTGTTCAGCATATTTCTTGGTTTTTATCTTAGATCAGGAGTGTCAAACCCACTTACAAACAAAACGGGGTCAAAGTTAAAAACTTTTTCAAACTAAGGGTCGGTTTCAGAATCTACATTTACTCAAGTTAGATACCCAACATCTTTTCTTGGTTGTAAGTTCCTCAAGAGTTTGATTGGCCTCATTGGATGTTCTCTGTTGCACTTTTGACATCATAATCAAAGATTAGTGAAATAAATTGAAGTGAAAAAGTATTTTACATTTACAATAACATCTTGGGGGCCAGATAAGATGTCAATTAGGGCCACATTTGGCCCCCGGGCCTTGAGTTTGACACATATGTCTTAGATCCTCATTTACTGTTTCTTTTTACGTTTTAAATTTTTGCTATTATTGGATGTAACTTGGACCCTGTGTACACAATTTTGTTCCACCTCATGAACCACATGTGATGTGAATAATAAAAAAATACTTGAACAATTATTTAAAGGGAGACAAACCAGTGATACTGTACATTTTATGACTAGGCCTATCACAATAAAAAAAAAAAAATCAATTAATCGCATGATTAATGAAAATTATCAAACTCATTTTCATTTATCAGCTTTATCGTTTCTTCACGTCTCTCTCTTTCTCTTTAAAATCTGTTTTAATCGTTCAAAATCACATTTTTGGATTGATAAAAGCAGCTAAACTGAGAAGCTAAGCTACGAGCTAAGCTAACAGGCTGACCTCGGGGGGGGGGAAAAACTCCGTCTTGTCGACGCTCCAAAATTCACTGTTGAAACCCGTGCCTTTGTCTAAAAAGTTGTTTTTCTCTGCAAAAGAAGCTGAGAACTTGTTTACTGATTTTTTTATTAAAAGCTTTGTGAAAAATGTTATGCTAAAGAGCTCAAACCACACCGAGCGTCCGCCAATGTGAAACCAAAAAAGGAAAGGGAGACAGCCCATGTCACGTCAAGGGGCCTCCCTCCCATTTTTCTTAGAGACACGCTGCTCGCTCCCTCACTATCCATCCTTCGGTTCAAACAGTCTTATACTGCCATCCAGTGGTCAAAATAGGTACTACACACAAATTAGCCAACATTTTTTCTTAAATTTGACAATTACTAATTATTGTCAAATTTCAAACAATATTATCGTTTATCGCAATAATTTCTGAGAATTAATCACCCAGCAAAATTTGTTATTATGACAGGCCTATTTATGACTCATTTGCTGCCATAAAATAACATACATCGTATGGTCATCAGCAGTACCAGCATCTAATTATTACCATCAACAGCAGCCCACTTCCTGTCGTCAGTCAGTCATCTGAAGCCGTTTATAGCATGAGAATAAGTGACATTTGACGGACTGAAGCCCAAACTCAGCTCAAACTGAGAGAAAGTTTAAAGTAGTTCCTCAACAAAGGCTCACAATTACAGAAATGACTCTTCAGTCTGACTAACAATAAAATATTCCCTCTAATTTAGGAGATAATTGTGCAATTTTCTGTGTGAAGTAGGAACAATCTATTCTCTCCAGAGGGGAGGAAACAAAGCAAAGTGAGTCGCTTCAGGAAGAGGAATGACACCAAGCTGCATCTTTCCCTCCAACAACGCGGGACATGTGGTTTGTCAGGGTCCAGTGACAGTAAATAAGTTGCACGGCTTACATCCTCCTCTGTGTAATTGGTCGGTTTATCAGAGACAACAGAGCGCTAATTCTTTTCTTCAGGTTAGGAGGAGGAGAGGAGCTGCTGCCAAGAAGCCACGGATACATGACAAGCGCCGGACTGCTCTGAAGTTTAACGAACACATTCAGAGGAAAACGGTGCACAAAAACGAGGCCTGGTGCAGAACTGAACATGTCTGACAAACATTGCTGAAACGGAGCTGAAAGTTCAAGTAGCATAATGCTAGTCAACAACTAAAAGAGGCAAAATGCTAGCAAAAAAAACAAAAGCAGCAAAACACTTAAACCGCTAACTTAATGTAATAAAACGATGGCAAAAACATTTAAAATGCAAGTTAAAAGATAAAAGTACCAACTCTGACTATAAGTAGCAAAACGCATGCTAAAACTTGCAACGTTTTAGCTAGTAGTAGCTAAAATTAATAAATGCTAACAAAACGTAATGGGAAATGTGACAGCTAGAAGTAGCAAGCAGCTAGCAACAAAAACTGCTAGCTGGAAGCTAAAAGTAGTAAAACTGAGTCAAAACCTAAACAGCAAATTGCTAACTAAAAATGCAAAATGCATGCTAAAAGCTAATCACAGCAACTTTTTTTTTAGCTTAAACCTAGTAGTGCTAAAAAGTTAGTTAAACATTAAAAGTAAACAAAAAAAATAATATATATATATATATATACACCTACTTTATATAGGTAGGTGTAATATATATATATATATATATATATAAAGTTGAAAGTAGCAAAATGTATGAAGTGATGCTCCAGTAACTGCTACAACTAACTTGTTGTAGCCAAACATTTATTCTTGTGTGTGCACGTGTGTAGGTTCTTCTAAACTTTGTTAAATACATTTTGTACATATTGATTTTTATTTTTAAATACTTTGCCAAATGTAATAAAAACAAATGTTGATGTGCAGTATATCGATCCTGAATTCTACAGATTAGCAGCAGCCGTAGAAAAGAAGCTCCCATTGGTTGACATCTAAAGTGCTCCAGCACGGAAGCTTCGACAGAGCAGGAATCATAGCTTCAGTTTGTTCAACAAAGATGAAGAAACTGTCTTTTTTATGTTCATGATCTAGGTTTAACTCCAAAACGGCGCTGACACCCGACTCGTCTACCGGTCTAATCGCATCGAGCATATTCCTTAAATGTTATAAATCAAATATTAGCCCCACAGAAGTTCAGCCTTAGTCAATAAGTTTGTTTGTCCAAATCTTGTGAGAATTTCCTGCGATATTCACAACTCAAAAATTAGTTTACCTTGAATATCTTGTCTGAAAAAATCACTTTGATAGTTCTCATGATGTGTGTCTTGAGTAAATTTGATCCAAAGTTTCCCTTCAGATACTCAAAGATCTCTCCTGAGCAGATCTGATTTATAAATGAAGCAGTTGACTGCACATGTAAGTAGAGATGCACAATATTATCGGCTTGGTATCGGCTGATATTAGCGATAACATTAAATATCGGACGTCGGCTATTCCATCAAAATAACACAGATATAAAAAATGATGTTACATCATTTTCAGCCCCATTTATAGAATCTGCATTTGGTAGCAGGCCAAATTGACAAAACATGCAGAAGTATTTTAATTACACAGCAGAGAAAGCTATGTAGTCTCTGTAAGTAGATCTAGGGGAAAAATATCGGTATTGGTATCGGTTATCGGCCAAAAATCCAATATCGTGCATCCCTACATGTACGTATAAAGCAGCTGCTTCTGAAATTTGACAATTTATGAATTGTTCTCTAAAGATCATAAACAGGGTTAGACATTTGTGATGAAGTTTGTGTTGCCTGACGTTAAAGCAGAAGGTTTCATCTCGTGCAAAATGGGTCCAAATGATGCTGTGAAAGAATCGATCAGAATCTAAGCTTGTGTTAATTTGTCCCATCAGAATCATTAAGAGTCAGAACTTGCAGCTGGTTTTCTTAAGGAGCTTGTCAGTTTGGAAAAAAATAATGGGACACAAATCCAGAAAACGACTCTTCAGAGGATCCCATGGTCCTTCCAAACACTCGTCTGTTATCAGGGTTCTCATCAGCACTGTGGAAGGATGAGCTGCAGCCGGATGTAGCAGGATTCAGTCAACAAAAGTACATTAAATGTGTTTTAAGTTAGGCTGCAGTTATTTTATGTGCAGAAAATTAAAGAAAACTAGAGAAAATGCATTTCCTGTGAAAATGCAGTGTGACTGCATAGTGCAAAAGAACGTGCTGAAAAACGGCTGAAATTAGCTTAAAAAAAACTTTCTGAAATGTGTCTGAAATGGAAAAACAAACCTTAATTAGCAGAAGAAAGCAGAAAGTACTCTTATTTGCTGAATTGGGTTTAAATAAGCAGAGATGAGGATACAATTTAGGAAATTAGCTAAAAAACAGGCTGAAATTAGAAAAAAATAGCTGAAAAGAATAAGCTGAAAAAGAGAAAGAAGCTTTAATTACCAGAAGGAGGCGGAAGGGGCTGAAATAAACTTAAACAATGTGGAATTACCTGAAAAAGCTAAAAACAGCATCAGAAGAACTGAATGTAGCTGAAAGAGCAGAAAAAAAACTGAAACTAGCAGAAATAAGCTGAAAAGCTGACATTTGCAGAAAGAATTGAATTAGGCTGAAAGTAGCAGAAATTACCACAAAAACATCTGAAAACAGCTGAAATTAGCTAAAAATGCTAAAAACAAAGCTGAAATGTTAGAACACGCTTACATTAGCAGAAGAAAGCAGAAAAAAGACATTTGCCAAATTATGCTGAAAGAAGCAGACATTAACAAATTAGAGGAAGTTATCTGAAAAAAGTTGAAATTAGCAAAAACAGCTGAAAAGTAGCTAAAAAGGCAGAAAGAAGCTTAGATTACTAGAAGTAAGTCAAGAATACATTTTTGCTGAAATAGTCTGGAAAAAGTTGAAAAGAGTGCAAAAAATATGGAACTGGCTAAAATAAAGAAAATTAGCATAAAAACAGCTAAATACTAGCTGAAAAAACAGAAAAGGCTGAAGCTTGCAGAAATAAGCTGAAAGGCGCGGAAAGATGTTTGAAGAAGCATCAAAATGTTGTAGTTAAAAGAAAATATCTGAAAGAAGCACAAAATAGCTTAAAAAAACTGCTGAAATTAGCTGAAAGTAGCTGCAAAAAAGTTTAAATTTGCACAAGGAAACTGAAAGAAGCTGAACCAGAACAAAATGTGAAAGGAGCAGTAAAACGTTGTAAACAGATCTAAAGATGTGAAGGATGGAAAATGGGCTCAATTCATTTTCTATGAGAAAAATGGCAGAAAAGGCTAAATATTTCAGCTAAAGTTGCACCAATACCAAAAGTCATAGCAGTATTGTCCTGAA
Organism: Nematolebias whitei; assembly: GCF_014905685.2. Classification (NCBI taxonomy): domain Eukaryota; kingdom Metazoa; phylum Chordata; class Actinopteri; order Cyprinodontiformes; family Rivulidae; genus Nematolebias; species Nematolebias whitei. The sequence goes on along the minus strand of NC_056513.1, from coordinate 8,518,319 downwards.
AGTTTTGTTGAAATAGCAACAAAACTGTGGAACGAGAAAGATGCAGAAAAACACACGAAGAAAAATGGATCACAGTAGAGTGAATGCTTCAGAAACAGTCACGCAATAACAGTTGGTGGGTTGTGAGAAAAAAATAACAGTCGTCTGTTTCACCAACAAACTTCTTTTTCTTTTTTCATTTTTTTTGCTTTTATCATTTTTTTTGTTTGTTTTTTTACGTTGAGCACAGGTGTTTTCAGACTGATTGAGATATATTTATATTTATCTGTTTGCTTGTGTCTTCCTAAGCTGCGGCGCTCTGTGGTCTCTCAGCAGAAATAAACTTGTGCTGCATGGAAACCGGAGCTGCGCTCACATTCTGTGCACATATCCACATCCTGGGCAGGAGAAGTAATGGCATTGTTAATTACCACCCTGCTGCCACTGCAGCTGGCCAGTACCTCACTTCCTTCCTTCACTCGCTCAATCACACCTGCCAGTGTGGGAGTGATAAACCAGCTTCAGAGGTGTGTGTGGGTATATGAATGCAAACACGTACAGTATGTAGCCGGTAAGCTAACAAGCACGAGTCCACAGTTCCACTGCATTCAGCTGGAATGTCTCCGTTCTCTCTGCTGTCAGGAAGATGGGCGAGGACGGCTTGTTGCACAAATCTGTCCACTTCCTGTAAGACGACCAACACGGACGCGTCTGTGGACAAACGCATCATCCGACAGAACTTCCCTTTTCATTCAGTACCGACGGAGTTCACAACAGATCAAATTTATGACGGAAACGTTTATAAGAAATATCAGCAGCCAACTCCACATCCCTCGCTGGCTTTTTGTTGAGTTGCAACGACAGAAAACAGAGACGTTTTCAACTCAGAAATGTTTTTCTATCCAACAATAATCTTAAGCTCTTCTGGTTTAATCCTAGCTGGTTTTGTTTACTTCCCTAATTCAATTAAATTCAGAAATACTTTATTAATCCCAAAGGGAAACAAAGTGTTGTCGTAGCTCATCATCCTGGTTTCATTCAAGAGTTGTTATAGATGCTGATAGTTGTGGGCAGGAAGGATTTCCTGCAGTGAATCTGAATAATCTGGCCACAGATACCGATCTGTCCACTCGGATCCAGCTTGCTGTCAGATTCAGCGGGCCTCCTGGGCAGCAGGACTGCCCGAATGCTAGGCAGAATTCCCCCCTGAGCGATGGTCACTCCTCCCAGCAGTCTGCCGAGCTCCTCGTCGCCACGGACAGACAGCTGAAGGTGCTGGGGGATGATACTGGTCCTCCCGTTGTCACGAGCCAATTTTCCCACCAGTTCCAGGATCTCAGCGGTCAGGTACTCCAGCACCACCACCAGGTTGATGGGAATTCATCCACGGCACCTCCTTTTCAACTCATTCGGGAATTGGGGCTGTATTTGAGGTCTTTGAGCTTTTGAGAAGTTCATCAGCTGCTCCTGGTTGTTTAAAAAACACCTTGTTCCCACGGTTACACATCATAACAAATGCCCAAAAGTAAAAAGGTTACAGTAAAAATCCTTCCAGCTGCTCAGCATCCGATGCCAGAGTAAATGATCACCCGAAAAAAGTGATTTACATCCAGAAAAAAAAAGAGGAATTAAAGTCTTCAAAAGCAATAACTCAGAATGAATGTAACAGAGCTACTCCAGCATGCAGCCACCCCGAGCGGCGCAATTCTAGAACATAGAACATAATAGAACATAGAACATAATAGAACATAGAACAACCTAACAAAGCACATGAAATGTCTCACTCGGCAGCAGTGGGTCAATGTGAATCATTCAACTTTATTTATAAAGAACCTTTAAAACAATAAAAGAAAAAGAAAATAAAAAAGGTTTGTAAGCTCAATTATCCAGGTAGATTTTTTTTTTTCTGAACCATTTTGGACTTGGTGTCCTCAGGTTGGTTCTGTGAGTAGCAAGTTGTCCATATGGCTTAAAACATTTGATTGTTGTACGTGATGGTGTTTATACTCTTATATTCATTTAATTTGAATGATGATTCATTGTTTTGGATGGATGGACTCTGTTTGCATGTGTTTTGCTTCTGAGATTTCAACAGGAAGTTGGCTTGAAACACAGCAGTGAGGCCTACCTATGGGACAGATCTGGTTCGTCTGACTGATGAAGTCCTCCGGATAGGAGACAAAATGTTTCTCACTTAAAGAAACTGATCCAGATGACACAATTTAACCTTATTTGTTGTTAGCCCAAAGAGTAATTGATCCATTTACGTAACTAATAAAACCCCTTTGGATGTGCACGCCCAGCACAACAGATTTAATCAGGCGCGTACCTCGTACAGATCGAGCATTTGGTTCCCACTGATGCCCCTTGTGGTCTTGACATTTTCCATGGCCAAGGTAAAGTAGATGCCTCTGGTGTCGGACAGGTAGAGGTTATAGGTGTCGTTCTGGTTCCACTCCTGCACCGCCGCAAAGACCTGCTTCTCGTCGGTGCTGACGATGTGTAAATCCTGTCAGGGAGCAGCAGCAGAGATTAAGAGGAGTTATGAGTGGAGGTGCAGGGGTGATGGATTAGAACACATTGACCCTGTGGGGCTGGTCAGAGGATCAATGCTGTGGTGTGAATACAAATACCATACTATACCAATTTATTTCTAAATCACTTAAAATACAACATAGCAGCTGATTGAAGTGCTGTACAAAAAACTCCAGTAAAACAATAAGACAACTATATATATATATATATATATATATATATATATATATATATATATATATATATATATATAAATAATCAAAACATCCCAAGTAAAACAATACAGCATTAAGACACAGATGCTAGCTCACATTAGGTAAAAAGCCAAAGAAAAAATTGTGTTTTTAAACAAGTCTTAAAAACAGGGATTGATGGGGCCTGCCTGACCTCCAGCGGCAGCTCATTCCACAATTTAGGAGCCAGAGCTGTAAAGGCTCTGTCTCCTCTGGATTTATAAAAGGTATTCAAGACTGCCAAAAGCATCTGGTCAGTGGATCTAAGAGTGCGTGATGGCATGTAAAGGTGAAGCAGTTCATGCAGTTCAGAGAAATAAGAAGGACTAAGACCATTCAAAGGCTTAAAAACAAACAAAAGAACTTTAAAATGGATTTGAAACTGGACATGAAGCCAATGGAGACATCAAAACTGGAGTGATGAGCTCACGCCTACTTGTACCAGTCAAAAATCGTGCAGCAGCAGTTTGTACCAGCTGTAACCATGAGAGCGAGGCCTGGCTAACTCCGATCAAAAGAGAGTTATAATAATCCAGGCGTGAAGTAATAAAACCGTGGATTACTGTCTCTAAGTGGTGCCTAGAAAGGAGGGGCGTGATTTTTGACAGGCGTCTCAGCTGAAAAAAAGAGGTCTTAACCATGCTGTTGACACGGCAGTCAAGTTTCAGGCAGGGGTCCATTTTCACCCCCTAAATGTGTAACAACGGATTTTTCGTATGGGGCCAAAGAGGAAAAATAAAGGTGGATAAACTGCTAGGGCCACTCGATTTAAAGATCATAACCTCAGTCTTGTTTTTTTTTTTTTTTGTTGTTGTTGTTAAAATGGAGGAAATTAAGTGCCATCTATCCTCTAATACAGGGGTGTCAAACTCCAGGCCTGGAGGAGTCAATCATATGACTGAATTAGCTTCTCAGTGCAGTCAAGTTCTCCAAAGTCCTGCTAATGACCTCCTTATTTGATTCAGCTGTGTGGCATCAGAGACACATCTAAAAGTTGCAGGACTCCGGCCCTCAAGGCCTGGAGTTTGACACCTGTGCTCTAATATCATTGAGACAGTCGAGGAGAGACAGAAAGGAACCATTATGTTTCAAAGGGAAGTAGACTTGACAGTCATCCGCATATACAGTAAATTAAATTGCACACCATGTTTCTGAGAATAGAACCCAGTGGCAGAAATTAAAGTGAGAACAGGCGAGCACCAAGAATAGAGCCCTGGGGCACCCCCAGGGGAGGGCAGCAGAAGCAGAGGTAAAATTATCCATCATCACACTGAAACTTATATCAGAAATGTAGGGCCTAAACCACTGCAGAGCTGAGCCAGTGATGCCCACCCACTGCTCCAATCTGGAGATGAGAACGTCATGGTCGACTGTGTCGAAAGCAGCTGTTAAATTTAAAAGCACAAGTAAAACACAGTTCCCAGAATCCACTGCTGAAAATATGTACAGTGAACCCTCATTTTTCACTGGGGTTACGTTTCAAAAAGAACCCGTGATAGGCGAAATCCGTGAAGTAGTAACCTTTTTTTTTTTTTTTTACAAGTATTATACAATGAAATACTCCATAATACATTCAAATCAAAGAACAAAACCTTTTTACAGGGCCAAGCATTTGTTTAACAAATAAAAGTACTGTATAAACGTTTTTTTTTTTTTTACAAATAACTACTGTACTGGAGAGACTGTTTAGCCAATCAGAATGCAGAACACAATGCACGATGCAAACCCGTGAAGCAGCGAGACCGTGAAAGGTGAACCGCGTTATAGCGAGGGTTCACTGTAATTAAAAACCCTTTAAAGAGCAGATTCAGTGCTGTGGTACGTTTTCAATCCAGATTGAAAGTCCTCCAAAATTTAAAATTTATAAAAAAGGCCTTCAGCTGAGTGTAAACAACTTTTTCCAAATTTTAGATATAAAGGGTAACTTTGAGAGTGGCCTAAAGTCTGACAAAGAGGATGGATCAAGGCCAGGTTTTTTCAACAATGGCTGCACCACAGCATGTCTAAAATTGCTTGGTACCACACTAAACATCAAACTGCTGTTGAGCACATTTAGGATAAAGGAGCCAACAGTAGAAAATAACTCCTTAAGAAAACATGGAGGAAAAACATCAAGGGAGGGACCAGATGATTTCATACTGGTAACCAGTTTCTCTATAGGAGAGGGAAATAGGCTCCAAATAGGAGACCAGGATGGAAGGGTCAAAAGGCTGCAGACATACTGGACTACAGAGTCCCCAGGACGTTTGGAGGACTACAGCTAACCACGTCCTTCCTTTTAACAGCAACAACTTTTCAGGTCTATAAAATAACTTAATTTAAATGATTAACTCACTCCGACATTTAGAAAAGACAAGATTTAGTGACAACATGCAGCAGCTTACCTTAGGCAGAGAGTACTTGGGCAGTTTGATCTGAATAAATAAATCCCTCTTGTAGGACACATAATAAGTGGCTCGTCCTGACGTAGGAACCTGCAAAAGAGTTAAACACTTCAATAAACAAATATTTTTTAAAAATGCCTCTGTCATCTGAAGAGGATTGTTTGTACTGAAAAATGGCGTTCAATGACTGTAAGTGAGTTAAAATGTGAACATTGTTGTCTGAAGAACAAAGAGGTATTTACTCCTCAGACAATTCTTTAAAGCTGTGACTAGCAGACTAGCGCACAGAATTCAACCTTCATTTAGACGGAACACTGACAAACTCGTTGCCTTTTCATTAATTTCCCGTTTCAACAGGAAAACATTGAATTGGTAAAGTCATTTTGATGTGTTTTAATTTAAAGACCAATTAAAAACAACGTTGAGGTATTTAAACAGCATTAATTTTACTTTTCTTACGTGGATGCTTTGTTTTTGTCTGCACATGATGCACATGATGTAATTTTCTAGAGCAAGTTCAGTTACGTTCCACAGTTCAATAATCATTTCCATTCAGAGTAACAGCAGGATGAGATGGATCGTCTTATCTTTAGTAATAAGAGTGTCGCTGTGGTCTGTTGTTGTGAAGAAGGAGCTGAGTGGAAAGGTTCGTCTATATCCAACCTTTATCTTTGGTCATAAAGTTATTAACACAGGTGTCTGAAATGAGTGTCTACTTTAAGGTGGTCAGCTGAGGTGGTTCAGACATCTGATTAGGATTGGAGGTACGGTATTCCAGGTGTGTCCCACTGGGAGCCATAACCAGCTGGACAGATACAAATCCTCTTTGATCTGATAAACTTTTGGGATCCCCCAGGAGGGACTGGAGAGTAGAGGAAGGTTTGAGTTTCCTTCCTGGACCTGCTGCCTCAGCAACACAATCACAGGTAGGCAGGTAGGTGAGGGGGTGTGGGGATAGACAGCCGTTCCTTATTCTCAAACTTCTTGTTTACCTCAAACCTGTTCGCATTTATTGCTCGTTATAATAGTGGCCGACCAGAACAAAGATGGCTGTCAATACTGCTGAAGGTATTTGTTGTTGTTACAGTGGATTGGTTAAAAAGAACCTTGTTTTGTGTAGAGTTGTTCCAGAATGGGGTTCTGCTGTTAAATAAATGCTGCAACACTCGATGCATGACCTCTTCAGGGGTCTTCACAGTGAGTCCTCGTTCTCCATCTCACTTTGTCCTCTGCATCCTCTGTCTTCACTCCAACTACCTCCATGTCCTCTCTAACTGTGTCCATATATCTCCTCGTTGTCTTTTTTCCTGGCAGATGCATTTCTAACATCATTCTACCAATATACCCACTGTCCCTCCTCTGGACATGTCCAAACCATCTCAGTCTGGTCTCTCTAACATTATCTCCCAGTTGTTCAACCTTTGCTGTACATCATGATCTCATTCCTAATCTTATCCATCCTTGTCACTCCTAAGGAGAACCTCAACATCGTGATTTCTGCCACTTCCAGTTCTCCTGTCTTTTTGTCCATGTCTCTGTCTCCAGACCACAAAACATAGCTGGTCCCACCACTGTCTTGTAAACTTTTCCTTTGACCTTTGCTGACACCCTTTTGTCGCAAAGCAAGGCCTCTTATAGCTACCGTATTGTATTCAGTCAGTGAAAGCAGTGGGTGGTTGTTTTCAGTCACCTCTGTCTATCGTTGTGGGGTCTCATCATGCTGCATTCAGTGGTTATCCACAATGGTTTTTTTTTTCATTATCATTTATATTGGTGTCTCAGTTTGCAATCAGAGAACACAGTTCTCCCCACGTGTCAATGCACTTGGTGGTTTCAAAGTGAACCTTGGTAAATATGTCTCGGGACAATCAATAGTCTCATTATTCTTTGTCAAGAGAAATCTTTAGGTTGCTTAACCAGTCTCATCTGCTGTTTCAGGAAATAAAAAATCATTCTTGATGGTCCGTCTCCAAGCTGCGAGGAGTCAGTTTGGGGTGGCAGGCGGTAGAGACCTGTCATTAGCCCCGAGGCAACAAAAGACAAATATCTGAGGCTCAACAAACAAAATGATTCTGCAGCTTCATAACCCAATTTTCTCCCTGATCAATACAGACATAAAATTCATTAAAAAAAAAACCTTCAAGTCTCGGCTGCAAAGGAGAAGGGATGTGAGCATCGATGCTGCACGGCGAAGCTGATGTTGTTACGAGGCTGCGCTCAGAGGAGAGAAAACAGGTTTTCAGAGGAAATGTAGAGGCCTAGCTGTGAGCACCGCACAACGTTCCCACATGCAGTCGAATGAAAGAGAGCAGCAGATCGATGGCCAGATAACCAGCAGCAGTTTGAACTTTAAGAGGAATTGGTGTGATTGATTTTTTTTTTCTCTCCCCATCCTTTCTGGGGGCTTTCATCTGTGACGTGTTAAAATATGGAGGTGCTCCGAGCGAAGGGGAGGTTTAGGTCGAGTACCTTTGAGTTCACTTGAAAGACCGGGGAGAGGTCAAACTGGATTGAAGGCTCTTTGCAGAACAGCTCTATTTCTTGGTCTAAATTGCTGCAGGGCTGAGTTCAGCTCCAGAGGAGGGACTCAGGTGAGATATTTTACACACCACTTTTCTTCACTGAATAAAACACTGAAAATATCACTGAAATCATACATTTAGTTTCAGATTTCTTCAATAATGTTCTACATGTGGGCAGAAACTTGTGCCATCAGAAAGTGAGATTTGAATTGCTCAAACTGAATCTGTGTTTACGTAATTTGAAATTAAATCCACAGGTTTGAAAATGAATTTCTATTCAGTTTTAATTTCTAAATTGAAACTGAATTTAATGGTTTGAAACTGAATTCATTTGCTTTGAAACTAACTGCACTTCGCTGAATTCAGCATTCAGTTTGACTACTTACATTTTCAGTTCTATAATTCAAATTTTGTGTTACACATGCGGGTCCTTAAGAAAGCCACGGAGTAATTGAACGCAGATGGACAGATTTACGTTGCACGTCAGAGAAACTTCCTTTACGAAAATGTAGGCACGGGGTTCAGTCATATACAGTAGCCCCTCGTTTATTGCGGGGGGTTCTGTTCTCAGTCCACCCACGATAAGAGAAAAAACGCAAAGTAGGAATAGTTGTACAAGTAGTATGTACTAGTTTATTATATATATATATATAAAGGCATTTAAAACCCTTTCCACACTTCTCTGCCACCTACTAGTGCTCTCGGCCACGCCCACTTCTCTGCTGCAGAGCGGAGCTCAGATCACACTGCAGGAGGGAGCTTCTCCCTGCACATGTGGACTGCACACAGGTGCAGCAGGTGCTAAATAATTTTAAATAATTTATTTTAAATTTAAAAAATCCATGCCGATCTTACGGCTCATCCAACAATCAGCCGTTTGTGTGTCATGTCCAATCTTACTTTGAACAACTGCAGAAAAGCGAGTCCACGAAAGTCGAACCGTAAAGTAGCGAGGGACTACTGAACTGTATGTCCTCAGAATGAACCCTAGTTTGTCTGTTCAGCCTGGTTTAATGTGGTTCGAAAAGCAGAGCAAAACTTCTGCCTCTGATGTTACATTTGTTCTAAAATAATCTCAGCTGTTAAAGAGAAAAGAGGAAATTAGTCATACAGCTGCTTTGAACGGCTGTCTGAGGTCTCATCCTTATTTAGAGATCGATTTTATTGCTTAGTTCTTAGTTTTCTATGCAGCACACAGAAAAATAATTACACCTACACTTTGAGAGATCAATTAAAGCCTTATTTGGGCCACACATTGATACTGATAGCATGGGAGGCTGTACTCCATCCTCTGCAACCAGGCGGAGCCTAGTGACTATATGAAGAAGATGCTTCCTTGTTTCGGGACTTGTCGGACATAGTCTGCGTGGTGACCAGACTCGAGCCTCAGCGCTGAGCCTGTAACTTTTCCTGCCTTATTAAGATTAAATGGCAACAACTTTATCATTTTCTGTTGATTATTTGTGTCAACATGAGTCTTCTCTCCACCTGGGAACAAAAGAACTGACATCAACGCCATGGCCAGACGGCTAAGTCTCAAGGAGGCGGCGATGCAACAGAGTGGAGGCAATCCACCGTAAAACACAAACGAAGAAGAAGAACTTCCCTTACGGTGTATTTTGAGCTGGAGCAGTGGTGCGCACATGAACTTGGCATAAACTCATGCGTGCCACTGCTCCAGCTCAAAATACGCCATTAAGTGAGTTTTTTTTTTTTCTTTGGTGTTTTATGGTGGATTGCATCCACTCTATTGCATCACTGTCTGCTTGAGACTGAACCCCATGCCTACATTTCTGTAAAGGAAGTTTCATTGACTTGAAATGTAAATCTGTCAATCTGTGTTAGATTACTCCATGGCTTTTTCAAGGACCCAGATGTGTGACACAAAAACAGAATTTTGGAATTTTTTTAATTGTTCGTCTCTATTGCCCCTTTACCATAGCTCCTCTTCAGCACGTTTTGACTCTGCTCAATGCGGTTCCAAGACTTTTTCACTAGCAATTTTTTATGGAACCGGACCCGTTTTCAGGACCCATTTCTTTGGGGTACCAAGTGAGCCAAGTCGACAACAAAACGTGACATCAGAACATTTTTGGTCAATGATTGGTCAGGGGGCGGAGTCACTAGATCTTTGAGAAACTTTTCAAAACACCCGATCTACCATTTGCCATTACTTAAGCTCGGAGCAGCGACTGGACCTATTTTAAAGATTTTAAAAACAATAATGACAACACCGTGGCCTAATGCTGAAGTGCAGGCGTTTTTTGTGTTTGGTGACCACCAACAACAAAATTCAGAGTGAACTAGTAACCGCGGAGGATCATACGAGCTGTCAACCCATTGAAGGCCGGGATCTGGGCCCTGGCATTGTGTACTCATAAAGGCTGGACTCCAAGCCATGGCAGACGGGCGGACCGGGACGGGTCTGGGACAGAGGGTGGAAACAATTTTTATAAACACTTTATGTATACATTTTTTTTAATTTTTTTTTATCAGTGAAGATTAAAAATAAACGGTGCCAGCTTTATCATGAAATCTTGTTTTTATGTGTGCCTGTGATGGACTGGAGACCTGTCCAGTGTGTTCATGTGATGGACTGGAAACCTGTCCAATGTGTCCCTGTGATGCACTGGAAACCTGTCCAATGTGTCCCTGTGAT
>NC_056513.1:8486670-8507997 GCF_014905685.2 Nematolebias whitei | reverse complement strand
TGTGATGCACTGGAAACCTGTCCAATGTGTCCCTGTGATGGACTGGAGACATGTCCAGGATGTCCCTGTGATGGACTGGAAACCTGACCAATGTGTCCCTGTGATTGACTGGAGACCTGTCCAGGTGTCCCTGTGATGGACTGGAGACCTGTCTAGGGTGTACTCTGTCTCCTGCACAGTGACTGCTGGATAAGAGCATCAGTGACCTCATCACCCGAAAAGGAAGAAGCAGTTAAAGATAATGGATGAATGGAACCGAGTTTTAAAACTGAAAATGAAAATAGTCAAACTGAATTTTCAATTCAGCGAAATACAGTTTCAAAGCAAGTTAATTCAGTTTCAAAACATTAAATTCAGTTTCAATTTAGTGAAACTCATTTTAAAAACAATGGATATAATTTCAAATTACGCAAATACAGATTCAGTCTGAGCAGTTCAAATCCAGTTTGTGATGACAAGTTTTGCCCATCTCTACAGCCCATCCAGTCACATAAAGGCCCGTTTGTTAAACACATTTAGCTCCGAGGATTGATTCGGGTCTTCAGGCCGGTCAATGAACGGGTCATGAATTGGGTTTATTGTGCTCAATAAACATGTTTAAAAGGTAAATCACCCAAACAGATGCTCGTAAGCCTCAAACGGACCTCACAGCACTTTGATGGTGCACAAGAAGAGTTTTTGTGTTTAGTTTGGTGGTTTTAAGGACAAGCTGTGTTATTGTCCCAACTTTCCCCGTCACTTCTCTGATGAACAACACATCATTTGCACTATGTCAAATATTAATCTCACGGTGAAGAAAATCAAAGTAAAAGCTGTGAAATGCGTTAACATTATTTGGAATTCAGAATATTACCATTTCTGATTTTTCTGTTCCACAAATCACAGCCAATACGACACAACAAGCAGAAACTGGGATGAATATTAAAACCAGAAAGAAAAATAAAAAAAAAAGAGTCTCGGTTGGGGTTTTAACAAGACAATTATTGGTATTATGACACCACAGAAAGGGAAGAATAAAACAATATTAAACAAAGAAACAAAATGCTTTTTAGAAACAATGGCAACTTTGACTGAAGAACAAATAAAATAAAATAAATCTATTCAGAAAAAAGGACAGCTTGAACGTGCATCAACAGCAAATTGTAATGTGTAATAAATAAGCTTTTTATTGTCTTTTCTGTCATTGCAGTCCATGCTCTAAAAAGGGAAGACTTACAGTATCTTTTTGGTTTTAAACATAATATTTTCTTTTTTAAACAGCATTAACAGACACCTGCAGTCTGCGTGATCATTGGCCTTTTAGCCAACTGATCTCAGAAAACACAAAAGTGGCTCTGACTTTGTCAATTTTAGCTGAGAGTTGCAGTTTTTGGATCATCCCTTGATTGGCTGTAGGAAAAAAATAAAACTGCACCTTGCAGTAGCTTTAACAATCCCAGAGAAATGTATGATGATGTTAAAATAAAAAAAAAAGGTCTCATTTGTTTTTGTTTTTTTAAATCAACACATGCTTACTTGCATTCACTATGTTCTACGTTCAGTTGGGGTTAATAAACGATGAAGAGTTAGTTCATGAAAGAGGTTTTGGTTTTTGGACCTGAGCATTTTAGGAATAAATGTTTCAGTCTTTCTCCCTCCTTGGATGACATTAATCTGTCCTCCAGCTCTAATGTTAAAAATCTTGGTGTTATTTTTGACCAGGACATGTCTTTTGTCCCCCACATTAAAAACAATACTAGAACCGTCTTCTTCCAGCTGCGTAATATCACTATGATTAGAAACATCTGATTTAAAAATGATGCAGAAAAACTGGTCCATGCATTTGTCACGTCTAGACTGGACTATTGCAATGGTTTATTATCTGGGTGTCTAAATACGTCTTTAAAACGTCTTCAGTTAATCCAAAATGCTGCTCCCAGAGTCTTAACTGGAGTTAGTGAGAGAGATCATATCTCTCCAGTTTTAGCTTCTCTCCACTGGCTTCCTGTCAAAAATTGAATTCAAACTCTTACTTCTAACCTACAAAGCCCTCAACAACCTAGCTGCATTTTATATTACCAATCTTATTGTTCCATATTTTCCTAACAGAGCACTTTGCTCAGATTGTGGGGGTTTACTTGTGGTTCCTAGAGTTTCCAAAAGCAGAATGGGAGGAAGATCTTTCGGTTATCAGGCTCCTCTCTTGTGGAAACAACTTCCAGTTTCTGTCCATGAGGCTGACACATTGTCCAGTTTTAAGACTTTCCTTTTTGATAAATCCTATAGTTAGGGTTGGCTCGAGTTTTCTGAACTATCCCTTAGTTATGCTGCTATAACTGACTGCTGGAGGACAAACGGGCCACATTTCCTCACTCTGCTGCTGTCTTTACTTACTCTACTCTCCCTGTTTGTATTTGTAATTATTTCTATCTGAACTTTTTTTTTTTATTTCCTCCTATAGAAAATACACCTGAATCTGTCATTCTTCCACTTCCTGTCCTCTCAAACTCCATCCGGTCGAAGCAGATGGCTGCTCATCCTGAGTCTGGTTCTGCTGGAGGTTTCTTCCTGTTAAAAGGGAGTTTTTCCTTTCCACTGTCTCCTTTGTGTTTGCTCAGGATGGAAGACTGTGAAGAAGTAAAGATTCAACGCAGTCTGCTGCTTCCATAGATAGAGAACTTTTACTAATGGACTTTTTATGTGTGTGAATGTTTTTGATCAGTGCCCTGAGACGACTTCTGTTGTGACTTGGACATATAAAACTAAACTGGTTTGAAATTGAAATAACTGGAGTTATCAGTTTTGGGTTTTGTGACGACAAAAAAAACAAAAAACGGTTGAACTCAGAGGCAGACAGAAGTCAGAACAGATTTTCACTGTTCAAACACCTAAAGCCTTATTTTTGTTTTTTCTTCTGGGACCCACTGCTTCCCAGCAGGTTGTGTTCCCATCATCAGTTGCCATGGTGACAGACACAGGTAAGGAGCGAAGCAGATACTGAAATCCCCGTCCTGAACCGGAGGTTACCTCACTAAGTGACTCATCCTTCTTTGTAGAAGACCTGCACCGTTAAGGACAAAAAAAAAAAACATCTGGGTTCACGGGGGTTTTTGGTGAGTTTTCTTTGTTTATTCTGTCAACAGACTAAACAGGTTTTTGATTTTCGGTTCAATAATATCGATTTCCGAGCTGAAGTCCGTTGACGTTTGAGCGGCATGCTCAAGTCGAGGATTTCAGGCTGTTCATTCAAAACATCCCAGCTGTTTTGTAAAGACCTCCCATGCATTAAGGCGGACCGGCTCTGCCGTTGTTGAAGTGCACGTGGTCCATTTTGTGCGTGCTGATGCAGTTTCTGTGCAGATTCTCTTACTGTTCGTGCCTGATTCAAATGTGCACGTTCCTTTTTCTGCACTGACACATGTGTAACGCCCTAGAAGCAGCTTGGTGGACCTGCAGCTCAGCCACAAACACTCGTATCAGCAGCATTTACTCAAAACAATATGTAGCTACATATTTAATACAATAACTTTTATTGATTTTATTTGTTATTACATTGTGTCTTAATTGCTTTCATTGTTGCATTGTGTCTGTATAAAACAGATCTTTCTTGAAAATGAGTCCTCATGATTGAGACAACCTGTATAAATAAAGGTCCAATAAAAAAAAAAGCAACTAGAAAGATCTGGAGAATCTTCAGCTGCGTTCATCCTCAGAGCTGCAGAGGCCAAAATGAAGCATCATGGAGGAGTTAGGACCTCTGAACATCCATCTAACATCTCATCCCTTAAAGCAGCCCCAGTCTGGATCAGGGTTTGGCTCTAAAGAAGGTCCAGAGCTCTGGTTTCCAAACGTCTTTAAGAAGCTGCTTTGGCAATGACTTGTCACTCCTAATATTTGTGATTTAAAGGCACAAATATAACTTAAACAAAAACCTGGTATAAGTTATAAACAGTCTTTTATTTGTTTTAAAATTATAAATAAAAAAAATCATTATATTACAATTAAATGTTCTATAAACTGTTATTTTAAAACCTAGTTTGATATATTTTTTTATTTATCTCTAAACCTCACAAGTCAACTGCTCTATGTTTGTTTGCATTTTTAAAACCGAAAACTTCTTCCATCCAGTTAACGATCCTGTTGATAACCTTTATTCTGCTTCTTACAAACAATACATGCCAGCACTTGCTCAAATAAAACAACTACTCCAATTAAAAAAAAAAATCTGAAAACCTCCTAATTGTTCTTGTACAGGCACTAGTTTCATGTGTTCTCCACGTGAAGGTGTTGCAGCCCTGAACGTCTCGCAGGGCTGCAGGTGGACCTCCAGAAGGCTACATGGCTGTTTGAAGGCCAAAACTGTATTCTAGGCCATGCATGTTATTTCCTTACAAACCTACAACCAGCTTGTACCTGCTCCAGCCCACTATGTACCCACCTCAGTATGTCTGAGTTATTCTACGGAGTACACTTTAGAAATCAAATGGTCAGGTTTGTAACAGATTTAAATTAATACTTATCATGAAGTGGTTTTTATACCTGAACATTTGACTGTAGACATAACACTGGTGTGTGTATGTCATGATGAGATTTCTCATTTTGCATGACAAAATGCAGCTCTACATTTTACAGAAACTTGACATAGATGAACAGCTTTGAGGCATTTGAGTGAAAAATTGTCCAACAGATCTTTGTGTACCGCTAAACTGAAAATTCAGACACTTGTGGGAGAATTGTCAGGGAATTTTTTTTTCGTAAAAGTTTATGGATGTATTTAACTATTGTAGCTGAGAATGTAAACTGCCCATGAACCATATGTTTGAGTTAGCAGAGAGAGCTGGATGAGGAGCTGACTTGAGGCTGCAGGCGCAGCTGGCACTCCAAGGTCTCCTCTGAGTCTGTGAGCTCGGCTGAGGTGATAAGTGTATAAAAACAAGCTTCACATGTCGCCTGTCGCAGATTCTTGTGCCTCGGCTTCATGTTCTGTATAACTGTGTAACCTGCTGTGAAAGTCTGACCTACACCGGTTAAAAATCTTCTCCTGTCATCGAGTGCGGCTCTTTTTGAGTAAGACAAGGTGAGAATTTTTGTCCTCCAAACGGAAATGACAAACATCGGCAAATATTTAAGACAGTTTGGCGATTCCCATACAAGTACTTTATTTGTACTACATGGTATCACAGCAGAAACCTACAAAACACTGTCTGAAAGAACTATTTTGTTCCTTTATCCTTCAGGTCTGCTACCATCTTCACTTAAGAACATCGCTGTGATTTTAAATATTGGGTTGCACCAGATAGAGGTGTGTACAAAAAAAAATTGTATTTTAGTGCGTTACTTTTTCAACATAAAATATAAACAGTCTTCCCCAATACAAGTCAATAAAATGTGATATAGGGATAAAACCTGCCATGCATGTTAAAGCCGTTTTTTTAATGAATCTATGTGGTCAAGGCCACCATTAGCCACCCCCTGGATCCTTCACTGCACCTGGTGGAGGGTAAAATGCCTCCCTCCACTCTGCAACATCCATCACTCTGCGCTGCCTCGTACAAACTAACAAAGTCTGTTCTTCACAGAGTAACTCCTCCCGACTTGAATATGTTGCACCAAAAACATTTAGGTTTACTTCATTCTCTGTTCAGCTCCAGTCCAGAAAAACACTCATCTCCAAAGCTATAAGCATTCACTATTTAAATCCTTCAGTGACATCAGTAACTGCTTCAGATTGTATTTACATAATCCAAAGACTGATTTCAATTCATATTGTTTCTGTTTGGAGACAAAAGGGCTTATTAAGCTCGAAAAAGATGTTTTAAAAAAACTGAATTATATAAATCTGGGGTTTGTTTCCTCTTGAGTCCAAGGAGAAAAACTCAGACGAGCTGCATCATGTGTCACTGAATATGAGAAGGTGAAAGTCCCACCTGTATGAATATGTAGTCATCTTGAACCACCAGAGAGCTGATGTCGATGTATCCAGGGAACGGATAGTTCCTGTTTGCCTCAGTGCACATCTGAGCTCTGCATGTGACGTACTGCACATCTGTCAGGCACACAAACAGGATGCGTGAGAGCCGTTTTCACCTCATGCACAATATCTTACCTGTTAGAGATAAAATGAAGCTATCCTCCTGAAAAATTAAAATGAGTCTTAATTGAGACGTGCAGGTTTGTGCATCGCCCATTTGTGAATTCTTACGTTCTATGCGGTTAATTAGATTATTTTGTTGTTCCTGTTTTTTATCCTTCTCATTTTGTAAACACCAATAGACAAGCAGCCAGGCTGTCAATCAAAAAGTGTCATTAAGTAGAATCTAAGCGCTTGAATGTCAGAGTGATCCTCTTCAACCCAAACTGCTATAAAAAGTTTCACTTATCTGACTCATTAGAAGCAGATTTTAACAGCGCTGCCACTCAGAGTTATGAAACTGACATTCAAGGAGGGAAACGGAGAGGAAGAAAGGCCATGTTCATCAAGAATATTGGCCCAAGTTTAATGCTGGCTGTTTAATGCCAAATTAGTGTCCTTGTCCAGGAAGATTTATTCCCATAAAGACGTGGTCGTGAAAACACTCACTTCCATCTGGTGTGTGAGCCTCCATATGGATCAGATCTGGTTCTTTGTCGAGGCCTGCCACAGACCTGGCAGAGGAGAACAAAAACAGCAACGTTACCATCAGAAGCTATGAATGGGGAGAAAGAACTCAGGAGTTGTTGCAAATAAAAAAATAAAATAAAATCAAGAATGTAGAAACAGAGGTGTTGAATTTCTGTGACAGAGTAGCACTTTTTTAAGAGAGAAGCTTTTGTGTGCATATTGGAGCTGTTGAGTCCCCTGTACCTTTCACATGTGGAGTACCTCAGGGATCTATACTTGGCCCCCTTCTGTTTTCCCTTTATTTACTCCCTCTGGGATATATTCTCCGGAAACATGGTGTTACTTTTCATTTTTATGCCGATGACAGTCAAATTTATGTTCCATTAAAACAAGATAGACAGTACTCCGTGAACCATCTACTGGAATGTTTGGCAGAAGTCAGAGCTTGGATGTCACAGAACTTTTTTTACATTTTAATCAGCAAAATACTGAGGTCTTGTTGTTTAAGCCCAGTGATGTTTCCAAAGTCCATGCTGATCTGGGTCCTTTAACGCATCATTTGACTGAGACACCTGGGCATGAGGCTGGACAATGATTTTAAACTTGATGCACAAATTAAATCAGTGATTAAGTCCAGCTTTTATCACCTAGGACAACTGGCCATGGTCAAAGCATTTCTGTCATGACATTTTGAGATTTTAATCTATGCTTTCATAACAACTTGTCTGGACTACAGCAATTCACTTTATGTGGGTCTGAGTCAGTCATACTGACTCGACTTCAGCTGGTTCAGAATGTTGCTGCTCGCCTTTTAGCTGGTACCAGAAAACGAGAGCACATCACCCCATTTTAGAATCATTACACTGGCTCCCAGTTTGTTTCCAGATTAATTTTAAGGTTATTTTATTTGTTTACAAATGTCTTCATGGTCTCGCCCCACAGTATCTATCTGACCTGCTCCAGCTTTACATTTCCTCACGCTCTCTCGGGTCAGCAGATCAGCTGCTGTTGGTCATTCCAAAGTCCAACAGGAGGCTGAGAAGTGACAGAACGTTTTTAGTGCCGGCTCCTAAACTGTGGAACGAGCTGCCTTCGACATCACTTCCTGTTTTTAAATCTCTGAGAACAGATTATTTTTTTTTCCTCTTTGGCTTTTAACTCAGCTTGAAATGTTGGTTTTACTGTTTTAAAGTTATTTGTTTTATTGTTTTTTTTTACTGTTTGCTGTATTATGAGTTTAACAGTTCATTACTTTTATTGTTTCAGTTGATTTTATAGTTTTTATGCTGTATGTGTTAGTGTACAGCACTTTGGCCAGCAGTGTTGTTTTTAATGTGCCTTGTAAATAAAAGTTATATTGTACATGATTTTCTACCTGGAGTATTAAGCATGCACCGGGATATTATATTGCATTGTATTGATGTACTGCATTTTAAGACTAACTTTGAATATTCATTTGTCTTAAAAAATTTGACATCTAATCAATATTGAAAGCACTTATTTCCCCCCCCAAAAAAAGTGGTTTCACTTTTGATTAACTAAATATTCTGGGATTTCAGAATATGCAAATATATCCAAAAATCAAAATTCCCGTTACCAGCAGAGCGTTTAGTTTTTGTTCCGGAGGTGAAAGAAAACACAAGAATGGCTCTGTTCCTTCATGGAAACCTTTCATTCACACCAACAGGATGACTTGACAGTTTTATTCTAGCAGCACTCAGCTCAGATTGATCTAAACTTAACCGTGGAGCTGTATGTGTGTGTATGTGTGTGTGTGTGTGTGTGTGTGTGTGTGTGTGTGGGGGGGGGGGGGTCTCTCAAGGTGATCCAAAATACACCACAACCAGGACAATCACACCTCAAACTGAGCCAAACATTTCTGAATGATTAAATAAACGGTTCAGAGTTGAGGGAATTACACCTAGAGGCTGTGAGTAAAATTAGTGCACGGTGATGATGTCAACTTCCTGTTTCTTTATGACAGCACATAGCTAATAGCAACATGCTAATTGTTTCCAGTAAGCCCTGAAAAAATTCTCAAACTGGTTAAATCTCCAGGAAAACTCTGCTTACACTTCTTAGTTTATTAATTTTTCAGTTTACATCTATTTTTTGTACACCCACACTAATAAGAACACTGAATTACCCACAATGCATCACCAGGTGCTGAGAATGTCCACATTTACAGCCAACAGTTGAAATCTGCTGTTTTTATCAGTTGTGTAAAAAGAAAACAGTTTTTTTTTTTCACTCACTCTCTGATATGAAATCAAAAAGCATTATCTTACTGTAAAATTTAATTTGCCATTTATAATTAAAAATATGCTGGGTAATATTAACAATTATTATGTTCATAAATCAGAACAAAGATTTCATTTCTCCATCTCTCCCAATTTTTATTTAAAGATGAGTGAAACAACAACCGAGTGGCGAATGTGGGTGAAACGCTTCACCACTCTCCCACTGACTCAATGTCATGCTCTGCAACGACCAGGCTGAGTGGACTTCCCTTTGTGAAAAATATCGTATTTTCCGCCGTAAACGCCGCACCGCCCCATAAGTCGCATCAGTCCAAATATGTCTAACAAAGTAGAAAAATCCATAAATGTGTTGCTTCGATGTATATAATAATAATAAAAATAATAATAATAATAATAATGTGATCACATTGTCATCACTGTATGTTTCCATACAATGGCAAAATTAGTCTCTGCATTTAACCCATCCACCACCAGGTGGCGCAGTGGGCAGCTATGTCGCATCTATTATGCATCACCGCAGACGACCTGGAAATGTGTGCTGGTGTTGTGCCAAAAATCAATTAGCTGCCAAATGGCGGCCGCCAAAGTGTGCACGGGAGGACTTCAACAAGAATTTAACTAGATTACCACTTAAAAACAATTATTTGTTTGCTCTAAATTATAGCAAAGGTGTGTCTCAGTTGAACTTTTACTTAATAAGTGCACGTCAATTATCAAATCAGCTTCATTTCGCCAGGGCGGCGAAGCGAAATTAAGCTGATTTGACGATTGCTCCAAGGGAGCTGGATAAAGGTGGCAGGCTAAGGCAAGCCGATTGCGTCATTAATAGCCACTGTAACCTATTACATGATACAAATGCATGCCATACTACTCGAGTGCCATCTAGCAGCTGAAAATGGTAGTTTTTAATATCTTCAGTCAGAATTAATAAAACAGTCATATCTCAGCCAAAATTTGGTTTATAAATCCATAAAAACCCATAAATACGTTACTTTGGCGTATAAGTCAAAGGGCATGCAAATTATGCAAAAAATGCGACTTATAGACTGAAAAATACGGTAACAACAACAAATGCTCTAAATGAATAATTAGTGGGATGAGTCTGCTTGCATGTTGAAGTCAGATGAGTCATGCGCAGCCAAAAGCAGCTGACATGCTGAAAACATCACTAAACACCAAGCAGCAGACGCAACATTCTGGAGTTTTTAGTGCATCCTGAAGCTTCGTGAACCGTGCTTCACGGTTAGTCCATAAAAATGCAGCGAGCAGATTACTGCTCTGCTTTCTCTAAAGGTTTTAGTGAACACGTTGCCACACTCAGTCCAGCAACACTAACCCAGACAGAAAAGATGAAAAATGACGGGGTTTAAGGCCACCAAACCAGATGAGTTTATCTCCGAGTGTGATCGAGCTGTCTTGTTCTTTGCAGCTCTGGAGGATTAAAGTGGACGAATGCAGCTGTTGTCTCATTGTGGCAGAGCTACACTTCCCCCTCTGAGGCTGACAAAGCCAACTGGAGTTCTGCCTGGCCGTCTCAACCGGCACTTCCAGTCCTTCCACATCCTTGAAATGGCTTTGGTGAGAAGGGCAAAGCCAGCCATGGATTTTGCACATGCTTAGGATTACACCAAAAACAGCAGAGGTAAAGCCCAAGTCCAGACGCCCCTCGTCACCTCAGAGCTGGAAGGGGGAAGCAGGGGTTTGGGTGTAGGGGAGTGATGAGCTGGAAAAGATCCAATCCTACATTTGCGATGACTGTGCACTTTTAGATATAGTTGGTACACTGCAGGGGGAGCGAGCACGAGGCGTGAGTGGATGAGAAGTGACAGGAACGTCTCGGATCCATTATTAGTCATAAGTCCTGCTACCAAATCTGCAGCTGCTCCTACTGCTGACATCAACACAGGATGGTTCTGGTTTTATGTACAATAAGCCTGATGTGAGCAGGGGGGTGTCATATGACGTGCCTTCAGTGTGCTCTGAAGGGGATTAATCTGCGGCTGGTTGTATCAGGATGGAGAACTGTGCATGATTCTGATGTCGTTTGTTAGCTTGCTGAACATCAGGAACAGCAAAAAAAAAATTTAGAAGAGCATAGACGTGTCCAGAGATGACTCACCAGTAGAATCTGTTCGGGGTGACGTGCTCGTGAATGAGCTGCCATTTCCTCCCAAAGTCCACTGAGCTGTACAGCTGAAGAGATATCAGAGAGAGAGAGGGAAGGTTAGTGAGATAACGGACGATTCAACGTGTGTCAAATCGTTTTTTTGAAGCTGTCTGATTTAAAGTTGGAGCTGCGACGGGCGAGCTTGCTGGTTAAAGGTGGTACCTCAAAGAGCTGCAAATATAGAGAATAATTGTTGACTGGGAAAATGTGGGAAAAGTGCAAAAAAAAATATATATATATATAAATGTTCAGCTTTTTATATTTCATGTGCATGGTCTGTGAAAATGCATTCTTGCCCATGCACATTGTTTTGCTGCCAACATTGGCTTGTTTTACACCCACCCCCCAGAAGCCCTACATTTATGATTTTATCTGCAAAAATCTTTTATAAAGAAGGTAGGCAACACAGATTACACGTAAACGTATGCTACTTTAGAAAACAATATTGAATCCTATCTGGAGGTTTGCTTTAGAGCAGGGGTCTGCAACCTGCGGCTCTGGGGCCACATGCGGCTCTTTTGTCCCTGGTCTGTGGCGCCTTGAAGCTTTGACCAAAACCAACACAACATTTCAAACATGGCTAATTATTTTAAAACCCACAACAGAAAAGCCTAGTTTAAGCAGCTTCTCTGCAAATGTTTAAATCACATCACTAATACATGGTTAGAATTAATGGTACCAGTTTACAATAAGGCTCCCCTTATAGATGGCTAATAAGGTCAAGGTTTCTTTATCGTCATTCGCATCATATGTGGTACATGTGGTGGAACGACATTGTGTACACAGGGTCCCAGTTACATCCAACAAAAGTATAAATTGTAAAAGAAAAACAGTATTAAGATCTAAGATATGAACTGAATATGCAAAACTAAAAATACACTAAGCACTAAAACAATACGCTGAACAACAGCAGCATGAACATAAGTCTGTGTGAGCAGATGAGTATGAATGAATACAGCAGCATGAAATAAATCAGCAGCATGAGATCAGCAGCATGGATAATCAGCAGCTCATAAACAATCAAGTGGCATGACAGTGATTTTTATTTTTTTCACAGTGATAATCCTGATTAGAGTTTCATGAGTCTAAAATAAATAGTTTATAGAAAAGTTATGAATTCCTCTATAAACACTTTATAAATCATTAAGAACTGCTTATTATGCATTAATTAAGGATGACAGAGACTAAATTGACCAGTTTCTTGCCAAATACTGATCCAAATCTGTTCACCTATATATTTAATCTAGAGTTGTTATATTAAACATTTCAGACTAAGTTATTATCTTGTAAAAACAATAAGCATTTGTAAACCTGGACACGGTTTGTTTAGTGAGCGAAGGGGTAAAAATGGCTCTTTTGATCAAAACAGTTACAGACCCTTGCTTTAGAGCATAAGTGTCAAACTCAAGGTCTGGGGGCCAAATGTGGCCCTCGTTGAGATCTTACCTGGCCCCCAAGATGATATATGAAACGTAAAATACTTCTATCTCTTGATTTTTTTCAGTAATCTTTGATTACGATGTCGAAAGCTCAACAGAGGACATCAAATGAGACCAATCAAACTCTTGTTGAGGAACCTGTGCTTTAGAGGAACGCTTCAGTGTGCGAATCAAAATACAGCTGTAGAGCGCTGCAGCAGACCT
The DNA here is from genome assembly GCF_014905685.2 of Nematolebias whitei. NCBI lineage: Eukaryota > Metazoa > Chordata > Actinopteri > Cyprinodontiformes > Rivulidae > Nematolebias > Nematolebias whitei. The sequence goes on along the minus strand of NC_056513.1, from coordinate 8,495,346 downwards.
GTCACGATAACACATTTTGCTGGGTGATTAATTGTCTCGGAAATTATGGCGATACACAATAATACTGATTGAAATTTGACAATAATCAGTAATTATTGTCAAATTTAAGAAGAAATGTTTCATTTGTTTTGCATGTAGTACCTTTATTCGACCACTGGAAAGCAGTATAAGACAGTTTGAACCAAAGGATGGATAGTGAGGGAGTGAACAGTGTGTCTCTAAGAAAAATGGGAAGGAGGCATTTTGATGTAACATGGGCTGTCTCTCTTCAGTTCTCAAAATGGCAGATGCTCGGTGTGGTTTGAGCTCTTTAGCATAGCATTTTTCACACAAAGCTTTTAATGAAAAATATCAGTAAACAAGTTTTCAGTTTCTTTTTTCAGAGAAAAACAACTTTTTACATGAAGGCACGGGTTTCAACCATGAATTTTGAAGCTTTGACAAGACAGAGGTTTTTTCCTGAGGTCGGCCTGTTAGCTTAGCTTCTCAGCTTATTTTTTCAGAGGAAAAACAACATTTTAGATGAAAGCACAGGTTTCAACTGTGAATTTTGGAGTTTCGACAAGACAGATTTTTTTTCCCCGAGGTTGGCCTAGTTGTAGCTTAGCTTCTCAGCTTAGCTGCTTTTAATGATTCAAAAACGCAATTTTGGACGGTTAAAATGGATTTTAAAGAGAAAGGGAGGGGTCAGTGAAGAGCACTCGAGTTGAGCCTTTTGTCATCCAGTGTCTTCAGTAGAAAGAGAGACATGAAGAAATGACAAAGCCGATAAATGAAAATGAGGTCGATAATTTTCATTTATCATGCGATTAATTGATTTATTGTTTATCGCGACAGGTCTACGCTGGAGACAAGTTGGAGACACCTGCAGCAAACTTCAGATGTGTTGTAGACACCTATAAGAGCTTTGTGACCGTTTTGAAATAAATGTTATTGCACTTTTTTTTTTTATTATGTTCAAAACTCAATCTACAGGACAGAGAGCCTCTGCACCTCCTATGAGGAAGTTGAGAGCCACCACAACCACCACAATTCCTGGAGACTCTTTTATGAAAGCTGTTCCCCAGCTACACAGAGCCCAGTGATACAACACTGGATTTCCTGTCTGGCGGTTGGTCTGAAGCCATAAAGCATCATGTGCAGAGGATGACAGAGCACTGAACAGCTACCATCATTAACCGGCCAATTAACCTAACATTCTCTGACATGGATAGACACCTCTGCTCCTCCTGCTACAAACAAAATTTTCAGGTTTTCCGCATATGCAGCAAAAACTGTCAGTCTTTATAACAAAACCAAACTACCTGTTCTACACTCGGTCACAACTTTGTGCCTGTAGAACAAATGCAACAAAAAGTGACTGGCTCAGCAGAGGTGCAGGTGTATCAGCAGCAGCCTGTGGCTGAATTCAATGCACTAATTACATTTACAAGCATCTGGACAAACAATTAATAACCCCTCTCTGTATTCCCCAACACTGTACTAATCAATGAGCAGCTCTGATTTATTGCAGCGTCCGTACAGTTTCTTTTCATCTTGTAGCACGTTGTGTTGCGTCATGCACACAGAAAATCTTTTAGTTTCATCACAAGTTGTGACACATGCTCAGATAAAAAGATACTGAACTTTCACCCACTGTGAATGCACTGAACAGCACTGGAGGAAACGAGTCCATCTGTGTCAGTCGTCGTGCTTTCATTTTAACTGTGGAACCAAAGCCGTTTTCACAAATAAACTCCACAGAGTGTTTGGATAATCAAGGCCGACTCCTGCAATTCACACATGGACTTCTCAGCAAGAGATCCCTCCCCTGAGATGCATTCTCACAACTGGAAATAACTCCAGAGCCGCCCCTGGGCCGAGCAAATCGAAGGAAGGATGGAATACAAAAATCTAGTTTGCTTTATGGTTTATGGCAAAAAAAAATAGTTCCCACCCTTAATGATTTCTGTTTATGAGTTGATATTAAAGAGAGCAGACTACTGGATGGAAAATTGTGTAGTAATTGGTTTTGGGTGCCGAAAGAAGACTCATTCCCAAAATATTTGAAAAGACATTTAACTGCGTTGACACTTTTTGATGGACAGGGCTCCTCTGCAGAATCAAATATCCAGTTTTGCTTCTTTCCGTGTATTAACTGACAGTAAAATCTGACCAGAAACAAAGTTTTAAACAAATTAATCACATTCACAATCTTTGATGCTCCATATTGCCACAGTGACACCGTCTGCAACTGTGAAACCCTGCACGTAGTTATGCTGATGACTGTCAGATTTATCTGCCCTTAAAACCAAATAGTGCATGCACAATTCAGTCTGTTAAAATGTTTTGATGACATCAAGGGTTCAATGCAGGCAGAAGCAGGGGAAGCATTTAATGCGCTTTGATGGCTCCTCAGCTCTAATCTTCTGCCCCCTTTACTCAGCTGCATGCATCTGCCTATCATTAAATATCGTCGATGGTATAGGCGTCACAACCATTATATGTGAAGGGGACATGTCCACATTCAAAAAACATTATTTTGGACCCCCCCCCCCCCCACACACACACACACACACACTTTTACTATGAAACATTAGTTCAGTCGGCACAATGTCTCTTTCTTCGTGAACAAATCCATTCAACTTGATTAATAGAATACTCAAACCACTAAAACTCCACTCCAGGTTTTCCTGGTTACCTCCAACTCTAAACACATCAACCTGCTGCCTGCACTGTTTCTCCTCTATTTCTCCTCCTGCCTCGGCCGAAAACGCGCACAGGTGGAGGAGAAGGAGACACCTCTGTGTTGCTCGCTCGCCAGTTTAGCGAGCTTTAGTGCGGGCAGTTGTTGATGGGGGGGGGGGGGGTTGATCATAAACATATATACATGATTAGGAGGATGCTTGAGAGGAGTGCTACGTAGCATCTTAGCTTAGCAGTAACTGTGACGCTGTAAGACACTGCAGGTGTAAGAGACGCTGTGTGTTCAGGCGCATTCAAGTTGAAAAGTCTTTAAAACCCCCACACCTTATTGTCCTCAAGCTTCATGAGAAACATCATTCAGATGAGGAGTGTCAAACACAAGTAAAAAAGTCTAGTGGTGATGTTTTCTATTTCTCTATAAACACAAATGCCGACCTGACGCTCTGTATTAAAGTGTATTAAAGTTAAAATATCTTTAAAACCCACTGCTGAATTTACACAGACTTTGTGAGAAACATGCTTTAAATGTGGGGAATCAAAGGAAATCTTGGTGAAATGTTGCTTTTTTGTACACTAGTGTACGCTTTTTTTACGCGCGCGTGCACTCACACACCTACACACATCATTGTGTTCCCCCCACATTACGGATGCTTCTGACGCCCCTGGTTGGAGGTATAATCAGTCAAAACTTAATTAAAAATGTTGGGATTATTTTCGGTTCCAGACCTATCATTACTTTTAATACATCAGATCAGGTGGGGTTCAGAAATTATGGCTACGGTCTGGGGCCGGGTCGGGTCAGATTTTTTTGGATCCGAGTGCAACTTTATTTGGTAACAGCTGATGTTTTAAATGTGCTTTATAAATAAATATGATGACTTTAAATGCCACTTTTATTGGTGGATATGTGACTTATCTGTGCTGCTGATTATCCATGCTGCTGATCCATGATCAGCAGCATGGATAATCATGAATGATGCTGATTATTTCATGCTGCTGAATTCATTCATACCCATCTACTCACTACAGACTCATGTTCGGGCTGCTGTTTAATATACCATATTATTTTACATTATTAGCATTTAGCATATATCTTAGATTGTTTAGCGTATAATTTAGTGTATATCTTATTGTATATCTTAGATACTTATATACAGTTTATTTTTATACTTTATATTTTTGCTATGTTGGGTGCAACTGGGACCCTGAATACACAATTTCCTTCCACCTCCTGTACCACATGTGAGGTGAATGACAATAAAGAACCTTGAATTTGACTTTAGTGAAAGCCGATCCAATCACCTCTGGAATATGTGGTCAGTTGGAGTGAGAACAGCTGTATCAGAGTCAAAGAGGAGTTTAAAAGTGAGTCTCAATATCAGATTTGGATTCAGAATCTGCTGGGACACCACTGACCAGACCAGTGGTTAGTCGTAATAATTCTCTTCCACATTTGACAGCAGCTGGTCCACAGGCGATGATAGTCAATATTAATTCTCCAGTTTTTTTTAAAGCAATGTTATGACTCAGCAGAACATGAGCAGTGACTGCATGCCCTCTCACTTGCAGTAAATGATTCTCCTCTGCATTAACACGTGGACTCAGTGATTTGCCGGACTCATTACTTGTGAGCTGGCTTGTTAAATGTTGCAATAACTCTGAGCTGAAGGTTTCAGTCATTTGCATTCTCTCACCCAGCCCCCCTGGAACAGCTCCAGAAAACTGCAGTGCGTTTGTGAAGAAACGTGGCCCCATATGACGGTGGGTTTTAATGATTCTTATTTAAATGTGCAGAGACATATAGAAGCTACACTCTGTCAGTCGCTGAAGGTTGTGTCTTTAGTTCTTCATGCTTTATGGAACTCCAATTTAACAACTGTTTGTCTAAATTCAACACATTTGCAGAGAGTAGAACCTGAAGGCACCTGTTTCACAGAAATGTAATTTCTGATTCCTGCCTAGATTTGTCACCGGAGCGCAGGTATTGGTGTAACACGCCGACAGGCAGGGCCCCTCATGGCTTTGGACAGTGACATATGGCTCCGGTGGGCAGCCCCAGCCTCTCCCCTCTCCATTCATCACTTCAATGACATCTTAAATTTTAAAGCTTCTGAGCTGTCACAAAGTAAGCTTCATTGTTTCCCACTCCCTTCAATAAATCAAGCGTGCAGCCGAGCAGCTGCCACACCACCGATGGAGTCTGCAGCAGCAAAGGCACGAGGCTTAACGGAGGGTTGAGGAACTGCAGGGAGGAGTCTTAAATTAGAGAAAATGAGAAATTTGGGCAAAATGTTCAGAACTGCTGCAATTGTTTGGGCTGAAAATTATTAGGAATTCTGAGTCATATATTTCATTCAGATTTGTTAAAATGATTCAAACTAAAAGCATTTTCTTTCCTTAGTTATTTCTCAAAATCCGTCAAATTCCAAACTGTATTTCAACGTTGTCAAAGAAGTTTGGGTCAAAGGTTATAGATGTTTTATCATTAACGTTCTTCCACTGAGAACAAACAACTGTATTGTCTCCCAAAACAGTCTGTTATCCTGAGGAGACGCCCGTGAACCATATCTGTGAAGGCCACGAGTGCCATGTGAGACTACAGGTGGCTTCAAGGACACCCACTGAACTACAATAAACACTGATGGACTGATAAGGCTATAAAAGTGAGCAGCAACGCAGCTCTTTTCTGTGACTGGTCTTCATGTGTACACATTTATGTATATTTATGCAATATGTCCAGGAGATCTGACCTTGCAAGTAAAATAGTTGGAGATAAATCTTCACCTGCCGTGTGTGTGTGTGTGGGGGGGGGTCTATTGAGTAAACGATGTTCGTGAGAGACATTGTCTCCAACAAAAAACATGAGTAAATAATAATTAAATGTGCATCTATATGTGATTAACATTTAAATTCCACTTGATTCAAAAAACCTGTCAATCTTAGCATCTCAATAATTGATCGAAGAAAACACAAAAATGGCTCCAGTCCTGCCATTTTACAGATATCAAACTAACATTTGCTGTGGTGCTAGCCCAGATTTCAGACTGCAACAGATCCTTGCAGAAAACTTGTTTATGCGAGGCGGTGGGGGATACGGACTCGTTTGAGGATTGCGACTTTCATTTCATTAGGAATTAAAATGGCAATTTAAAAAAGTTGCCTAGGAAAGAAGTTATTTAAAAATATATGTATCTGTCAGTTTGATTAAATCCTTCTCTCAACAGGAAGAACAGGACTTTTAGTAGAACCAGCAGAGCAGAACCGTGTTTCAACCATTTGGGATCTGACAGTTCATCTTAAAATCCACCTGATTGTATTTTTATGCTCAAGACCTACGAATGATGGAATAGTTTCTGTCAGTTCGTATGTCCGTTAACTTTCTTTTGTCGTGCCCATAACTTCTGATCTTCTCAAGATTATTTAACAAAATAAGATTTACAAATAAATCAAAGTGGCGTACACTTTTCATCGCCTGAGCAATAAGGTAAAGGTCACAAATCAAGGTCAAAGTTCACGAAAGGTCTTTACTTGTGCTGGCCATTGCTATAGATTGCTGTATAACAGTTTGCTGTTGAGCGTATGATGTGCTGTACTTTTGTTTTTATTTGCTTCAGTTTGGAGCTGACCAGACTATTTCACACTGTAGAAAAGTGTAAAAGCAGAGTGGTGAGTTTAGCAGGAATAGTTTGTTCATATTTAAAACAAATATTGTCCCATTACTGAGACAACTTTGAACATCTAGCACAGAAATGTAACAACACACAAGAGTAAGCAGCTTCAACACAAGTGTGAAGTCCTGACAGAGTCCTTCGGAATGGAAAGATGGAATCAGAAAGAACTAAACGTTTCAGTACAAGGACAGCGTGAAACAAGGACTCGCATCTAAAACATCAAAGAAACTAGAAAAATACGTTTCTTCTGGCAAAATGCAGGAGGAATGCTGAAATGTGTTCACAATGAAACTGAGCTGTGAAATGTAAAAGTTTTAACAAAATCTAAAACTAACTAAAGGTAACTAAACGTTCAAACAAGCAGAAACACAGTAACAAGTTAAAACTAGCAAAAGGGTAATTTTAAACTAAAATTAGCAAATCAACTAAAAGCTAAAAAAAATGGATAAAAGCTAAAATTAACAGAACAGTAGCTATTTTTTTTATAAATTAAAAGTAGTAATAAATCAAAGATATAATGAACAGAAGAGTAGCTAAAAGCTAAACAGTAAAATCTTGCAAAAACTGATAAATCAGTAGCTGAAAACAATAGAAAATAAGCTAAAATTATCTCAATATTAACTAAAAGCTAGAACCAGCAAAACCTTAGATGAAAATGAAAATGATGAAAAGATGAAAATCAGAAGATTAAACAAAAAGTAAAACTAGCAAAACAGTAGCTAAAAGCTAAAAATGGAGCAAATAAGCTGAAGATTTTGAAGAGCCAAAGTTGTTGAAGGATTTGAAGAGATCTTTTTACATTTCTCACAAAAAAAAAAAAGTAATTCCAAGAATTGAAAACTTACAAAAATCAAGTCATGGCAGCAACATGAGTTCATACCTAAATATAAATATATATATATATATATATATATACCTAAATATATATATACCTAAATATATATATACCTATACATATATACATATATACACACACACACTTTTTTTTTTTCAGGAAATCAAAAGAGTGAATTTGTCATGGTCAAGGTTCTTTATTGTCATTCGCATCACTTGTGGTACTTGAGGTGAAACAAAATTGTGTACACAGGGTCCCAGTTACATCCAACAATAGCAAAAGTATAAATTGTGCAAGAAAACAGTAATAAAGATCTAAGATACGAACTAAGAAGTATGCTAAACTAAGAATATGATAAACACCCAATAGTTCAAAAACAGTATGCCGAACAACAGTAGCACGAACACTAGTCTGTGTGAGTAGATGAGTATGAATGAATACATCAGCATGGAAGAATCACCATCCATCCATCCATCATCTTCTATTTGTTCTGAAGTTGGGTCTTGGTGGCAGCATCTTGAGCAGGGAGGTCCAGACATCTCTCTCCACAGCCATCTCTTCCAGCTCTTCTGGGAGGACCCCAAGGCGTTCACAGGCCAACCTAGAGACATAGGCTCTCCAGTGTGTCCTGGATCTTCCCCAGGGTCTCTTCCCGGTTGGACATGCTCAAAGCACCTCCCTAGGGAGGCGCCCAGGGAGCATCCTTACCAGACGCCCGAACCACCTCGACTGGCTCCTCTCGGTGTGGAGGAGCCGTGGTTCTACTCCTCTTCTCTCCCGGATAATTGAACTTTTTACCCTATCTTTTAGGGAGAGTCCAGCCACCCTGCAGAGGAAACTCATTTCAACTGCCTGTATCCGCAGTCTCGTTCTTTCAGTCACTGCCCAGAGCTCATGACCATCGGTGAGGGTAGGAATGTAAACCGACCAGTAAGCAGAGAGCTTTGCCTTACAGCTCAGCTCCCAATTCATCACAACAGACAGGCACAGAGTTCGCAGTACTGCAGATGCTACAACAATCCATCTGTCAAGCTAATTCTTCCCTCACTTGTGAACAAAACTCTGCAATACTTGAAGTTCTTGAACTCCTCCACTTGAGGCAGAACCTCACCCTCGACCCGAAGAGAGCAATCCACCCTTTTCCAACTGAGGACCATGGCCTCAGATTTGGAGGTGCTGATTTTCATCCCAGCCACTACACACTCAGCTGCAAACCACTCAAACAAGAGCTGAAGATCACGGCACAATGACACCAACATGACCACATCATCCACAAATAGCGGAGAAGGAATCCTGAGGCCACCAAACCAGACTCCCTCCGCCCCCTGGCTGTACCGAGAATTCTGTCCATAAAAGTTATTAACAGGATTGGTGCAGCCCTGGTGGAGTCCAACTCACACCATGAAGGGGTCTGACTTACTACCGGCAATGTGAACCAAACTCTTGCACCGCTTGTATAGGGACTGAACAGCCCGTAGCAATGGG
>NC_056513.1:8469447-8486570 GCF_014905685.2 Nematolebias whitei | reverse complement strand
GAGTGCATCCCAAGGAACACGGTCAAAGGCCTTCTCCAAGTCTACAAAACACATGTAGACTGGATGAGCAAACTCCCATGACCGCTCAAGGGCCCTAGTGAGGGTAATGAACTGGTCCAGTGTTCCACGGCCAGGACGGAACCTGCATTGTTCCTCCTGGATCTGAGGTTCGACTAACAATCGGACTCCCTTCTCCAGCACCAGTATGGGTACTGGAGTATCACCAAACAACTCGTGTCAAATGTTGAGTCAAAGTTCAAGTTATAAGATGTAAGACCTTACAATGGGAGCAAGTGTCTTTCTGAGGAATAATTCCTGTTAGCTGAGATACAGCAAAAGGCAATCAAATGCTGTTTACACAAAGGGTGTAGCAACACTGAAATGAACATCTCACTCTGCACTCCTGATCAGACTGCAGGTCGGCAAGGGCCACGGCTCGCAAGAAATCAATTCCAGGGAGCGTTGGTTTTTATCACGTTTCACCATGAAACCTTTCAGAGTCTGCTGCAGGCAAAACAGGAAGGTTTTGTTTCACTGATTTAGATGAAAAGTTACGCAGGGATATTGGATTTTAGTGCACGCAGGTGAAAAACTGTTAAATGATGTTTTCTTTTTGTTACTTGGGGTTTGCAGGAAGCAAACTAACGTGGAGAAATGAGACAGTCAGACACATGGAAGTTAAATGAGAAATGAACTGATCCAGAGCCTGGATTCTCCTTATAGAGCTCACATGAAGGAACACTTTTTTAATCTTCAAAGTTGTGCAGGGAATGCACGTGGAATGTATATTTGAGCATTAGTTGTTACTTTCAGAGTCTTTGAAGCAAAGTGTACGTGCACTTTGGTTCAGGATGAAGTATGAATCAAAATGAAGGACGATCGCCTCACTGTGCTTGTCTCGCCTAAAAATCAAATTAAAAACTGGTGGTGCTGCAGAGACAAGTCCCCTGTGGACACACTGACAAGAGTTTTCAGTGTTTTGGGAAAACCTACCCCGCCCCCCCAAAAAAAACACAAAGCTGACACTGCAGCTAGTTCTCCTCTGCAAACTAGCACAAACTACATGCTCGCTGTGATGCAACCTCCAAGTCCAGCGACACCACGGACAGGCTCAGATCATTATCACAGCTTTCCCAAACCCTCAGTGGGAGCTGCAGGGACAAAAACAACGGGTGATATGAGGCCAGTTTCCTGAGAGCGCTTTGCAAAATGTTTACAAGCAAACTGTTAATACAGGAGAGCTCTCGACGACTGGTTTTAACCTCCAGTCCTCGCCAGCTGTGTCCAGCCGTTTCAGTCCTTACCAATAAAGGAGATATTATGGATGTGGCTGATAGAAGATAAATTGTAAATGCACTGCACTTGTACAGCGCCTTTCTATCTTATCAAGATACTTGAAGCACTTTACACTACAATCTGTGTCCTCATTTACTCATTCATACAGCACTCTACTAGATCCCTACAAAGCTAATTGAACAAATCATTGTAAAGAGACTAATCAGAGCTTTATCACGTTCATACACTGATGGGACACACATCGGAGGCAATGAGGAGTTCAGTGTCTTGCCCAGGGACATTTCAGCATGTGACTGCTGGTGGATTCGAACCCCCAACTGTTGCATTGGAGGACGACTACTCTAACCACTCAGCCACAGCCGCCCGTTAAAGTGGATACAATCAGATAATGTCCTCACTGCACTTTTCTGAGCCTCCACTTCTTCCAGTCTTTGTTGTTTCCCATGGCAACAGACACAGATGCCTACCCGACCTTAGACTGATAGAAGTATTATATTCTGTCTGATTTTAGCCATGACACTCTGTGTATAACTGTAATTATAGCTATGAAAAGACAGGTACATAAAGGTTAAATTGGGTCATTTATCACAACTATGACTCATTTTTATGCTTTATTATTTGATAACAGTTTTATTTTACTTTTTTTATTTTACACAATTTTTAATTTTTACTTATACATAAGGTGTTTCAGACAGAGTCAAATAAAGCTGAGAAATCAGGAATGACTGCAGCTCAGCGCCTACACCTCCCACTTGTACTTGTACAGCTTTGGTCATTTTGTACCCAACTCCACTAATATTGTAAATCACCCAAATTCTTTCCAACCTTGACAGGTGTCTCAATATTCAAGATCTAAAGTGAAGATAACTGTTTAAATGAACAGTTTAATTAATTTTATTAATAATATCATCATCTGGTTTGTTAGGCCGATATACGAGACCATAGATCTGAAGGTTTCTCTATAACTCCCAATCTCAAGACGTAAGAAATGAAAACATGTTCTTTGCAAATCAGCCACTAATCTTGGAAAATAATAAAACAATTTATAAATTTCTCTAATAACACAAGAGGTTAGGTTGTGCTTTTATTATATTTCATTCAAGCAGCATCTGCTTCAATGCACATGCATTGTGGAAAGTGTGCCACATGTTTTTAAGCTCTAAGACTGAGCCCAGACGCCCAAAATGCAGTGATTGATCTGAGCCCTCTAAATTTAAACTTTAGGTGTGTTCAGGGTTATACAGTGCAAGGCATTCAAATACGGCACATTGTGGTTATGGTATACTGTACATTAATGTTGACTGCAATATAAAGCACAGCTTGATCCTTTTCAGGGTAACTGGTGCAGATATTAATGTGTGCAAATGTGCATGTATGTGATGTGGAATGGTCATTTGGTGCATATCTGGTACAAAATATATATTAAATGGTAAATGTACTGTACTTATATAGAACATTTCTATCTAATCAAGATACTCAAAGCGCTTTACAATCTGTGCCCTCATTTACCCATTCACACAGCACTCTACTAGATCTATACAAAGAATAATCAGTGCTTTATCACATTTATACACCAATGCAACACACATCAGTGGCAATGGGGGGGTCCAGTGTCTTGCCCAAGGACACTTCGGTGTGTGACTGATGCTGGAATCGAACCCCCAACTCTTGCATTGGAGGAGGACTGCTCTAATCACTCAGCCACACTCACCATATTACTGGGTGTGATTTGATCAGACAGCAGGCCTGACCTGGTCCAGCACCTGTCCTGCTAACTGGTGCATCTTTTTTTTTAAATCAACCCTTCATAGAAACCACGAGAGGGATTTTTATCATGTTGGACCAAAGCAACTGATCCTGCTCAGCTCTAGACATGTAGAGCATTTAAACTACTGTTTTAACCTTTATTGCATTTCAATCAAAATTTTTGATGTGTTCCATAACACTCATGGAGTTTGAATTATTTTTAACTTGACCTTCAAGCTTGTTTTGCATCTCAGTAATTTTATTTTTCCCTGCGAAAACAGGCAGAAATGACTGTATTGTAAATATTGCTGTGTTGCTCTAAAATCTTTAATAAAGAAAGAGTAAAATATCTTGAAACCTGACGTTTACGGAGCCGATATTTAACAAAGAAACCATGTTTATGGGTTAACATTAATTTACCACCTGCCTGCTAATCATCACTGAACGTCATAACTTCTGCTGAAATAAAAGTGATTCATTTTGCTGAACTTGCTGGTTCCAGTTTGGTTAAAAAATATACTCAGAGTGACAGAATGAACTCCACTGGCTGCAACAATCTGAAGAAAAGCCACAGTGAAATGAACAAAAATCATAGACTCAAAACAAGAAGCTGAAAACGGGAACACGACATCCGGACTGATGAACAACATCAACAGTTCAGTCGCAGCTACGATGAACTTCAGACCTGTGCAGGAAAGTCTGTAGTGTGCAGAGCAGCAGGAATCAAAGGGAATCAAAATAAAACTAAACTGGTAAACGATACGGAAAGCTTCATTAGAATCATAATGCCATTCGATAAACAAAATTAGAATTGCTGCAATACTTTTCCTAAAAGGGATACATATTAAACAAACAGATTACCAATTGTTTTTCTTGGCTTTATAGTTGGCAAATTATCATGTGAACTCAGCATTAGGTCTGCTCTGTTTTAATTACATTTCCTACAATGGCTCTTCCTCTCAATACGTAGCTGCAGAGGCTGCAGGGGGAAGATGCCTTCAGAAGAGGGGTGCCGTTTGGTCCTAGTGCCTGACAGGTTACTGCTGCCACACAAACAACTTAAAATATTGGAAACATATTTAGGTATAATTAGGCCTGTCGTGATAAACAATAAATCAATTATTCGCATGATAAATCAAAATTATTGACCTCATTTTCATTTATCGGCTTTATCATTTCTTCGTCTCTCTCTTTCTGCTGAAGACACTGGATGACAAAAGGCTCAACTCCGGTGCTCTTCACAGACTCCCTTTCTCTTTTCAATCCATTGTAACAATCCAAAATAGTGTTTTTGGATCATTAAAGTAGCTAAGCTGAGAAGCTAAGCTACGAGCTAAGCTAACAGGCGGACCTCGGGAAAAACCCTCCGTCTTATCTTGCTCCAAAATTCACGGTTGAAACCCGTGCCTTCGTGTAAAAAGTTTTTTTTCTCTGCAAAAAGAAGCTGAGAACTTGTATACTGATTTTTTTTTATTAAAAGCTTTGTGTGACAAATGCTATGCTAATGAGCTCAAACCACACAGGGTGTCCACCATTTTGAAAACCGAAGAGAGACAGCCCATGTCACATCAAAAGGCCACCCTTCCATTTTTCTTAAAGAGACGCGCTGCTTGCTTCTTCACTACCCATCTTTTGGTTTAAACTGTCTTATACTGCCATCCAGTGGTCAAAAAAAGGCACTACACACAAAAATTAACCAACATTTCTTCTTAAATTTTACAATAATTACTAATTATTGTCAAATTTCAAACAATATTATTGTTTATCGCAATGATTTCTGAGATAATTAATCGCCCAGCAAAATTTGTTATCATGACAGGCCTAGGTATAATTTCACCAAAGTCAAAAGAGATCAGGTTTGTCTTGGGTTCATAAAACAGCTTTCAGCTCATCGAGAGATTCCATGAAGGTTTAGTCTCAGGAAATCTCGTTACACCCGTCAAATGATTCCTTTCTGTTTTATTAAAGTCTGTTGAGTACTACATGGTATACATTTCAGGTGGACAAAAATAAAAACAAAGGAAATTACTGAAACAGGTAAATACATGATTACCTGCCATCATGAAAGGCAGGCAACAATCATGTAAAAAATTCCAGTTGTGTAAAACAAAAAATTGCGTGAAAAAGTCAAATGATGCGACAAATAAATAGACCAATTCCTACACAATCATTGTTTTACTTCAAATTGGGTCCAACTTTGTCACAGTTTACTTCCTGAAGTTATTTTTACTAAGACCATAGAGAGAGGCAGTGATAAAAAAAAAATAAATAAATAAGAAAAAACATTAACTTTTCTGCATGTTTTCCTCACAGCAGCAACACTGTGTCACCCAGAAACAGCTTTTCACAGCAACATCAAAGCACCGGCGTCCAAAAAATACATAAAAGTTCTGAGAAAAGGATCAAGACTTTAGAATTATGGAAATGAAAACCGATGCGTTATAGCCCCCCGAGTCCCAAACAATTACTATACTATATTTTATATCTCTTAATTAAGGCCCACATAAATTCTTGATGCGTCTGTCAGAACACTAAATCAGACGGCTTCTGGTGGCACTGCCTGGGCATACCATGCACGGAGGGAGGGTGTGTGTGTGTGTGTGTGTGTGTGTGTGTGTGTGGGCGGGGGGGTATGCTCTGTAATTTATGGGACCAGCTAAGAACTCAACGGAGAGGTTGAGCCTGATATAGGAGGGCTTTACAAACGATACTCCAACTCTGTTCTCTCTGCGAGGCCATAAAGATGCAGAGAAAGTGCAGATCCTCCAGAGAAAACACTTTTGTCAGATTCCGTCCATCAATCTTCTTAAAGGGATCAATCCAGTGAAGACTGTGTCATCATGTTTGTCCCGAGGGACACACAGCTGCCCCAGGGCCAACAAGGAAATATGATCATCCATGTTGGTCCTGTGTCAGCCCGGACCAGCTGTTTGGACCAGACCTTCACATTCGAATCAACCTGAACCGACGCTTCCTTAACACAGAATTTAAACAATTAAATATAATGTTTTCCTCTTTTCAAAAAACACTTTTAATGACACTCAATTAAGTTCAGTCAGGTCATCTGGATGGTTTCTTTTTTTTTTTTTTTTTTTTTTTTTTAGACGTTTTGTCCTTCATCCAAATGACTTCATCAGTCCGAGGAGCCACAAACAAATCCAGTCCCACAAGCAGCACACTCCCATAGTGGGACAACCAGTTTGCTGGTGATAAGGTGGTTTCTGGGGCCCGCTCTCTCCCCAGTCGACTGCTCTGAGGCAGCCGTGGACAAAGTGGTTCAAAACATCAAAGTTCATGCGCAATAATCCAGGTAGAAAATTCAACAAAATTCAGTCAGGTCATCTGGATGGTTTCTTTTTTGTTGTTGAGACAGTTCATCCTTCATCCAAAGGACTTCATCAGGTCCTCGGAGTGCCGGTGTTGCTTTAAGGACTGTAAGCACCATTAGAGATTTCCAACGTCATAAGCATCTGCCCAGACAAAAGAAAAGAAAGTCCAGTCTCCTGGGACTGATGAAGTCCTTTGGATGAAGGATGAAACGTCAACAAAAGAAAGAAAGAAACCGTCCAAATGATCTGACCAAACTTTATTGGATTTTTTACCTGGATTATTGAACATGAATTTTGATACTTTTAATGTCACTTTTAATTGAGTTTGATCATAATTTTTTTTTGGGTAGTTTCAGGTCATTTTGCATTGTTCTTATAAAAAACATATTTATGTTGGTTTGTTTGTTTGAGTTAACAAATGAGAGCTAGAAATGTCACCTTGGAAGATTAGAGGGAGCATTTTTGATCAAAAAGCTATTATTCACCAAATCAGTCAAATAATCAGCAGATAAATCAATAATTGGAGTTCCTGTTGCTTGCAGAACTAATCAGAGACAGTAAAGCAATCAGAGAGTGTTTTCTGTTTAATTAAAGTGCCTCAGTCAGATTCTGTTCTGTCAACAGCTGTGACCAGCAGAGCCTTCAAGGTATTCAGTGAAGGCCCAAAACAAACCCAAGAATAGACGTTTTTATTCCAATCACATTTCATAAAATAAATCAAAATATTGTAAATAATGATGTAATATGAGCTTTGCTTGTGGTTTCTGTCCAAACGCAGCCGTGTTGAGGTGTTTTCTTTTGTCTGGGCAGAGTTTCTGTGCTTACAGTCCTTAAACCAAACATCTTCTGTACTCACTGTTTAGGAAATGCCTGGACACAGAAGTAAACCTTCTCCAGATCCTAAAACTCATGTAGACCGGACCAACTCCTGTGACCCCCATCAGCAACTCTAAAAGAGTGAAGATCTGGTCCTCTGGTTCACAAGTCCTGAATCAGCAGTTCTGGGTCGGAGCCTCCTTCACAGACCTTGATGGAGGAGGATAAGTACAGTCCTCCCCTCCTGGGTTTTGTGCTCAAACCAACTCATTCTTTGTCGTGGGAACGAGTTTTACTCCAGTTATTTAATGGAGCGAGAGCTTGGTGTTCATTTGCCTGGAAGATACGATGCGTACTGGTACAGATGATGGTGACGTCTGCACCAGGCGAATCAAGCGCTGCAACAGCATGCACTTAGAAAAATCATATCTCCCTTTAAACCCCCCATTATACATTCATTATTTCCCTGCCATGCACTGTGACCGACATGTGCACGAACCACAGCAAACAGCTTCAACCCGAGCCAATAGACTCACTTTTATCATCCTAGCAATATATACTGTAGATTGCTGCACATGATGAGGAGCCCCGTTATCTCTAGTGTGAGCGTGAGCAGTGTGGATATTGTCCGGATCGTGTGTTTCTAATTAAGGTCCATTAACGCGCCCTGTCGGGGTGGGGGGGTCCGACGCGGCTCGATGAAGCACAGCAGAGCTGTGGCAGCTCAGGACACAGGAGCCGAGCTCTGAAGGTACCTGCCATCCGCAGAGTCGTTGAGTTGAGAAATGCACTGCGGCTGCTGAGCAGCCTCTTTAGGTCGAGTTCGACGCCACCTATCAAACCGTAAGAGGAGGAAGTGACAGGAAGTGGATGAAAGATCTGTGGGAAGTGACTGGTGAAAAGAATGAACGGCTTTTGTGACAGAAGTTAAATTTCAGCACGTTTATTCCACATGGACATGATGAACAAGTACCGAAAGGTCAAAAAAATAAAAGAGCGCTTTGTAACAAATGTATCCCACATCAGCGTTAGAATGATTGCCCGCTGCTGAAGGCGGGGCGATAATGTTTTTCCTCATGTTTGTATTCCTGCACGCGTTCGCTTTATCTATTTACTTATTTTTTCATTTATTAACATCATATCTCATAAACTACACAACAGATTTCAGTAAAATTCTCAAGTTGATTAATGGATGATGGATAAATATCGACAAATGGCAATCATGTGACATCAACCCCATTCAAAATGGCCGCCTCAGCTAAGCAGCCTTAGCAAAGACAAAAAGTGTATAAAATTCAGTCACTTATATGGGAAATGAGCTAAAGTACAAGCCGAGACTCATCCCCAACATTGTCTTTGAGCACCAACTAATCATAAAAGATCTGTTTGTAAAAAGTTGTCATAAGTAATAAGGTCAACTCTGTCTGTTAGCAAAATATCTTATGAGCCACCGGACAGATTTTAATGAAACCTTGTAAAAAATGATTATTGATTATCCCTTTACAACTGATTAGTTTGTGGTGTCACCACAAATCAAGATGGTCGCCAAAGGTGATCAATCTTAGCCAACATAAAATAGTTAAAACCTATTTTAAAACTACTATTATTTTAAACAACATTAAAGTATCCAGTGACGTGCCAACACTAATACAAATTTCAAAGTAAGTACAAGTACAAAAAGCAGTCTATAAAACATTTATTTTTATTTTTCATTGAATAAAATAGTCCTGGTAAATTAAAACAAAGGCTGCACCGATGTCCTCCGTCGCCGAGGGATTTAAATAGTGAATGTTTTCAGTGATGGAGTTGAGACGTTTATTTATTTCTTACTCATTTATGGCGATGCAGTGATGAATCATGGAGTGGAGGGAAACATTTTATCCACCACCAGGTACAACGGCTGAGCCAGGGGGTGGCCATTGGTGGCTTTGGCCCCCTGAGACTCATCTTTGGCCACCCCAATCAGTTGAGGAAACAATATATTTTTTAAGTAATATAAAAACTAGAAGGCGTTGTTTCCTCAAATGATAATGGTGGCTGGTTTACATACTGTACTTTCCGCCGTACACGTTGCACTGCTGTATAAGTCACATCAGTCCAAATATGTCTAATAAAGTGGGAAAAAAACAAATAAGTCTCTTCGCCGTATAAGTCGCATCTATTATGCGTCACCATTGACGCGTCGCGTTTGTTACGCGTCACCGCTGACAACCTGGAAATGTGGGCTGGTGTGCCAAAAATAGACTGACTGCCAAATGGTGGCCACGGGAGCGTGCACGGGAGGACTTTAGCAAGAATTTAACAAAATTAACACTTAAAAACAATTGTTTGTTTGCTCGACATTATAGCAAAGCTGTGTCTCAGTTGAACTTTTACTTAATAAATGCACTTTAATGGTCAAATCAGCTTCATATCATCGGGGCGGTGCAGCAAAATGAAGCTGATTTGACGTTTGCTGCAGGCGAGCTCGACAAAGGTGGCAGGCTATGGCAAACTGATTGTGTCATTAATAGCCGCTTTTACCTATTACATGATACAACAGCATGCCATACTACTCAAGTGCCATCTAGTGGCTGAAAATGGTAGTGTTCAATATTTTCAGTCAAAATGAATGAAAACAGTCATATCTCATGGGAAAAATTGGTTTATAAATATGAGAAAAATCCATAAATGCGTCGCTTCTGCGTTTAAGTCGCAGGGCATGCAAATGATGTAAAGACTGTGACTTATAGGCCAAAAAATACAGTATATATGGTGGTGGCCATCTTGGATTTTGACGTAGCAACCCAGTTTGACCTTTGACCTACACCTCCATGGAGCCACACATCAACATGAAAGTCGGTACATCACTTATTCTGAAGTTCCTCCATCTCACAATACAGACCGAAGATATTTCAACTCCTTTCTTTGCTCTGCAACAGGGAACAAAAACGTTTTTTAAATTTAAAAAAGTGGATTTTATTTGAATCAGATGAAAAGAGAAAAACATCCAGCCCTGACTGAAATAAAAGTCACAGGGAAGTGGTTGGATTAGTTGTGTAAGACGTTCAAACCGTCAGTCAGGGGCTGGATGTGTCACGTATTGTGTTGGAGGTTTTAAATGAGGAATCACCGAGGACTCACGCTTTCACTGCTTCCATTAAAAAGAGCCTGAATTATAGGAGCTTATCTGAAGAGGACGTTTCAGCAGCAGAATGTCGTCCCACACAACAAAATCAGTCATATTAGGAACGTTACAAAATGAAAAATGCTAATTCTTTTCAGGGACTTGATGCAAATGAAAAGAAAGAATACGATGGAAAAAATGAAAAAGTACTCCTGAATAATGCCCCCCACCCCCACCCCCTTTTCTTTGTCTGAGTACTTTATTGAGTCTGATGTCCCCGTTGCATATCTCAACGTTTAGCCAGGCTACAATTCAGCCAGAAATAATTAAAAGCATAAATTTGCATCATTAGGGTGGATTAAGTCAAACAATGTTTGCATATTGAAGGAGCTGAAGAGACTGTTTGTCGCTTTCAGAACAGCCATTATGCCAGTTTTATTAGATTCTTCCCTGGTTTAGGTGGGCAGTGGGCTTTCTGTGGGGGTGCAGTGGAGAATTCCCACTTTGAAAGAGAAATGAGCACAAACACACATTTCTCCTAAAGTTAAGGTTCTGAATAGAAACCATTTAAAAACGTGTTTCTCTGCAGCAGGTTTCAGTCATCTCCTGAGCCTCTTAGTCACAAACTGGCTTTCTCATTTTTCTCCATAGAGCATTTCATTTTTTAAATCAAATGCTCCTGCGAAAACCCAGTGAAAATATTCGAATCAGCAGCTTATCCAGATGAACTATCTGCTTCTGTGTTTTGATGCAGAGCATTTGCACCGTCAAAGGTACAGAAAGCAGCAGTGTTGTCAAGTCAAATTTATTTATAAAGTACAAGTAAAATAGAAACTGTTACCAAAGTGCTTAACAATAACATCACAGCATCGAGTAAAAAATGACAAGATATAATTAAAAGCACCAAAAATACAAACATGAAAAACACAAACACAATGAGAAACAATGGGATAATAACTCAGATCATACTGTTTTAAATGAATACATGTGCGTTTTCAGGAGAGATTAATAAGCAGGGAGTGAAATGGTCTGTCTAATGTTGGGGGGCATATTGTTCCAAAGTTTGGGGCCAATGACTGAGAAAGCCCGATCTCCTATGAGCTTCAACCTGTTTTTTGGTTCTACTAAAAGCAGCTGGTCTGATGATCTCAGTGCCCGAAAAGGAGCATAAGGTTGAAGTATGTTAAAGAGATATACAGGTGCAAGGCTGTTAAGGCACTTAATCGTCAATGGGAGAATTTTAAAATCAATTCTGACATGCACAGGGAGCCAGTGAAGGGAGGACAAAACCGGTGAAATATGCTCAAACCTATGTGTTCCTGTCAATAACCAAGCTGCAGCATTTTGGACAAGCTGGAGACGTAAAATGGAGACCTTACGGACCCCAACATAAAGTGTGTTACAGTAGTCCAGCCAGGTTGTAACGAATGCATTGACTAATTTTTTTCAAGATCAGATCTGGACAGCACAGACTTAAGCTTAGCTATCTGCCTTAAGTGGAATATTTTTTTTGAAGAACAGA
Source organism: Nematolebias whitei (assembly GCF_014905685.2). Classification (NCBI taxonomy): domain Eukaryota; kingdom Metazoa; phylum Chordata; class Actinopteri; order Cyprinodontiformes; family Rivulidae; genus Nematolebias; species Nematolebias whitei. The sequence goes on along the minus strand of NC_056513.1, from coordinate 8,474,755 downwards.
GTTAACGTGTTTATTGAACTTAAAGTCAGAGTCTAAAATCATGCCAAGATCCGTAACAGACTGCTTAAAATAGGGCTGAAGAGAGTCCAGATTAACAGGATCAGTGACAGTGGTAGAGCTAGAGCTAAACACGACTTCTGTTTTCTGATCATTAAAACTTTTAAAAAATTGAAGCTATTCGTGTCTTAATATCATTGAGACATTTAAACAGAGGGCGGATGGAGCAGGAACTGTTTGGTTTTAAGGGCAGATACATCTGTATGTCATCAGCATAACAATGAAATAAATGGCTGTTTCCTCACGATTTACCCCAGGGGGGGCAGATACAATGAGAACAGAAGGGGCCCCAGAATGGAGCCTTGTGGGACTTTGCTGGAAGGAGGTACAGAAGTAGATAAACTATTACCAATGTCAACACAGAAACTCCTGTCGCTCAGATACGAATGGAACCATTGTAACACTGCAGCTATAATCCCAACCAAGTGTTCCCAGTGTTGCTTCGAACATATTCATAGTCAACTTAACAAGTGGAAGCAAGCTACTAGCATGAAGTTTAACACTTTGTATTTGTACTATCCTTCACATATTTGAAAATGACAGGAAATCTGCTAAATCTAGCCATTTTTTTTATTGTTGGCAATAATTTAAATAAAATTCGGTTTTATTTTAGTTTTGGCCAAAGCCTGAACGAGCCGCTGAAGAGGTACCGAAGAGCCACATGTGACCCCAGAGCCGCGATGGCAGACCCCTGCACTATGAAAAGGGGCTGCTTATAAGACTGAGTTAGTTGCAGCTCCTCAAATCGACGAAGTCCTTTGGATAAAAAAACGAAACGTTTCAACAAGAAGAATCCGTCCAGAGGAACAGACTTAATTTTTTTTAGATTTTTCTTCCTGGATTATTGAGCATGCATCAGGAAATCTCATGCACTATTTGATATTTTAAACCTTCAGTTACTGCCTCTCCGATTTTAAGGTCATTGGTTGAGTTGTAACAAATGTTGTGTTTGATCAGCAGACATATTGTTGATTAGCTGTGGCAGCCATCTTGAATTGCATTGACTGCAAAAGTTACTTATTGTAGTGCCAATCAGTTAGTAGTTATGAGATATTTTGCTAACGAGAAAAAAAAATTGGGCTGCTTTATGTTCGGGGGCAGACAAAATGTGGTTTGCCAAAAGCGTTCAAACGTCAGACCTGGAAACATTTATGGTTTTGAGAAATGTTATTCTCTGAGCAGGACACCTTATCCCCAATTGCTCCTCAGGTGCTTTCAACAGCTGCCCACTGCTCCACCTGGTGGTGGATGGGTAAAATGCAGAGAGCCAATTTCACCATTGTATGGGAACATACAATGATGACAATACATAACACTATTATTATTATAAATGTTATCCAACAACTGTAATTATGGTACAGTTATTATTATTATTATTATTTTCTGCCTGAATGAGCTCATCTTTGCCTGACCGTCTTGTAAAAGTAGACTCTTGTCAGATGTGGGCGTGAGCCGCCGTGTTTTCAGGATGACAGCTGTTGGAAGACTTTGACTTCGTCAGGGAACAAAGTACCTGCGACAACTTTACCTCAACTGAAAATTACTCCCGTCAATTTAACTCAGTCCTCACTATTAGTTAGGCGGAGGAGTAATTCAGCTCATCCCCAATACACATAAGACAATATGGCACTGGGGCGTCATTAGGTGGGAGGGTGGGTGGTGGGGGAGTGATGAAGAGCTGGCTGAAATGAGATTGAATTTAAACGAGTGGAGCTGCTGTCCTGAGGGCCTTACAAGAATGCTCTTTAAGAGGATAGGTGGAGACGGCATAATGATGAGACACTCAAGTTTCCCTCCTGTTCAGATTTACAGCCTTCGAGGACGATTACGATCACAGGAGGGAGGTGGTGGCGTCGACGGAAGGAAAAGGGGAGATGGGGTTGAGGCTTTAAGGGCTTGGGAGGAGATAAGAATTGAAACAAGGCTCCTATTTTCCTTTTTTTCCTGGTAATGCAGCATTTTTAAACCATAAATCTTTGATCCTCTCCTCCCTGTTTGTGCAATGGCATTTGAAACTGGAGGACTCCCAGTAATTTCACACTCCAATTAGTAAATTAATCATGTTGCCCTAAAATGCGATCCTCAAGATGCTCGTAAAGAAACCGGTCGCACCCTGGAAGAACCTCATCTTTGCACTAGAGTCAGCCGGAACGCGTGCGCGGCTAAAAATAAAAAGATCAGCGAATGTTTAATAAAAGATTTCAAAGAAAGTGTTCTCTGTAAAAACAACACAGTAATGGTTGTTTGCAGTTTTGCATTTTGTCTGCGAGTACACCAGAAGAAACTTGAGTCAATAGTTATAACTCCTCTGGCGGGGGGCTGCACAAGCATCACCAATATTTTAACACAGTTAATTCAGAAAGAACGAGACTCATTAGGCTTTTGGAGCATGCTGAATAATTCATGCTGCATAATCAACTAAAACCAACAAACATTTGCTTTTATGTTACCTGCAGTAGATTTATCAGCAAAGAAAACTCATATTGTGAATGGTTAAATCTTAATCTCTTGGGAAAAATTCAGATTTAATAGGAAAACAGGAAGTATATATTAACTCGTAGTTTGGGATGGGTCCAGAATTACCTGTTTGCGTTCACCTTTTTGATAAAAGACAATTTGAATTATTCTCAGTCAAAGGTTTTAGAGCACCAACCGTCATTCAGTCACAGCAGAAGTCTGTTGCGTTACTTTGGTGGCAACACAGCAGGTTTTCTAACCGACGTAAACATCAAGAGCAAAACTTTACAACTCTTTAGAAGTGACTTTTTTAAACCGCTGTGACGTAATTTCATAAAAAGAAGTCAAAGGTCAAGTGAGCTTAAACAAAGGCATCTTACAACAATAAGGCAAAGTGCTTTTTTTTCTTTACACAATTTAATCAAATAATAAGGGATGATTCCTGAACACAGAGGGACTGTAAACATGGCTTGTTAAACATTTTTAGCATAATGTTGTATATATTCTATGTGATCAGATGATCAAATAGCATTGCAATCAATCTATTGGATAAATAAGTAAAATAGTGAAATGATGATGCTTTGAGTTTTAACGGGCCATGTTTTATCCCAGTGATGGCTCAAATTTGGACTGAGGATGTGACTGCGGTTATTGGTTTAACCCATCAAAATGGGTCGTTTTCTACTAAATACTGGACTGAAATGAATAATCTGATCTAATCTGACTAATCTGAAAAAGTTGAGTTTAAGAGAAAACTCAAATGTGGCTCATTAGGACCACTCGGGTTGGCTAACAGGTGCTAACAAACATTAGCGTCAGCTAGGTTCGAGGTTCTTTGTCATTCTCATTACATGAGGTGGAACAAAATTGTGTATGCAAAGTTCCAGTTGCATCCAACAATAGCAAAAAAATACAAAATGTAAAAAGAAACAGTAAATAAGGATCTATTTAATAAGATATGTGCTAAACGAACGCCAACTGGAACGCTAAAAGATCTAAGATATACGCTAATCACCAATACACCGAACAACAGCAGCACGAACATGAGTCTTTGTGGGTAGATGAGTACAAATGAATGAATACAGCAGCATGAAATAATCAGCAGCATGAGATCAGTAGCATAGATAATCAGCAGCACATTTCACCAATCAAAGTTGCATTACAGTGATTTTTTTTTTCCACAGCGATAATCCTGATTAGGGATTTATGAGTCTAACAGCTTGAGGGTAGAAGCTGTTCCTTCTAGCTAACTAAATAACACTAATGTTATTTTAGGAATTCAAATTTGCCATCTACTACAAAACTAAAGTACTAAACAAAAATTATGTAAAATGCTGTTTTAGTCCTACTTTCCTTATTACATCTTAAAGCAAAGCTCCTCTAATTTAGTCTCATTAAAAGTACAACAAACAAAATTAACCAACAAAGTAAAAACTTTTTTTTTTTTTTTTTTATAAACTTACAGATACAATTAGCACCTTGGTCGACTGGAATACAACAGTCAGAGACATACGGCGATTTAAGCGTTTAAAAAATAAACCATTTAACACAAAAAATAACCTTTATTTTTTATATTTGGATAACTTGAACAAACCTGAAATTTTGGCTTTCAGGTGAAGCAGCTACTCCAAGAATTTGTTTCTTCAAACAAATCTAACTGAACATCACACAAAGTCTTTCTTCTGGAGCTCTCAGGTGTGTCACTGGAGGCAGAGGCCCCGCCCCCTTTTAAAGACTGCCTAAGGCCCAGATTCTAGCAGGGTAATCACTTCTCATTTATCAAATGGCTGCAATTATACCAGATAAAAAAAGCATCAGTGACGTCTCAGAGAGTAAATGATTTATTGTAAGTTTGTTTGGTTTTATTTCTTGAATCGCTCAGAGTTAAACACGACAGTGAGACGAGCTCCCCAGTCCGATGTTTGCAGGCAGAGTCTTTGTTTGGATTCTCTGACAGCTTCATTCAGGCTGCTGATCAGTAAAGTAAATGTTATAATTGCTATAATTGACCAAAATCACAAACATCTTTGACTCCTTGCTGTGAGAAAACAGCTTGCAGAAAATGTTCGGTTCATCTAATCGCAGGCTGCGAGAGAAACGAGAAAACGTCTCCTGAGCAGAAACATGCAGCGTCTTCACTCATCTCTTTCTCTGTGCTCAAGGAAAATGGATTCAATCCTAGAAAAGTGATTTTACTCAAACATTTCATGTCACGGGTTGTTTCAGTGTCAACAGCGAAGAAATGAAAAGTGATAAACAAGCTGGCGTTTTGTTTGGTTTGTTCAAGTGCACCAAAGTAAAGTTTGGAACATCACACAATCAATTTAGTTCATTCTTTGTAAAAAAAAAAAAGAGACGCTCCATTTAGGACTAGACGAGTTTGAGTCCAACAATCTGTAAATCCAACCTGAGGTTCTCAGTTAGACTGAGGTCTGGACCTGACTGAACCTCTGACTGGTTCTCCTTAAACCACTGGCGGGTTGCTTCATTCCTAAGGAACCAGTGGAGCACCACTTCATTCATTAAGAACAAGTGGCACACTGCTTCATTCATTAAGAACAAGTGGAACACTTCTTCATTCCTCAGGAACCAGTGGCGCACCGCTTCATTCATGAGGAACCAGTGGAGCACCGTTTTATTCCTCAGGAACCAGTGGAGCACCACTTCACTCATTAAGAACCAGTGGAGCACTGCTTCATTCCTCAGGAATCAGTGGAGCACTGCTTCATTCCTCAGGAAGCAGTGGAGCACGGCTTCATTCCTCATGAACCAGTGGAGCACCACTTCATTCCTC
>NC_056513.1:8464221-8469437 GCF_014905685.2 Nematolebias whitei | reverse complement strand
CATCAACAAGTGGAGCACTGCTTCATTCCTCAGGAACCAGTGGAGCACTTCTTCATTTGTCATGAATCAGTGGAGCATGGCTTCATTCCTCATCAACAAGTGGAGCACTGCTTCATTCCTCAGGAACCAGTGGAGCGTTGCTTCATTCAACAACAACTTAATCTGTTTATCTGTTGTATTTTTCATGTATTCATGGATTTTATTCCAACCTGCCAGAGGAAAGTTAGCATGTACGGTTAAATCTGGCACATTAACACGATGTGTCTCTATGTTCCTTATGATTGATTAATGTTCATTGTTCACACTTTAAATGAATAAACTACATTAAACTAATGAGTTAAAATGGAGGCAAAATGTTTATCAGTGGGGTGAGGAACAATCTGTCAAAGTTTATTTTGTCTTGATAACATACTCATGAAACTAAAATAAAGATGTAAAAATGTGTTTATGTAATTTTTGGACATATATTTAATAATTTCTGTTAAAATCTCTCACTGAAGCAACAACTCATGTGAGAACTGTTCTTTTCAGACTTTGTTCTTTTCTCAAGTCGAGCGTTGGTTCAACAAGCAGCAGCAGAAGTTTCGTTTTTCATGTCGACCGTCTTCCTGTTGGCGTGGCGGCGCTCCTCCATCTGCTGCTCCAACAACAGAGTGGTGGTTCGTACCTGCCGCTCCGTCAGCCTGGTTACTCCATCTGTTCTGCCTCCACTCACCGTGCAGCTCTGCTGCACCGTATTCATAATTTCCCTTTGATTTCAGAGCTCCTTCCTTTGTTTCATCATTCCAGACGGAGAAGAAAACGTAATAAAATATTTCCTATTGTCTCACAGCCGTTCTTGATCTGTGGATTTTGTACTTTTTGCACACGAGCCCACTCAGTTGAACACAACTCCCTCCTACGCAGTTTGTACATCTGCTTCTTCCTTTATGATCATTTGTGTTTCCGTTTCATTTCGTGGTGAACGTGGGGTTTAATGAACGGGTTCTTGCTTTTTCTTCCTGTTCTCTGCAGTCTGAATTAACCTTCTGCAGACAGCTTGGTCTGTGATCATTTAGTCATGATCTATTGTGTTATTACTGCTTCATATGGAGCCATCCATCACCTGCCTAATAGCATTAATCCTTCCATCTGCAGGGGCTGCCAGCGCGGTGCCACGGAGAGCTTTGGTTCGGTCCCACGTGCGTTCCAGGTCAGAGTCCGTAATAAAGCTGCTGCCGCCTCCGAGACACAAGCTTCCTGCCACAGATGCTCCAGACTTAATGGATTGCCACGGCTCCGGTGGAACTACAAACGCACAAATGAAATGTTTACTTGGACCTGGGCTGTGACGAGCACCATCTTACAGTTCAGCGTGTTTGAATGCACAGCAGATACCCCCCACCCTTGTGCTCCAGCTTCCTTTGTTCCTCTGAAATGCAACTTTGTTTTGTTGCTGCTGGGCTTTCCATGGGAATAAGAAGTGGAGTTCCAGTTTGTCAGCATCCAGTCTGTGTTTCTGCATGCTGGTCAGATCAGATGGTAATCCATGCTGTTCAGAGGCTCGTCACAACGCGCACCTGACGGGGGCTTGTTTTAACACCATGAGAACAAAAATATGTCGCTTGTGATTTGTTTGTGGAGACGAAATCAATAAAAGCGCCACCATGGAACCCCGGCTGCGACGCCTTTTAGACAAGCTGTTAAGGTCCCATCCAGGTAATATATTTGACTTCAGTCACACGGCTGCCTGGATAAAGAGCCGGATGAGGACATCAGGGAGGATCTTCGGCTTTTTCACTCCAAGGTTTTAATCCGAGCTGGAAATGCTCCAACACTGAAGTGGATCTTTACAAAGATTTATTGATGCAGGCGATCCTCAGAGGATAAACCAACCGGTTTCACTACCGACTCAAGGAGTTGTGCTGGAAAAGTTAAAACTTTAAATGAAAAGTTCGGTTTTCACTTATCTTAGTGCGCACATGAACCCAAACCATCTGATTTTTTACACCTGCTTGACCCTGAAGGTCTGCTAAAGTATACACATAATTATTTTTATTCTTACAATGACACAAGTATGAATTTGTGTACCTGTATATACGATCTGTATTTTATACAGTTTGATGTTTTATGTGATTGTGTCTGAGGGACTCCACACAAAAATTATGTTTGAGAGCTATAATCTGGTACAGAGCATGTTTTAATTTGTGATTACATTTTTGTGCTTTTAGCTTAAACTTTCAAGACAACGAAAGCTAGAGAAATTGCTTTTCCTGTGAAAATGCAGTGTAAATGCTTATTGCTGAATAACTTGCTGAAAAACTGCTGAAATGAGCTAAAAACATGCTGAAGTGTAACTGAAATGGAATAACAAACCTACATTTGCAAAAGAAAACAGAACACATATTTGTAGAATTAGGTTTAAATAAGCAGAAATTAGCATAAAATTAGGAAATTAACTGAAAAAATATGAAATTAGTAAAAAAAAAGTTAAAAAAAAAAATGTCTGAAAAGTAATTGAAAAGGCAGAAAGAAACCTAAACTACCAGAAAGAAGTGGAAGGAGCTGAAATGAGCTAAATATATATATATATATATATATATATATATATATGGAAAAAGCTGAAAATGTTAAATTTAGCACAAAACTGCTACAAAGCAGCTGATATAGCAGAAAAAGATTAAACTAGCAGAAAATAGCTGAAAGGACCATAACAAGCTGAAATCAGCATAAAGAAGTTAATTGAGCTGAATGTAGAAATTACCATGAAAACTAGAATTAATCAGAAAACAGCTGAAAATAGCTTTAAAAAAATGCTAAAACACTAGCTGAAAAGTTAGAACAAGCTTAAATTACCAGAAGAAAGTAGAAAGAACACGTTTGCCCAGTTAGGCTTAAAGAAGCAGACATGAGCACAAAGAAGCAGAGCTTATTTGACAAAAGCTGAAATTAGTAACCCAACAGCTGAAAAGTAGTTAAAAATGCAGGAAGAAGCTTAAATTAGCAGAAAGAAGTGGAGAGAGCCTGTTTTTGCTTAAGCTGAAAAAAGTTGAATTGAGCGCAAAAATGTGGAATTAGCCAAGAAAGCTAAAATGTGATTTGCAACATTTGTTGCAGTTTGCAGCAGCTAATACTAGCTGAAACAGCAGAAAATGCTGAAATGAGCAGAAAGACGTAAGAAAGAGGACAAAAATGTTGTAGTGGCATACAAAATCTAAAAAAAATCACAAAACAGCTGGAAAAAACAGCTGAAAGTAGCTGAAAAAGGGAAGCTGAAGCAGAACAAAATGAGAAAGGAGCAGTAAAATGTTGTAAACAGATCTAAAGCTCTGAAGGATGTACAATGAGCTCAATTCATTTTCTATGAGGAAAGAAAAATGGCAGAAAAGGCTGAACACTTCAAAAAGCTCAAGTTGCATCAACACCAAAAGTCATAGCAGGATTGTCCTGAAAGAGCTGAACGTTTTTATTTATGATTTGCTGAAATAAACATTGAGGAATGAGAAAGATGCTGAAAAACTTACAGAAAAAAATGGATCGCAGTGTGAATGCTTCATAAACATTCAGACTATTAAAAATACAAACAGTGTTTAAAGTGTTTGAAATAAAACTGCTCGTCCACGTAGGCTCAACATCTCTCCTCTGATCAGTCTGCTGTGCAGTCACAGCAGGGATCAGATCTGTCGCCAGCTCTGTTTGATCACTTATTTTAGAACAAAATCTGGCAACTTTTTCAGATTTTGCTTCTCGTTTAATCTGCAAACCTCTAAAATGCATCTCTGCTCGGCCTTTAATAAAACAGTTGTCTTTAGCAACCTGTACATCAAACATGAACGTCTTGTGCTAAGTGAAGATAAACCTGTAATAATGATAGCGTGTTCTTGAACATGTTCGTTTCAGAAAACGTGTCGGAGTCTGAGGATGACAAATGAAAGAAGCGGAGTACTTGTTTCAGTCGCACAGACTCCAACACGACTCCGGAGATCAGAACGGGAGCATTCTGGTGTTAGCATTCAGCTCTAACGAGGCTACTCGCATCTCCTCGCTTTGATTCACATGTAACGTACACTGACAGCTCGGAGAGAATCTTAGTGAAAGTAATTTCACCAGGTGGGACCGGAGCCTCACTGGTGTGTCTCCAGACAAACAGAAAGCTTGTTTTTTTGTTGTTGTTTTTTTTGTTGCTGAGCAGGTTTGCTTTTCCAGAATGAGCCAAACTGTTGATCCAGCAGCTCAGAGGACTCCAGCTGCCCCTGATTTGTTGTTTTCTCAGCCTCAACAGGTTCACATGAACTGAGATGTGACGATAATTTAAATGTCATAGTTGAGACTCTGGACAAGAGAAATCCTCCGAGCTACAGGTGTAAAATCTTTGCTTTCCCTTGATCGTTTACACAAAACTGTGATCTGAACACGGTCCTGGGACGAGGAAAGTCTGTCCTCTTTCAATTTTATGGTTCCACATATCTGGAAATATAAATGTCAAAGTAAAATGTATTCCTAAAAAGCATTTAAAGCAACATGGTTGACCAACGTGTTTTCAAAGTTAAAGACAATCAATAAAACCTAAAAACATACAAATATTACCAAATAAGCCCAAAACAAGCTCAAACATGAACTTTCACAACACCTGACAGGACCCAAACTGAACTCTGGTTAAAGGCCAAAGTAAAAAAGTTTCCTCTCAGATGAGAGTTTAAAGGTCATAAAATCTGCAGTGTGACTATGAAGAGGCAGGTTCCTCAGCGGTCCAAGGTCGACTCAAAGGTCCGATCCATGTTGACCTCAGCTGTGCTGAGACCACGTGACCGACAGATCTCAGCTCCCGAGGTTAGAAAAGTCAAGCAGCTAGGTTAAAGAAGCGTTTGTTAAACGGTGTAAAGCCTGATTAAAGTGATAAATATAAAAATAAACTATAAAATATTATGTTCTAAAATAATTAAAGTTTAACTTCTAGTGTTCAAAAACACATTAAAGTGTCCGTAGTGTCATTATTTATTAAAAATAAACTAAATATTAAAGCTGGGAGTGAAGAACTGTCTCCAGCTTTGATGCTCGTGATCTCAGAGGTTCAGGATTAGCCAGGAGCTGCTGATCATCAGGAGGTTCTGCTGCTGATCATCAGGAGGTTCTGCTGCTGATCATCAGGAAGTTCTGCTGCCAATCATCAGGAGGTTCTGCTGCTGGTCATCAGGAGGTTCTGCTGCTCATTGTCAGGAGGTTCTGCTGCTCATTGT
>NC_056513.1:8459070-8464211 GCF_014905685.2 Nematolebias whitei | reverse complement strand
CTCATTGTCAGGAGGTTCTGCTGCCAATCGTCAGGAGGTTCTGCTGCCAATCGTCATGAGGTTCTGCTGCCGATCGTCATGAGGTTCTGCTGCCGATCGTCAGGAGGTTCTGCTGCTGATCGTCAGGTTCTGCTGATGATTATCATGAGGTTCTGCTGCTCATTGTCATGAGGTTCTGCTGCTCATCGTCAGGAGGTTCTGCTGCTCATCTTCAGGAGGTTCTGCTGCTCATCTTCAGGAGGTTCTGCTACTCATCTTCAGGAGGTTCTGATGTTCATCATCAGGATGTTTTGCTGCTCATCATCAGGAGGCTCTGCTGCTCGTCTTCAGCAGGTTCTGCTGCTCAGGAGCAAACAGGTGTATTTACACACAATGCCAAGACAGAAAGACATCAGCAATGACCTACTGCTGCCCATCAATCTGGGAAGGGTCAAAGGTCATTTCCAATCAGTGTCCTTTAGAGATATGTGGGCAGAGTGAAGATAAATGCCCAGAATGCACTGCAGCAGACAGCTCCTCCCAGCCGTCAGCACGGTGATGAAGGCTGATGGTTTGGGCTCCTGTCAGTCTCTCAGTGGACCAGAACTCCTCTGCAGATCCAAATGGTTCTGGAGTCCAAGAGCTGAAGCTGGGACCAAACTGGGTCCAACAGGACCATAATCCCAAACACAGCAGCTGATCTACAACAGAACGGGTCAGAAAGGTGCTGCAAAAGGTCCAGTCAGAGTCCAGAACCTGAACCTGACTGAAACACTGTGGTGGACCTAAAGGGAGCTGAACAGAACCCTCAACGATGGAAAGAAAAGTGGACCAGAACTCCTCCAGAACCATGAGAGAGACCGATGGGGTTCTACAAAAAGTGTAGTCTGTGGATGTTAACGGGATTCTACAAACTCTGAGGAACTGAAGGCTTTGATACAACAAACAAACATCTGAAGAGCTTCCTGTCTGTCACCTAAGGAGCCGACAGGCGGGCTGCAGGTGGAGAGGATGCAGTCTGCTCCACGAGCAGCAGAAACGTCTAATGTTTCATGTTTCTGAGGGTCTTTTTATGAAGCCGTGTTTACAAGGACAGAAAAAAACATGAAAAGAGCTGCAGTTCACTTCATGGAGGCGCAACACTTCACTGTCTTCTCTCTCCACCCAAAGCCTAATAACAGCAGCAGAATCACAAAGCACCCCTCAAAGACAATAATTATCCAAGACAAAGAGCGAGGAAGAGATTCCTGCACGTCAAAGGTGAGAAACGCACATTTCACAAGGAAATAAAAGCTGATTGCAGACAACATTTGATTACAGTGTGCAGCATGGTGCTTGGGTAGGACGTAATTATTGGATGAGTTAATCACATCACAGACCATTAGAGAGACGGAGCTCGTCTTTTGATTTGTCCAGGCCAGTGTAGAGCTATAGACATAACAACCAGATATGTCTTTTAATCATTGCTGCTAATAAACTCAATGAAAAGAAAAACCTTACACAACTAAAAAGCCAAACGAGTCTAATAAACAACCAGAGGAAACAAATCTGGGCTTGTTTTCAGATGGAAAGAAATAAAGCAACAGATTTTAGCGAGCGGTTTTATCTAGAGAGGCACGATATTGGATTTTTGGCCGATATCCAATATGCCGATAACCGATACCAATATTTTATATACTTTCCTTTGTCGGAACGTAGCCCGCTAATTTAGGCTTATTTGCTACAAAAATTATGCAACAGCTGTAAGAGCTGGTGACATATTCAGTAACAGCCATATGCATAGCACTTTAACTTATATTAAATGAAAAGTGTTAAATGTTATTTGTTAGAATGAGTCACCTGCGATGCCGTCTCACTTGTGGAGGCTTGTTCCAGGTTCAGCTGCAGTGTGGGATCCTGTGCACTCCTGTGCATGAAGGACAGACTTTTTAAGTTCAAAGTTTTTGTCTATCCGTTGTGCTGTAAAACTAATCGTGCTAACGGGGCTAACACGACGTCCAAATGTCTGTGGTAAAACTCACCCAAGTGCTATCGGCTATTAGCTTCTCAATGACGTCAGAAATGACGGCTTGTAACTTGGGTAAGGCTACATCGGAAAAATAGCTCTAACGGGGCGATGTAGCGAGGCTCAACGTGGTCCAAAAATCTTGGGAATCCGACATCCTCAACGAAAAAAACTTCCACGCTCCCGACATTTTGAATTTTTCCTATGCCGTGATCAGATCAGGTAGGCGCGCGTGACGTCATCGCGTTGTGCTGGTACTGCAGGCATCCTTGTCACAGGGTTGTCATACAAAAACAGCATCTTTCATATAACTGAGTTATTTTGATGGAATGGCCGATGTCCGATATTGAACTTTAACGCTAATATCAGCCGATACCGATATCACGCCGATAATATTGTGCATCCCTAGTTTTATCTGTATTGTTCCTCTGTGCTGGGCTGTTTGCAGAACTCAGCTGGCAGCAGCAAGCCTGCTTTTATTCTCAGAAGCCAACGTGGGACATCATCAGTGAGTAATCGTCTCCACAAACCTCTCGCAGTCGACATATAAGAGCCTCCAAAGGTCACGGCGACTCTTTAAATCTATAAATAGCTCCGTTTCGGCTGACCCAAACGATAATTTAAAAAAGGCCAATGACAACAACCATGACGTGTCTCTGAAGAGTTTGACTCAAAGTTTGCTCCCGCAGGCTGTTCTTCATTTAACTTCCAGATGATTAAGATTACCAATCTGAAAGCTCTCAGCCACTCGGAGTATGTCCAGGCTGCGGGGGAACTGGGCTGAATAAAAACACCAGTCACATCTGGGGAAGTCCCCTTTTACTAACTAGATGAGGAACATATTTACAGCAACGACCCTGAGGGTGTATGTGCAGCGCGTGGATGACAGTCAGGAGGGGAGTGAAAATGAGCCCAGCAGAGGTGATAATCCTGCCTCTTGTGCTGCAGGCGCAGAGTCGAGGACGCAAATGAAATTCAGTTCCGTTCAGTTTATAAAGCGCCAAGTCACAACAGAAGTCATCACAGGACACTGAACAGAAACAGTCATATAATTATAAAGTTAATTACATTAATTCTATAAGGAGCAGACTACTTCGAGTTTAACTTCATCGCAGAACTCTCATCCTGATCAAGCATGAAGGCGACAGTGGAAAGGAAAAACTCCCACATGAGGAAGAAACCTTTAGCAGAACCAGGCTCAGGACAAGCGGCCATCTGCTTCGACTGGTTGAGTTCGAGAGGAACAGGAAGGAGGAACAGATACACAATGGCAGGTCAAGAATCACGTTAAGATAGAAATGGTATCAAATGAAAACTGTTAAATTTTAACAATTCGTTTAAAGAAATGAGGTCAATTTGTCCTCTAGTAGTCTAAGTCTACAGCAGCTTAACAAGCCAAACCTAACTATAGGATTTATCAAAAAGGAAAGTCTTAAAACTGGACGATGCGTCAGCCTCATGGACTGAAACTGGAAGTTGGTTCCACAAGAGAGGAGCCTGATAACTGAAAGATTTTATTCCCATTCTGCTTTTGGAAACTCTAGAAACCGCGAGTAAGCCAGCAGTCTGAGAGCAAGTGCTCTGTTAGGAAAATATGGAACAATAACAGCTGTAATATAAGATGGAGCTAGGTTGTTGAGGGCTTTGTAGGTTAGAAATAAAATTTTGAATCTAATACTTGACAGCGAGCCATTGAAGAGAAGCTAAAACGAGAGATATGATCTCTCCCAGTAACCCCAGTTAAGACTCTGACAGCACCATTTTGAAAGACTGAAGACTAAAGAAGTGTTTGGACACCCAGATAACAAACCACTGCAATAGTCCAGTCTAGACGTGACAAATGCATGAACCAGTTTTTCTGCATCGTTTTTAGATAAAATGGTTTAAATTTTAATTATTATTTCATATTATGCAGGTGGTAGAATGAATGAATGAATGAATGAAACGAAAGCCTCATAATACTCGTTAACTTCATCCACCTCATTACAGTTGAGCTTCTACCTCCAAGTCTTGGCCGGACCGGCCTTCTTGAACTTTCTCCTTGGCTGCTTGATGCATTTCCCACCCCCTCGCCTGCCACCTATTTAATCACTGAGATCAATAGCTGTTACCATCATTGATCTTGCGAGTCTATTTCATGGGCGGCTCAAGAGAGCCTCGTATTTCCTCTGCGCTGTAATTCTTATACATAATGTAACCGGCTCGGGCTGACTTTAATTAACATTAAAAAAGGCTGTTTTGGAATAATGCAAGAGTGGCAAGCGGTGAGGACGTTTTCACTGTGTGCAGTTCATCAAAATGATTTTATGTTTTGCCCAGAACTTTGGCTGAAGGCTGTCCTCTTTTAATATCACCTCATCCTCTACTTCACAGGAAATATCAATCCCTGGAACCTGGCTGGCTTGTCCATCTTAATATTTATTCTCTCAGTGTGAAGGTTTTGCAGCTTTCTGATGCAATGGTTGATTTTTGATGGTGCTTCCATGCATGAGTTTGCATTTCTGTTTAAGTCACAGTTTTTGATTTGCTACTTACTCCACAACTTTTGAATTTTAAATTATTATCCAATAAAATACATCCAAACTTGCAGTTTGGTTGTGAACAGTGCACATTGACGTTTGGTCACCCTGTCTTATAACAAACGATCGTCATATCTTCTGTTTGGGCTTTAGAGAAGAAAGTTCATACATTTCTTCATTTCTAGTTTTACACCTCACTATATTTAAGAGGTTCTCATGTGGCACAAAAAACATTTTTGAAATGGCGGTAACAAATGGTGTCCATAAAGTAATTTACTGCTCAGCAAACTTCTCAGACAGTAAAAAAAGTTATGATGCATCAAAAGAAAAGATAAATCTGATGCCTGAAGGTCTCGGCGTGTTTGGCATAAACACTAAGACTGAGCTGAACAACTGCACCATAAATGTCTTTAAATGTCAGTTTGTTCCAGGTTTTAATAAAAAGTTGTTTTCTTGCTTCAAAGATGTTCTTTGCCAACAGTCTTGGGTCATGAAGCCGTTTGTTTCAGTTGCTACTCAGTAGGCAATGTCAACATCTGCACACGTTTGTAAAACACAAGGACAATGAAGATGGTGATAAAATAAATATGACATCCATCCATCCATCCATCCATCCATCCATCCATCCATCCATCCAT
>NC_056513.1:8456460-8459060 GCF_014905685.2 Nematolebias whitei | reverse complement strand
CATCCATCCATCCATCCATCCATCCATCCATCCATCCATCCATCCATCCATTCATCCATCCATCAATCCATCAATCCATCCATCCATCCATCCAGTTCTGGATTCAGGTCTCGGGGACAGCATTGAGCAGGGAGGTCCAGACATCTCTCTCCACAGCCACCTCTTCCAGCTCTTCTGGAGGACTCCGAGGTGTTGCTTGACCAGCCAAGAGACATTTGCAATTTTTGCATTGTAAGGCACGGCCTGGACTGGCCGCAGTCGGCCTGCCCTGACCATGGTTGTGTTTGCTTTGAGTAGAGTGCCACCTCGATGTGGGCGTGGATCATTTTATCAAAAAAGTGTGATGTTATATTATTTGCGACAGAACACTGGATGACATTGAGCTGGTTCTACTTCTTTGTTCTCTAGATAACCCAGGAGCAACAATAGCAAAGCAAAAGAAGGCAAAGGAAAAACACAAAACAGAGCTGTCTCACACATACCAACAGTGACGCACCAGTGGAGGGAATGAGCTGGAGCCCATTGGTCCCAGCAGCCTGATCCGTATGGAACCCCAGGTCACTGGGTTCCATACGGAAAAGAAAAAGGCCATAATACCAAATGCAAGGATTTAGAACCCAGGAGGAGGGGCCAGGATGGGTCGCCTTACAATGCAAAAATGGCAGTAGTTTTTCCAGTGTGTCCCAGGTCTACCTCAGTGTGTCCTAGTTGGACATGCCTGGAACACCATCCTAGAGAGGTATCCAGGGTCCATCCTTGCCAGATGCCTGAACCGCCTCGACTCTCTCCTCTGGATGTGGAGGAACAGCAGCTCTGCTCCGAGTCTCTCCTGGAGAAATAACTTCTGACTCTATCCTCTAAGGGAGAGTCCAGCTACAATACAGAGAAAACTCATTTAGACCTCCTGGATCCAGGATCTGGTTCTTTCAGAACTCTACCAGAGTTTATGACCAGAGGTGAGGGTAGGAACGTAGACTGACCAGTAAACAGTGAGCTTCTCTTTAAAGCTCAGCACCCTCTTCACCACAATGGACTGGCACAGGCTCCACAATACTGTGGAAGCTGCATCGATCAGTCTTTTGGGCCATTCTTCCCTCATAGTGAACAAAACCCTCAAATACTGAAAGCCCTATACTTGAGGAAGAACTTCACTACCAACTAGGAGAGGGAAGTCTACCCTTTTCCAGCTGAGGACCAATAATCTAAACTTTTATTTTGAAGTTCATTAAAAAAATATTGAATTGGACGACTAAACTGTTCTTTTGTCTCTTTTAGCAAGAAAAAACTCCAGACTTTGACGTCTGTGGAGTCGGTTTCAGAGTTTTACACCTGCGCTGCCGAGAATTGATACACCTACCACTGCTCACCAATCATCACCCTCCTGCACCAGGACCCCCCCAACCCCACCTGCAGAGCAGCTGCTTTGGCTCATAGATTAGTGTCACTGACCTTAATGGCAGACAACTGAAGGCCCAATCTTAGAGCTCTGCATGAGAACGATTCACACACTGTGTGACAAAGACCAGTGAAGGTGACACCGTGATGACGACTGGAATGGGAAAAAGAGACTGAGACACTTTAAATTACATTTTAGTTCTCATCTACTAACTTTAGTCCAAAAAGACATCAGAAATTACAAGGTCTTGTTTTAGAAATTATCTGCAGTTGCCTAAAATCTTATTTCCATCGCTACAAGAACACAGACTAACAACTTGTCTCCCTCAACCTTCTGTTTTTGGCCTTTATATCAATAAAGCACGTACTTCTGTATGAACACAGTGGTGCCTCAGAGGGCGGAGATCCACAATGAGACAAACTGACTGATCGATTTAATGTTCAATAATCTCCCACAAACATCAATCTCTGGGTCCTTTGTTCAAATATGAAGCAGAACTTCTTCCTCACACACCCATCACGCTTTCATGACTTTACCAAGAAATTATCTCTAAATGTTACTGTCCCAAATAAACAAACTAAAATCACTGATGACTTCAGGAAAAATAAACAATAATGCAGAGACTTTTCTAAAATTGTGGAGTAAAAAGAATGTGGTCGAATGTAGCTGGAAAGAATAAA
This sequence comes from Nematolebias whitei, assembly GCF_014905685.2. Classification (NCBI taxonomy): domain Eukaryota; kingdom Metazoa; phylum Chordata; class Actinopteri; order Cyprinodontiformes; family Rivulidae; genus Nematolebias; species Nematolebias whitei. The sequence continues at coordinate 8,456,984 of NC_056513.1, read as the reverse complement.
TAAACGTTCTCATTTAAGTCCTGACCGATGACGGAGTTTAGGGCCACGCTAAGAAAAAAATTACGAGAAAAAAAGTCATAAAATTACGAGAATAAAGTCGTAATATTACGAGAGACTACAAAAGAAGCAATATATTCCAAGTCCGTGTGGTTGTTTCTTCGAAACATACATGGTAGTTTGCACAATCGTTTCAAAGTCATGATACCGACAATAATCTGATGCTGTAATAATCTGATGCTGAAGTGCTAACAGATTAAGTATTTCCTTATTTGTAAAACCAATACCAAAGTATAAGCGTAAGTAAGAGATCCTTCCTGCCCACAGCCATCAGCATCTAGAACAACTCTTTAATGAAACCAGGATGATGAGTTACAACAACATTTAATTTCCCTCTGGGATCAATAAAGTATTTTTGAATTGAATTTAACAAGATGCTCAACATTCTTGCAAGAATGCTTTTCGTGTCGGAGTTCTGATAATAATACGACTTTATTCTGGGAATAATACGACTTTATTCTGGGAAT
>NC_056513.1:8451290-8456450 GCF_014905685.2 Nematolebias whitei | reverse complement strand
AATAATACGACTTTATTCTGGGAATAATACGACTTTATTCTGGGAATGTTACAACTTTATTCTGGGAATGTTACGACTTTATTCTGGGAATATTACGAGTTTATTCTGTGAATGTTACTACTTTATTCTGGGAATGTTATGACTTTATTCTGGGAATAATACGACTTTATTCTGGGAATAGTACAACTTTATTCTGGGAATATTAAGACTTCTGGGAATATTATGAGTTTATTCTGGGAATGTCAAAAATTTATTCTGGGAATATTACGTTTATTATCGGAATACTACAACTTTATTCTCGTACGACTTTATCCTCATAATACGATTAGTAATTGTAGTACTTTTTTCCTCATAATGTTTTTTTTTCGTACCGCCCACATTACATAGCATAGTTAAAAAAAAAAACTGAGATTTTCTGCTGCATTTGTTCCATCCAGCCACACAAACCGAGTGTCTGGGAAGAAAAACAAATGTTTTCTAAAGAACTTTCCAAAGTGGAGTCTTAGCTGCGAAGGATCCTAGAAAAGCTGTTGTTGTATATTTGTGCTACATGGGGGAACCGGAGTGAAACAAGATGAAACAACGAGCAGATGTGAAGCCCAGTCCCACCTTCTGGTCGTGACTGTAGGCCAAGGCCCAGTCCTCCTGGGTGGGGTGGAACAACAGGCTCAGGACAAAGAAAGACAGGCGGAACTTCTGGTAGCTGGCTCCCTCGTCTGTGCTGATGAGCACGCTGCTCTCAAACTCCGGATCTGTCAGCACCATGATCTGAAGAGGGGGAGGACAGGGGGGAAGGAGAGGAGGACGGGTCGGAGGAGGTGGAGTGAAAAGGAGATGAGAGGAGACAGAAATAAGATGTTAGAGGCAGGAGCCACGTAGGTGCCAAAAGGCTCAGCAGTTTGGCACAAATTGGGTTCACATTTGGCAAACGGCTTCTGCTGAAGCTCTGTGGACACGTCCGTGCACACGTCCGTGCACGCCGAGGTGAAAACTCATCAATTCTGTCCAAACGCACATCCAAACAAAGAGAGATAAATTTAAACATCTTGAATACACTCATCCTGATTCGTTTCAGCAGCTAGTTGGATTAAAAGTTGTGCACGAGTCTAAACACACGACGTGTTCTTGTTTTTTGTAGTTTGCACCGTAAAGTTATCGGTTAGCATTTCCAGTTCCAATGCAAATCTTAATCTCAAATTTTGCAGCTCTGCAGGGTTCAAAGCTGTAATTTCATGCTCGACTGTTTCTGCCGAAGCAGCTGAAGTCGGACCAGAAACGTATTTTTCAGTTAATGACATTTGAAGTCTTTGTGTAAGCAGATCGAACGGTCACAGGAAGGTTTGCCTTTAATAAAGAAAAGCTGCTCAAAATATATTTGTTTTATGCGTTTGTTTTTTTTTTTTTGGGGGGGGGGGGTTTCTTCTCTTTAAGTATCTATGCTATTGACTCCCACAAAATTCAACATCATTACATCATTGTGTGAATGTTTACGAAGCATTCACACTATTGTGATCCATTTTTCTTCTGTACATTTTTCAGCATCTTTCTTGTTCAACTTTTTTTGTGCCATTTCAACAAATCATGAATCAAAACATTCAGCTCTTTTAGGACAATCCTGCTATGACTTTTGGCATTGGTGCAACTTTAGCTTTTTGAAATATTTAGTCTTTTCTTCCTCATTTTACATTCTTTATAACTTTTGAGATGTTTACAACCTTTTACTGCTCCTTTCACATTTTGTTCTGCTTCGGCTTCTTTCAGCTTCCTTCTGCAAATTTAAACTTATGTCCAGTAAACTTTCAGCTAATTTCAGCTGTTTTGTGCTCCTTTCATATTCTTTCTGTTAACTACAACTTTTGTGTGCTTCTTCTAACTTCTTTTCAGCTTGTAATGCTCCTTTCAGCTTATTTCTGCAAGTTTCAGCTTTTTCTGCTATTTCAGCCATTATTTAGCTGGTTTATGCTAATTTTAGCTTTTTCAGCTAATTCCACATTTTTTGCACTCATTTAAATTTTTTTCCTGCCTAATTCAGCAAAAATGTGCACTCTCCACTTACTTCTGGTAATCTATTATAACTTTTTTCTGCTTTTTTTGCTACTTTTCAGCTGTTTTTTTCCTCCTAATTTCAGCTTTTTTCAGATAATTTCCACTTTTTTAAATAACTTTCTGCTTCTTTCAGCCTAATTTGGCAAACATGTTCTTTCTGCTTTATTCTGCTAATTTAAGCTTTTTTCCATCCGATCAGCTAAGTGTACCTTTTTTTTCTTTTTTTTTTTTTACATTTTCCAGCATATTTCGGCTGTTTTCACATAAATCTAAGTTTTCCATGGTAATTTCTGCTACTTTCAGCCTAATTAACTTCTTTTTGATCATTTCAGTTTATTATACTCCTTTCAGCTTAATTATGCTAGTTTTAGCTTTTTCTGATATTTCAGCCACTATTTAGCTGTTTTATGCCAATTTTATCCTTTACAGCTAATTCCATATTTTTGAGATCATTTCAGCTCTTTCCACTTCCTTCTGGTAGTTTAAGCTTCTTTCAGCTATACTTTTCAGCCTTTTTTGTTGTTGTTATTTTCATCCTTTTTTAGCTAATTTCCAAATTTTGTGCTGATCTCTTCTTATTTAAACCTATTTCAGCAAATATGTATTATTTCTGCTTTCATCTGCTAATTTAGGCTTGTTCTTCCATTTCAGCTACATTGCATCATGTTGTTTTAGCTATTTTCAGATGTTTCTTAGGAAGTTCATCTGCAATAAGCATTCACACTGCATTTTTGCAGGAAATGCAATTTATGTAGCTTTAGACAAAAACCACTAATGAATCTTTTGTAAAAACATTCATTCATCGCCTGTGTGTTAATTGTCTGTCTGTTAGCAAAATATATACCTCATGAATCACTGTACAGATTCGAATAGAAGTGTTTTAATGAAACAGTGGATGAACCTCTACATCTGATTGCCTTTAAGAACTTAATTCAAGATGGCTGCCACAGCTAAACATGGCATACAAAAAAACTAAGACTTTTTTTTGCAGATATTGAGCTAAAGCTTGGTGTTGTAGTAGCTGAAGTCACGTCGGACACATACTGTGCTAACAGATTGTGTAAATGTTTGTATAAAACCCTGCGGGTGATGATTTTTAAGCCTTTGTTGTAAATTCTTGTGCACTTTGCAGTTTGACACATTGTGAAGTGATGCTGCACAGATTCAAACATCTGTCTCTCCGTCCAGAAGTTTTTTTTTGTTTTTTTTTATCGTTTGGTGACCTGGTGTTGTCTGCAGCTGCTGGTGTGGATCAACATTATTTAAGGTAAAGTGTTTTTTTTGGAGACGTGTCATGTTGTAGCTTCTGATTTCTTCACCCGAGCACGAAAACCAAAATGACGGTAACAAATGTCCGAGCCTCGGTATTTTCATGCAGCCATGTCCCCTCCGTGACTCTGTGGTGGATCACCATTTGTTCTTTCTTTCATCAGTTCCAATCGAATTGGAAAAACAGCAGGGGATTTGTCACTGACAGAAGCCCCGCCCACCTCCCCGAGCTTTAACCGGCAACTCTCCACGGTGGGGATTTAGACAAATTGTTTTTCATTAAGCACCGATAAACAGGCAGCACTTTCTCAATGTTGGCGTGGGCTCGCCCATCTTTCCACTCATTACCCGCCGCCGTGGAGAACCAGACCCCCTGATACCTGCACCAGTCTCCAAGCTCCGTCAGACAGAACCTCCAGTTTTTATACAGTAATAAAACATGATGTGGCTCCGAGAGGCTCACTTTGACTTTCAACTGTCAGGATTTAATGGTAAATTTTTAAAAATTGCCTTTAACTAGGTATACATATTTAAAGTTTTATTATATATTTGTCTGTACCTTTTCCTAAACACCTCATGAACCACTGGATGGATTTTAAATAAACTTTCAAGAAATATTCATTGAATGTGCATCTGTAAATTGTGATTTTTTTATTTTATTTAATGCTATTCAAGATGGCGGTACCAGCCCACTGACCATATAACTGTTATTTTACAGGCTTTAAGGTACAGTTTGATGTGGTAGTAGTTGAGAGTCACCCTCATCACATAGTCTGAATGGTACATCCTACTTCACATGAAATGGTCCAAACTGTTATTTTTATGGTTTGACTAAAATCTTTACAGCTTTGTGTTTTTTCTTCTTCTCAACATAAGATGATTTTAGTCTAAAACTCAGACAGGAAAGTGGGTGATAAGCGTTCCTTCAAGGAATCCAAGGCCTTTGTTAGTTGTCTAGAACCATAAACTGAAGTTGTGACCTTTTATATATTATAGATCCGCAGGATGGTAATGACATTTTGACGAAAGGCCTCCGAGAACGACACGCTCCCGTTTTATTTACATGTATTTTCCTGAGCTGTCTGTCCTCTCGGCCTTTCACAGAACAAGGGTGAAATTGGGTTGGTTTGAAAAAAAAAAAAAAGACATGCACAGTTAAGATACCGCAGAAGGAGGACGACGGTGAAAACATGATGGCTAAATGTTGGGTGATTAAAGCCTGATCCATGCTTAATGAGCACACTGCGGCGACAACTCTGTTTTTAAACCAGTCTAAGCTCCATTGATCCGGCATGATTCATTTGCCGCAGGGTGTCTCTTTTCCTCCATCTCTGATCCATACCTCCACTTAACTCACGATCTGACAACTACCCGCTTCTATCTCTGTGCTGCAGCTTACGCATGGCTCGACATCAGGCTGATAAAACACAAAGGTTACTCCTCCAACCTCTATCGATCCCCTATTGTTACCCCCGTCACTCGCCTGCATCCTCGTTAAGGCTGAGCCGAGGCTGTGGGGGAAATCCTAATCAGACTGTGGTGCCTGCGATTTTCAAAATAAATAAAAACAAATGTGTAGTCATGCAGGAGGAGACTTGGCTCCTGCTTTTTTATAATCTATAAATGGGTTTTTGATCACTGAGGTGTCGGACATTTATCAAAAACACAATGTGTTAGGAGAAATAATGTTTGCACTACTCTGTGTCTCTAAATGAGAAATGCAAATGTTAAAAAACTGTCTAGGAATTTAGCAAATCACAGATTTTATGCTTTTAAATCAAAGTTTAAGCCTCGATGGCAACGTTAAAGTAAAATGCCAATCCCCCCATCCCCCCCCCCCCCCCC
>NC_056513.1:8444785-8450890 GCF_014905685.2 Nematolebias whitei | reverse complement strand
ATATATATATATATATATATATATATATATATATATATATATATATGATGGTGGCCATCTTGGATTTTATTGTGGTGACCTAATTTTTGATGGTGATCTTCCAAACTTCTAGATGCAGCAAGACACCAAATTGGAAGTCAGCATGTTGCTTATTTTCCAAATTATAGATCTCATTAGATGGATGGACGTATGCGATGGCAGCCGTCCTTTATTTTGGACAAAGCAACTCAATGTTTAATAGGGTCCTTTTGTTACGCCTGTGCAGCTACACATCAATATTGAAGTTGACAATTTGCTTATTTTTAAGATGATCAACTCACAATTTTATATCTATACATATATGGGTGGCAGCCATCTTGGATTTAGACGTGGCAACCCAATTTTTGATGATGACCTTTCTTATGTCTAGATGTTTCCACACACCGAAGTGGAAGTTAGCATGTTGCCTATTTTTCAAGTTATCATTGAGTCCAAGTTATTAATAAAGTTGATCTAATCCAATACACTTGAGAGAAAAGAGCTGATCATAAACACCGGAGGGGATAAATATATCCCCAAGGGGACAAGCATACGAGGGGGGCCATGAAGTGTAATCGGCACCGGCTCTGATCTGTCCCTTGACCTGGTGCCGCTCGGCTCCAACGTTCGTGGGATTCCATTAACTCCACAACGTGCCAACGCATTTGGGTCGGCACCTCGGCAGCGATCGAGGAGTGAAGCTGAGCACCATGCCCATCAAACATTCTGAGCTCTAACAGATCGACGATGTTTAAAACTTTGACATGAGATAAAGACTCCTTTAGAACATGTTTATTACTGTATTTTTCAGACTAAGGCGCACTTAAAATCCTTTAATTTTCTCAAAAATCGACAGTGTGCCTTATAATCAGGTGTGCCTTATGTAATAATTATGGTTGTGCTTACTGACCTCGAACCGATTTTATGTGTTACAACTGAACAATGTTGAAAGTGTTTGTGAATGAGTTGAAGAAATTTGATTTATCCGACTGTTTTGTTTCGCTTAATTCAACTTATAATCCAGTGCACTTTATGCATGAAAACAGACCCATTCGTTGATAATGTGCATTATAATTCGATGCGCCTTACAGTCCGAAAAATATGGTGGAACATTTTGATAATTAAATAAGTTTTCTGCAAGTTTTAAAGTACAGTTAACTTACACGCTGCCTATTTATATGCCATCCATCCATCTATTGTCTTCAGCTTATCCGGGGTCGAGTCGCGGGAGTAGCAGCATAAGTAGAGAGACCCAGACTTTCCTCTCCCCAGACACTTGGGCCAACTCCTCCGGGGGAATCCCAAGACGTTCCCAGGCCAGCCGAGAAGCATAGTCCCTCCAGCATGTCCTGGGTCTTCCTCTGGGTCTCCTCCCGGTGGGACATGCCCAGAACACCTCGCCAGGGAGGCGTCCAGGAGACATCCTAACCAGATGCTCGAGCCACCTCAACTGGTTCCTCTCGATGTGGAGAGGCAGTAGCTCTACTCTGAGTCCCTCTTGGATGACCGAGCTTCTCACCCTATCTCTAAGGGAGAGCCCATACACCCTGCGGAGAAAACTCATTTCGGCCGCTTGTATCTGTGACCTCGTTCTTTCAGTCACAACCCAAAGCTCGTGACCATAGATGAGGGTAGGAACGTAGATCGACCGATAAATTGAGAGCTTCGCCTTTTGACTCAGCTCTCTTCACCACCACAGACCAGTACAGCGCCCGCTTCACTGCCGATGCTGCACCTATCCGCCTATCAATTTCACGTTCCATTTTTCCCTCATTCGTGAACAAGATCCCAAGATACTTAAACTCCTCCACTTGTGGCAGGACTTCCTCCCCGACCCAGAGAGGGCACTCTACCCTTTTCCGGCTCAAGACCATGGCCTCGGATTTGGAGGAACTGATCCTTTCTATTTATATGCATCGTTTTTATTTAAGGCAACCAAATAATTGCTCCCTTAAATGCAGAAAACTATAAACTAAAGCAGGAGTTCCCAACCCTAGTGCTTGCGGAACGCCATCCTGCATGCTTTACATGTTTTCCTGCTTTGACACACCTGATTTGAATCAATGGGTGACTAACGGGCTTCTGCAGAACTTGAGGAAGTAATTAAATCACTGAATCAGGTGTGTTGGAGCAGGGAAACAACTAAAACATGCAGGATGGTGTTCCTCAAGGGCCATGGTTGGGAACCACAGAATGAAAGTAACAGTTCAATATTATGGTTATAGAAAATTATGTTTCGTGTTGACATTATTTTGCTTTTCAACTTGAAGGACTCTGATGTAAAATGACAAGATGTCGTAATCTGTGGTCACCAACTCAGGTAGTGTTTCTGAGCTACGAGCTGACGCGTCATCACAGATACTGAGCTGACGTTTGATGTGGTAGTAGCTGAGCTGAGCATAGTTCTAAACATACTCTGAGTGCTAACGGATCACAGCAGATTTCTAATACAAACTAATGGAGTAAACCATGCTAGTCTGTTAGCAAAATACCTCATGAGCAACTGAAAGGGGTTTAATGGAGAGTGATGCTCATTTCATCTTATTTTGTTCATCGTTTAAAAAACTGTTCACTCAGTGAGCGTCTCTGTGTGGACAGTTTCATCATGTCCAGCAACCTGCCCCCGTCTCTCGCACAGTGATGCTGGATATGGGCACCAGCGACCCCCCATGACCCAAAAAGGACGGAGCAGGTAAAGATAATGGATTGATGGGCATTTGTGATTTTATGTATTTTTAGCTGTCACGAAAACTGATCCACACATAAAGACTAGACGGTAACAGAGTTTCTTACAGCTCCTTCCATTTGTCTTGTTTTTATCTTAAATGAGTGCATTTTAATACATGAACACTTGTATTTATCTAAAGATATTACCGCCTTTTTTTGAAGAATTTGGACGACTTGTTATTAATGAAACATCTAATGTTAAGAAAATAGATCTAATGTCATTGAAAAGATGGAGCTGCACAATTCTTCCATTTTCAATCGCAGTAAATTTAGAAGAAATGGTTCGTGTTTGTTACGAAAAATGGAGGCAGATGGTGGAAAATAAAATGCAAAGCTCGCGCAGATCAATGAACAAAACTCTGAGTGTCGGGAAAAGTGATTGACAGAACTCTGAGACAAATTAAAGACATTGGCAGATGGTTGACAGCTGGCAGCACTCAGCCTTTTTCTACTTCTATTTGTTTGTGCTCGGAAATTCACGAAAATATAAGTTTAGCTGGTTGCCAGATCTATCCAAGCAAAATACTCACTTCTGCAAACTTTTCCAAGTAACTTTGTTTTCTAAATATTTGTGGATTCAGATGGAAGAAATACAAATGTCTGAAGATGAACTGGTCCATTCCCATAATAAATTTAATGAAAATAGCATTTCATGAATTTGTTAATTATTTAGTGCTGTATTAATAATAATTTTACCTGCAGGAAATAAATGAGTCATTTTAGAAACAGTTGGTCTTGATCTGTGGTCACTACCTATCAATAAAACTTTGGACTTCCTCCAGCTGTTTCAAATTAAAAGCATCCAAATTACAGAGGTGCATTTTGAAATATACGATTTAAGAACAACTTGCCTTTTAAAACTTCATCATGTTAATTCAGCAAAGTTGAGTCAGGTCATCTGGATGGTTTCTTTTTTTGTTGTTGTTGAGACGTTTCGACTTTCATCCAAAGGACTTCATCAATACGAGGAGCCACAAACAAACTCAGTTTTGAACCACTTTGGCTATGGCTGCCCAAGAGGAGTCAACGGGGGAGAGGGCGGGCTCCAGAAACAATCTTATCATCAGCAAACTGGTTGGTCCACTATGTGAGTGTGATGCTTGTGGGACTCAGTTAGTTGTGGCTCCTCGGACTGATGAAGTGCTTTGGATGAGGGACGAAATGTCTCCAAAAAAAAAAAAAAAAAAAGAAACTATCCAGATGACCTGACTGAACTTTGTTGGATTTTTTTTTACTTGGATTATTGAGCATGAACTTTGGTGTTCATCACGTTAAATTTGTTGGAATGACAAGATTTATTTGCAATATCTGCAAGACAAAACAGAAACATCAGTTTATTTTATTACAGGTAAACAAATAGAAATATCATCTGCATATACAGTAGTTAATATAAACAAACCTTGGGTTGCTCATTTCCATCTATTTTTTTATTTATTTAATATTAATAGAACCTAATTAATTGGACATTGTCAATATTATATTAGCTTTTTCATTTTTTGGTACTTTATTTTGTACCCTTATTGCATGCTTTAGTATTTGTTTTATTTTGTTTGTTTGTTTTTAGTGAGTCCAATAGGTTCTTCTCATCCTGAACATTTCATTGCTTTGTTGACCTTGTGTTAACCTGCATATGACAAATAACTTTTTTTTTCAAAATTGTTAATACAATTTTTTTTTTTAAATGTTGTATACAAATTATTAGCAAAAAATCAAGATGTGACTTTTAAATGAATGAGTTCAAATTTGTTAATAAAATCTGTTTTTTTAATTACGTAAAAAATAACTTATTGAAGGACACCATCTGTTTTGAGCAGGATAATTTAATGATCATGTCTGACAAGCCTATTTGCCTGAAAAAAAAAATAAATCAAATCAGAGGTTTTCCAGGAAGAGATAGGATTGTGCCAATAAATGTTTACTTTGTAAAATGTCTAAAAAACTAACTGTATTAAAAGCAACATTTAAAAAAATGGTCCAAATTAATCAGAATGGCCCAGTCTAAAATCTTTGCAACATTCAAACTGCTTTTGTTAAAATTGTATGTTTTTTTTTTCTCCGCCCATTTTTCTATTAACTCTGACCAGTTCCTGAGTAACCACTGGTAAGACCCATCCCACAGCATGATGCAGTCACCACCACTAAAACATGCAGGATGGTGTTCCTCAAGGGCCATGGTTGGGAACCACAGAATGAAAGTAACTGTTCAATATTATGGTTATAGAAAATTATGTTTCGTGTTGACATTATTTTGCTTTTCAACTTGAAGGACTCTGATGTAAAATGACAAGATGTCGTAATCTGTAGTCACCAACTCAGGCCAGACTGACATGGTTTGGACATGTCCAGAGGAGGGACAGTGGTTTGGACATGTCCAGAGGAGGGACAGTGGGTATACTATGAGGATGGTGTTTAATACATGATGGGAGGTTATGGACTTGCCTCAGACATGGTGATGTCCTTGACAGACTAGAAATTTGAGTTTGTATGTAAAAGTTTTAGATTTTCTTTAAGAAGTGGCTTTTTCCATCATGTCTGTGAGGATTGATGGAGAACCATTAAACTACCAAGTCCTTGGAACCGAGCTTGAAGTGACAAATGTGACTTCAAGTGTCAAAAAAAATGGGGTGAGCTCAATGGTTTTTTTTTTTCCTTTTTAATTATTACTTCTTGTTAGGTACTCATTATGAAATAGAAATATCTTGGTTACATCGGTCATTTTGTATTAGATCTAGAGGCCAGGCCGGAATCGTCGTGGACTATGATGTTTGCAGATGACCTTGTGATCTGTGGTGAGAACAGGGAACAGGTGGAAGAGAACTTGGAGAGGTGGAGGTATGCACTTGAAAGAAGAGGAATGAAAGTCATTCGTAGTAAGACAGAGTACATGTGTGAATGAGAGGGAGGCCGATGGAACAGTGAGGCTACAAGGAGCAGAGGTCACAAAAGTGCAGGGATTCAAGGACTTGGGGTCCACGGTCCAGGAAAATGGGAAGTGTGGTAAAGAGGTGAAGAGGAGAGTCCAGGCAGGATGGAGTGGGTGGAGAAAAGTTTCAGGAGTGATTTGTGATAAAAAGTGTGTCAGCAAAGGTCAAAGGAAAAGTTTACAAGACAGTGGTGAGACCAGCTATGTTGTATGGTCTGGAGACAGAGACATGGACAAAAAGACAGGAGACAAAACTGGAAGTGTCAGAAATGAAGATGTTGAAGTTCTCCTTAGGAGTGACAAGGATGGATAAGATTAAAAATGAGGTCATCAGAGGTACAGCACAGGTTGAACAACTGGGAGATAAAGTTAAGAGAGGCCAGACTGACATGGTTTGGACATGTCCAGAGGAGGGACAGTGGTTTGGACATGTCCAG
>NC_056513.1:8435211-8444775 GCF_014905685.2 Nematolebias whitei | reverse complement strand
TGGTTTGGACATGTCCAGAGGAGGGACAGTGGTTTGGACATGTCCAGAGGAGGGACAGTGGGTATATTGGTAGAATGATGTTAGAAATGCAGCTGCCAGGAAAGAAACAAGAAGAGATATATGGATGCAGTTAGAGAGGACATGGAGGGAGTTGGAGTGAGGACAGAGGACACAGAGGACAGAGATGGAGGAGGAGGACTCGCTGTGGAGACCCATTAAGAGAGAAAAGCTGAAAGAAGAAGTCATATTTTTTAAATGCTGTATTATTCTGCCTTTTTTTGTTATTTTCTATGTGTTAAAGCACTTTGTGTTACATTCTACTGTATGGAGGGAGGGAGGGTGGGGGGGAAGGGGGGGGGGGTGGATGGATGGACCTAAACATCTGTAAAGCCCTGTCTGAGAACTTTAACCTCTACTCCACCCCACCACTCTTTACTTTTATGTACCAATTATATATTTCCTTTTCTGTTGAATCTGTCATGAAACCCAATCACATTGATTTTAACCAGTATAAATCTGTTTATTTTCTGCAAACCAAAAAGTGTAAGAGTCCACTGATGTGATATTAAAGGGAAAAAAAACTAACTTTGATAGAAAATAGCTATTTTACCATTTTTACGGAATTAAAATGTTTTTGTTTTTTTTAACAGCTGTAGTAAAACAGTACACAGGATAAATTAAACAAATGTATACAAACATGTCTAACAATGAGAAATATTTGACTGAAAATTTATATCTTACAATTTCGTTAGTAAATTACCAATCTGAGGCAGAAACATGGCTTCTCTGGGTGAACACTCACCTTTCTTTTGTTGGTCGGACACACGTATAAGTAACTGAGGACAGTCTTGAAACCAACTTTATCATTCATTCTCTCATATGTGGAGCCGTAGTCTGCAGATCTGGGAGAAAAACAAAAACACACAAGAAGAACAAATGTGTGAAGGGCAAGAAGTAAAATTACTGTTGACGAGTCTGAAGCACACGGAACATTTCCCAGAAAAATCGAACGAGTAAACAAACAGACCAAAGATTACTGCGATGTTGCAGCGTTCATGTCGAAAAGTTCTGATTTTGTACTGATGAAAAAGAATGCAATATCACTCCCAGAGGAGCAGAGGAAGCAGAATAAATGCTCGTCTGGTTCTGAACATGCAGCCAGTCTGAGCCAGTTAATCTGAGGCAATGAGACAAGGGAGGGTTAACAAGTCATCCTCAACTTCCTACTCAAACCAACCCTTCACAAGTCCTCTGAGGCCTGACACGGTGAATAATTTATTCCCTGCTGATGACTACTATCAAATAAAATATGACGAGTGCAAAAACATGTGGATGTTCCAGAACCCTTGGGCTTTAATAATTAAAGAGCGGGAATGAGTCTGTTAGCCAGCCCAGTCCCCAGAAACTCCACATGAATCTATCATCAGTAATGACCAAATGTGCCTTTAAGTAGCGCATTACAGCTTCTACAGACCGGACGGTCCAGGTCGCCCTCTGTGCCTCCTGTTCAATCAGGATTTGGAACCGGGAGCAGCTGACTAGTGTTGTCGTTTTAATTTAAACTACATTTAGTACATAATTTAATTTATAAAAGTTATTTTTCTTAAGTTCATGTGATAGAAATAATAGAAGGAAGTATGATTTCAATAGTAAAACTGTGCGTACTACTTTAAAACAAATGTGCATTTCGGTGCATGGAGTAAAACTATGGAACAGTTTGGCTGAGGAGTTAAAAAAATGCTCTACAATAAACCAATTCAAAACACTTTAAAAAAAAAGAATGATCAACTCTTATACACTTTTAAGTTGTTAATGGGAAGAGTGATATGTTGTTATGCATGTTATTGTTGTTGTTATATTGTTTGCAACTTGTTTTGGTAGTTTAATGTATACGGCCATGACATTTTTGTAATTATTGAGAAAGGGGGCGGGTCTATACAAGATGTTCTTCTTCCTGCTCCCCCTTCACTCGTGTAAATAAGTGTTGTCAGTGAATGTGTTTGTAAACTGATGATAATTTTTTTTGAATCGAGTGAATAAATTGATTGATTGATTGTAGTACGCGAGACTGGTCTTGGTCTTGACTTGGTCTCGGGTTAGGTGGTCTTGACTACAACACTGCACCTGACCACACCTGTTGCAAAGCCCATGTAGTAAAACAGCTTACAGCTTCAGCCCCCCCCCCCCCCCCTGTTTCACTTACGGAAGAATTGAAATAATCAAATAAGACCTAAAGGTTCTAGGCTACCAAATAAGTAACGTCACTAGATGATTTAAATGCCACTTTTGATTTTATAACCTTAATTTATAGACGTTTGTATTTGATGTTTTATAGCTGCTGTTTCTGAAGCCGGTTCTGTTGGTCCAATTAAGACTGTTTGTAAAGACTGTTGGGGTTAATCTCTACAGACCAGTGGTTTAGGAAATAATTTAAAGGGCTGACATGTCTCCACAAAAAAAATCACTTTTTAATGACCAGTGAGTGGAACATTTGGGAGTCTGCACTGATGATGTACTTTGTACAAGACAAATACCCAGACACGTATTTATCCATTTTTTTCTCCTTTACTTTTGATTTGTTGTCTCCCGTCATGGACAGAGACGAGGGGATTGAAAGTACCCTCCGTTTGTTCCGTCAGTGCATGTTGTGAGTGTGATCATTTTAATAAATAAATATGCGAGGTACTGACTTCCATGTTGGTATTCAATTCAATTAAATTCAAAAATTTTCAATACAAAAATTCTGTTCAATTCAAAAATACTTTGGTAATCCCAAAGGGAAATTAATTGTTGTTGTAGCTCATCATCCTGGTTTCAGTTATAGATGATGGCTGTGGACAGGAAGGGTCGCTTGTAGCAGTCTGTCCCACAGCAGATCCAAAGAAACTGGTTGGAGATGCCGATCCATCCACCCAGACCTAGCAGACCTCTCGGTCCTCTTGGGCGGCAGGACTGGCTAAATGCCGGGCAGAACTCCTCCCCGAGCGATGGCCATTTCTCCCAGCAGCTTGCCGAGCCCCTCGTTGCTATGGACTTAACTGCAGGTGCCGGGGATGATCTCGGTCCTTCCGCTGTCGCAAGCCATGTTTCCCACTACCTCCAAGATCTCGGCAGTCAACATTGCCTCCAGATAGATGGGAATGCATCCACGGCACCTCCTTTTCAACTCATTTGGAATTTGGGCTGTATGTGGCTACATCTTAAGCATAAGAAAGATCAATCCAAGATTGGATTGTCATATCAAAATCTAAGATGGCCACCACCATATACGTATATGTAAACTGACCACTCCCATCATTGAGAAAACTATGCTTTCTAATTTTAAGATTACTTAAAGTATAGTTTTCATGGATTAGGGTGGCCTTTGGGGTAGCTAAAGATTAATCTGCAGGGCCAAGACCACCATTGGCCACCCTTTGGCTCCTCCTTTGCGCTTGTTGGTGGATAAAATTGCTCCCTCCACTCTCCTGGATCTGTCACGCTGCACCGCATCAGACAAGCAAGAAAAAAACACTCATACATACACACACACACAGTATATTAGAGGGAAGCAGTGACACTGTAACGAGGTGTCGCTCATTCCGAGTGCTTCGGAGAGAAACGGCGTCTGCTGTGATTACAAAGCGAAGTAACGAGTCATGAAGAAACAGCATCACTTCTTCCACACATTAACACAGAGGTGAAGAAAAACACTGCTGTGAAACCTGAGAGCTGCACATTTAATCTCTGCTCGACTGCTTCAGGGCCATGGAGAGACATGATAAATACTATTCGTTAATGAAGACTCCTCCCCCCTCCCCCCTCCCCCTTTTATGCCTTCTTTCCTGATGTTTTTATTCCTTTTTCTTATCTAAGTGATAAGGGCAGCACTTCACACGAAGCTGCATCCTCCATGCATTTCCGTCTATTGTTGTTGGATGGCTGCACTGGATTGTATTTTCACTTCGCTTAACTGTGCAATGACAATAAAGTTGATTCTGATTGTGATTTCAGCAACGATCAAATGTAATGGTGACAGGATGAGGGTAAAGGGAGACAGATGTAGTAAAATTCCTCTGATTTAGTGATGAAATGTGCTGTTTTGCAACATTTTAAGGGGTCCCAGTGGAGGTCATGATCCCTGCAGCGCTGCGGCCCCTGATCCATTTAGTCATCTGCAGGTGTTGCACACTCCCGCTAATGGCCTCCAACAATTTCTTATAGTTTTAACAGAAGCTCAGACATAAACCTAAAACAGGGAGAAACAAGAATGCTTGTTGGTGAAAGCTTGGAAATGTCCCCACACAAACACAACGTCTCATGTGACATCTTCCTAAAGCGGTCCTGCAGTAAATATCCCCCCGCTCCTATTATTATTCATTTTATGCGCTACGGGAATTAACTTTTAATACATTTTGGGCGAATAAAGTTTGCAGTTTTTAATAATGTCAGTCAATAACTTCTGTTTGACAAACACAATTAAACGCTGCACAAATTACATTAAGATGAACTAAAAGCCTTTGTTTGAGGCTCAGAGTGTTTTTCCAGCCAAATTTAGCCTGACCTTGTCCCTCTAATCGCGTTAAGTCTTCAGGGACTGACAAGTTCAATTTGACCTGAGCTGCACACTCCAAGAGGATTATCCAGATTTTCTACTGTGGTGCCTTGTTTTATATAAAATTAAATTAAAAAAAGAGTGAAGATTCTTTCTGTTGAGGAAAAAAAAGTCCTTATAACCTAAAGCATGGCCACGCTGGAATGGTTCGCAGGTGGCCATCTTTATTTTTGATATTTTATTTAACCTAAATGGTTGTGAACACTACCATACTTTTCTCTGTACATTATAAGTCACACCTTTTTGCATACATTAGCATGGCCTGTGACTTATACAGCAAAGCGGCTAATGTTCAATTTTTTTTCCCATATTTTGAACCCAATTTTTGGCTGAGATCTGACGATTTCATTCATTCAGACATGGAAAATTTTGAACACTACCATTTTCAGCCGCTAGAGGGCGCTCGAGTAATATGGCAAGCCAAGTGTCTCATTAATAGTTAAAAGTGGCTATTAATGAGACACTTGGCTTGCCACACCAAGCCACCTTCGTCTCGCTCCAGAACTACTGCCGCAAACGTCAAATCAGCTGCATTTCGCCGCGCTGCCCAGGCGAAATGCAGCTGATTTCATCATTAAAGTGCATTTATTAAGGAAAAGTCAAACTGAGACACACCTTTACTATAATGTTGAGCAAACAAACTGTTTTTAAGTGTTAATCTTGTTAAATTCTTGTTAAAGTCCTCCCATGCACACTACTGCAGCCGCCATTTTTCAGCCAATAAATTTTTGGCCCACGTTTCCGGGTTGTCAGCGGTGACACATAATAGATGCGACCTACATGGCAAAACAACATTTATATATTTTTTCCACTTTATTAGACATATTTGGACTGATGCGACTTATACGGCGGTGCGACGTGTACGGTGCAAAGTAAGGTACTTTCTTCTGAATATGTGACTTTACACTTTATGGGTTAAAAAGCCATTTGCTGATGTCCGCCGTCGCTAAGGGATTTGAATTAATTGTGGCCTTGGCCACTATAAATCTTCATCCACCCCAATCATTTAAGGAAACTACTGTTTAGCAATATAAATACTAGAAAGCATGGCTTCCTCAGGGGTGGATAGTTTACAGGTGGCCCTCTTGGATTCTGATCTGGCAACCTAATTTTTGAAAGAAACCTTTCGCACGATGAGTTTGTTTCATGGTTGAAATCCTTCCGCTTGTTAGAACCCTGTGACTATTTGACCAAAACATTTGTAAAAATTCAGAGTTGACACCGTTTACATAAGTTTTGTTCTAAAACGAGAGCAAAAAGATCAAGCAAGAAAAAGCTCCAAGCCTGGTATCAAATGAAAGCACAAGGAATGAACTGAGGATGTGATTTGAGCAATATGCTTTTATTTTTTTCTTATTTGTACAACTCATGATCTCTCTGTAGTTTCCAAAGTCATGTGAGTCACTTCATGTGATTCAATAAAAATGATTCATCTAATTGGATAATTATGTACACATTAATCTTGGAAGTAAACTTGTTTTGATGAGCATCTTTGGCTGTAAAATCTTTGGAGCCTAAATGTTCCTGAGCGACTGCACAGGAAGAGATTTCCCCTCACATAATGAACATGTGATCCTCTAGGTTTGCCTGGCCTCCATGTGAGAAGACAAGAAGGTACAGTCAAAAATAAACAGAAAAAAAAAAAATAGGGTGATTAAATTTATTATTCAATGCCAGAGTGCTCTTTACAAAAGCAACCTAGTTTTATTTCTGTTGAGACGAGCAGTTTTAAAGTTTTTGCAGCAGAATTAGTTGCTGTTTTGAGTTTAAAATACATTTGTCTGAATCAGAAAGAGAGATAAAGGCAGATATGACTCAGGATTTAAAATGAGTGTCTTTAATGCAGGATTTTCTCTAAATCTTTGACCATGAAGCAGACTTTACAAACCGCTGAAACTGTAATTAAGTGAGAAAACACACCAAAATGATCTCTTTTCAGTTTCCCCCCTTTCTTGTCTCCCTTCAGCGCTGAAGTATTTTTAGCTTTAATGAGATTTAGACAGTACACGAGGTCAGCAACGCTGCCACAAGGTGTGCGTTTTCATTTTGTGCTGTTTGTGAAGTGAAGCCCTTCCATTTTTCGCGAGCCAAACGGAGATATGATGCGGTGCATCGCAGTCTGTGGACATCAATGATTGGAATAAAAGGCAGGCAGAAACTGCATTAGGGAGCGTTTGTGAGGTTTTGCCAGATGGCTGCCAATAAAGCAGAACAATTCAGTTTTGTTGTACAGCACCGCTGACCATTCTCAGGGGAAAAAGAACAACATTTACTTCAAACACTGAAAAATCCTACCAAACCAAACCATTTTAGTTGTTCAAACAAAGGAAGCATATCACCCTAAAGCAGAGCAAAGAGAAAATAATATATGTAGAAGTCACGGTGCAGGGAAATCCACGGTTTTCTCATTTAAATCTGAGGCTTTCCACGGACTGAAGAGAGATGCAATGAGGGTAGAAAACATCTAATCAACATTCACCAGGAGTCTGAAGATGAAAGCATCATCAGGTGCGTTTCAGAGTGGAGGCCAAGCTACAACTGCTCAGTTGTTTGTTCTTAAGAGTCACACAGACAAGAAGAAAGTGATTTCTGACCAGACGGCCTGAAGTAAAACCAGGCCTAAGGCTTCTGAGCCGTCAAACCTTCGATGGGGTCAAAGGGCTGCCGACGTTTAAGAGGAAATTGTTTAAATTGTTGCAGTTTTTGTTTTATTCTTCTCGGAGCAAACTAGTTGTGCACAACAGAGCGAGCTCTGGTCCAGCTACACAGATCCTCCACACGAACCCATCGCCTGGATCCGATCCAGGAGACTGAGTGAGCAGACAGAGGGCTATAAAGAGCCGTCGCCAAAAAACTAAACAACCAAAAAAAAAAAAGTTTGAATTCAAAGCATGGGGGGTGGGGGGTGTTGCATTAAACACACTCTTGTTTTTCAGCAACTTGCTTTAGTTTTTCATTATAAACATAAGAAGTACAAACTCCACCTGCCTGAGAAGCCTTCTTACAACCAAACCAGGGTTCCAGACCTGGACCCTTCATTAGTCAAATTAAATGTGGATTTCTTGGATTGAAAACTGGATCCGGCTCACTAACCATTTTTTTACCCTTAAGTTTGTTTTCTTCTGCTAAACATACACACTGCGTAATCTGGTCCCTTGGCCACATTATCTTTGTTTACCTAAATTAAGCGTTTAAGGTTTTCCTGCATCTTTTGGTTCAGGAACATCCAAAGGTGGCCAAAAGGAATCCAAACGCACCAGTGGAGGTTTCATTAACCCTGTGAGATTTTAAGAGTCGTTTTTGTTTGTAGCTAAAGTAAATGATGCAAAGCTGTCTGATAAAGTCGCTTCACAAATAAAAGCTGTTGTTTTTTTCGTACAATCAAATCTGGGCCTGATTGAATTCACAGTAGGTGCCTGGGCAGCCAGATGAGCTGAGGATCGATGCTGGCTGAGGAAGAAGTGCCCGAGGTGTAAACCAAAGCGTGCATGTCCATGAGATGGGCCTGCAGCGACTGGCGACTTGTCCTGGCCTTCCCTGCCATTTAGACTGAGGCGTAACGAGAAGCCTCCCAGAGAGGCTGAACGAGCCGACACAGGCAAGTAAACATCTGGATGAATGGCTGGCAGAGTCACCTGCAACAGTTAACATATTTTCCGGTGTAATGTCACAGTTTTTTTGCATAGATTGCAACTTGTACGCCGAAGCGACATATTTTTTTTTTTTATATATCACAACAAAATTTTTGACTGACGCTTTAAATGTTCTTTCATATTGACATAAACCAGAGTAAACATTACCATTTGCAGCCTTTAGAGGTGTGAGAGGGCCCTCTAGGCTTTTGACAATACCGGTAGGCGTATATGTTGTTCCTGTACCCCCACCCCTGCCAAACATTGATGATTAATGTGCATTTATTAAGGTAAAAGTTAAACTGAGACAGACCTTTGCTATAACGTCGAGCAAAAAAATAATAGTTTTAAGTGTTAATCTAGTTAAGTTTCAAAGAACTGCAACAGCGAGTCCTCCCGTACGTGCTCCCACAGCTGACAATAGATTTTTGGCATGGCCCACGTTTCCCAGGGGTCAGCGGTGACGCATAATAAACGCAACTTCTACTCCGAAGCGACTTATATACGTTCCTTTTCCTATGACGCTTTTTACAACTGATGCAACTTATATGCTGGAAAATATGGTAGTCTGTTACTGCAGGCCTATGAAGTGCTTTAATCCAAAATATGAGAGGAGGCTCTCCAGACAGAGCTCAGGCAGAAACACTGCTGTCATACTTCACTGTTACTGGATGTACAAGTGTCGCTGCCATGTTGGTTCCATTTAATGCGGCTCAGTTCAGCCAACTTTAATGTGTTTTAAAATTAGGCACTGCTCAAAGGTGGGGCTGAAGAGAACAAGCATCAGGAATGAGTTTTACTGGAACCTCTGAACAGAGTAAAGGTGTAATAGATTCCAAAATATTTGTTCCGCCACCTTCCATCCATTCATCGTCCATCCATCCATTACTGGTGGGTGGATCAAAAGGCAGCAGGTCAAAAGAAATAAATAAACTTCAGATATTTCTCTGTAGCCACACTCCACAGCTCCTCCTGGGGTTGCCAGGTGTCCCCAGATATGGCTACAATATGACTCTGAGTGGATATTTATTTTTAACCTTTATTTAACCAGGCCACTGAGATCACAGATCTCTTTTGCAAGAAAGGCCTGAAGGCAGCCTAACACGAAAGTTATCAGACTGATGAAAAACCAGAGGAGAACATGCAAACTCCACCAGAAAGTACCTAAATGTACAGAAATGTACCACGTCCCTCGCACAGTGATTGCAACGGCGACCCCCACAACCAAAAAGGAAGGAGCAGGTAAAGAGGATGGATGGATGGATGGATGGATGGATGGATGGATGGATGGATGGATGGATGGATGGATGGATGGATGGATGGATGGATGGATGGACG
>NC_056513.1:8409863-8434811 GCF_014905685.2 Nematolebias whitei | reverse complement strand
GATGGATGGATGGATGGATGGATGGATGGATGGATGGATGGACAGACTGTGCAGAGAGTAACAAGGTTTTCAGTCTGCATCATGTTGCATTCACTGACCGTATGCAACAGCTCTCTTTCAAAAACAACTAGAAATGTTTTTTTTCTGCATCTAACATTATTCAAGTGAAGAAAGTTTGAGCTTTGTGTTTGAAATGCACAAAAAAAATGTTTACTAATAAATGAACACATAAAGAGAAAAAAATCATCTACTTCGTGATTAGAAGTGGTTACACGATGGCAATAAAACCTGAAAATTGTGGTTTAATAATCGCTGCTACCACCAGTAAAGCATATCTCAGCATGGAGACTCATAATGTTCAAGCTGTCAGGGAGTTTATCTGCGGAATATGACTCTTTAGAAACCTTCGCACACACTCACAGCCGTGCTCAGAGGTGGCACGCACACACACATACACTCCTTCCATGTTGTCACCCAAGGCAACTGCAGCATTATCACGCCTCTAATGTAAAATCCACTGAAGCATAATTGAAAATGGCTTTGGAGAATTGCCACATTGAGATAGGAAGATAGTATAGATGCAGGTGTTTCAGGGGGAGAGCACAAGGCTGTCAACACACGTGAGAGCGGAGGACGATGGAGCGAGGGAGAAAATAATGGCACCTCAGAAGACTGAACACTGCGCAGAAAAGTCAGTCTTCCTTTCAGTTTTATTAAGAAATGCCATGTCAGTGCAAGCGTGTGTGTCTGTGTGTGGTGTTTATTAATGTCTCCGTGTTAGTGAGCGATCGTGAAAGGAAAGTATAAAAGCAAGCCATGTGTGAAACAAACAGAAAACAGAAAATGAGCCAGCCGACTGCACCATAATCCGAGCTGCTGCTGATACGGAGCAGAGATGAACTCAGGCAACGAAACAAAAACATTTCACGCAACAATCAGGGGAAGAAAAAGGTGAGCAAAACAAAACGGGGGGGAGGGCAGGTAATACCTGGAAATAAGAAAGGGTCTGGAGTCCGCAAAACAGCTACAGCCCAAAATTTCAACATAAATAAAATGTGATTTATAATGTGAGACTTCTATTTGTAAAAGTCTAAGCTTTGGCAGAGCCAGACTCATACTTTTAATTTTAAATATCTTCCATTTTGCGGTTTATTTATTTTTTTGTTGAGACGTTAAATCTCGATTCCTGCTGACCAGAAAAATCTAATTATTGGTCAGAGATTACATAAACTCTGATATTCTAAACTGTAGGATCTGTGGGGGCAGCCATGATGGACACAAGGAAGGAAGAAAAGCCTGCTGGGTATAGGGATGTGCGATATGGCATAAAATTCATATCACGATATGTATTGTGAAGGGTGGCGATAACGATATATATCACAATATGTTTTTGTATAAAACTTGCAATAGGAATGAAAAAAAAAAACATAAGGCGTCCTTTTGCCATCATTTATTTTGAAAACTGCTATACCACAAAATAATCTCAATTAAGAAAATTCCACTACTAGGTCCAGAGAGTTTGTAAATAATAAACACATCAAGTATTGGGCTTTTTTCTTGCAGTGAAAAACAGTGCAAAATATATCAAATGTAGTTTCAGTCATATGTTTTAAACAAAAGAATAGGCTAAATGTCTATTGTTTCTACCGTGCACCGTATATATCGCACATTCCTACTGGGTAGTATAGAAGCCAGGAACCCAGTCACTGGTTGCCATGGTTATTCCCACTTCTTTGCGGGGCGGGCAGGGAGCAAAGATGGGGTAATACACACCTGCACTTCAGGTAGAACCACAGACTCAAATCTAAACCTTGGACAGCCTTAGAATTGTTATTGAACTATAAGCAGCAGAAGACTCATTATTATGGTTTTGTTTTCTACAGTATTTTATGTAAAAGGGGGTGTGGGGGGGGGGGGGGGCATGTTAGAAAAAGCCTAAACAGCTAGTTTTGAAGGGATAATAAATCTAGACTCCAATACAATGGAAGGCAGTGAAACTCAGGGGTGATATTAGAGAAAAGCTTTGGTCCTGTAGCAGAGAGAGACACTGGCTGGATAAATGTCCCGAACATGCCTGTTTGCACTTCGAAACTGCAGAAGATCAAAGTTTGTGGACGTAGGAAGAGTTTGTTTGCAGAGTTACAAAGTTTAGACAACTCAGAAGTGAGGGTGTGACAGCATTAATCCTTAAGTTAAACATTCTGTGTTGAATCTAAAAATAATCAAACTCGAATAGTAGATATGTAAAATATATATACTTTTTCTTTCGGCTGCTCCCTTTGTCAGGGGTCGCCACAGCAAACTAAGTCGCACAAAGGCTTGGCTATTTTTTATTTTTTATATTTTTGTACAGCGGACACCCTTCCTGACACAACCATAGACCACTGAGCTACCACAGCCCTCTGTGTGGAGCAGAGAGCTGCTATCTAGGGTGCCTGGGGAGCAGATTGTGGACGTTAAGGGCCTTGCTAAAGGGCCCAAAGTGGGGAAAATGAGGATGGAGGCAGGGGTGGGTGCTTCACATATCCCAACCACATTTTGTGGTTGGTACCGGGAGTTGAACCAGAGATTTTCTGATCACACGCCCACCTTCTCTAACCTCTGCGCCACCACTCCCGGATGTGTAAAATATATTAAGGTTTCAAAATCCTAGGTAGTTTATCTAAAGTCCAACTCAGCATTCTACTGAATTTTACAGAAAAGTACTTAGAGCTAGAAAGCTTTTTTTTTTTCCACTTACTTTAACAAAATTCCAATTATCCACTTTTTTTTTTTTCAAAATGTTTTTTCTATGCTATACTATTTACTGCTACCACAGTTCAAAACACTATCACCAGTTGGGACAATATATGATGTATATTTTTTCCCATCCATTATCAGCTGGTTGTTCTGGAGGAGGATCAGCAGCTTGAGCAGGAAGGCCTAGGCAGTTATTCCCACGTGATCCAGTTTCTCACCCTGTTTCTAAGGAAGAGTCCAGCTACCCTGCAGTGAAAACTAATTTCAACTGACTCGATCCAAGATCTCTTCTTTCAGTCTCTACCCAGAGAGTTTGTGACCACAGGCAAAGGTAAGGGCATGATTTGTAGCTCAACTCTTTCCTCACCATAACGAACCAGGACAACGTATGCAGTGCTGCACCAATCTGTGTTGATCTTGCGCTCCATTCTTCCCTGATGAACCCCTGCCTTACTTCAACTCAACCTAGAGAGGTCGGTCCACCTTTTGTATGACTGAGGACTATGACATCAAATTTGGAGGTGCTGGTCTTCAGCCCAGCTACTTCACAGCTGAAAAGATGCTTCAGTGACATGGCACCATGACAACAACACATCACATCACCTGGAAATAACAGAGACAGAATTCTGGGTAGCTCAGTAGAGGCCAGTCACCAGGTACACGCTAAGACCCAAGGTGGGTCCCCTGTAACACAAGTCTAGATGAGGGACATTGAAGTCCTTGTTCTTTTTCTGTCCATATGAGAGTTGTGAATGTCTTTTTGTCTTTCCTGTCACCTTGAACCAATCTGCTTTGGGACACTAACGAGGGCAGTTGTCACAGACACGGCAGCTACTAGGATCAATAAAGTACACAAAGTCCTTCACCATGATAAGGTCATTCATGGAGGTGGCATATGTTGATGTATTTTTACATAAATCTTGAGAATAGGGATGCACGGTCGCACAGTTGGTAGAGCTGCTGTCTCAGTGTGAAGGTCCATAGGACAACAATCAGTCGTACACTGCACAAATCTGGCCTTTATGGAAGAATGGCAAGAAGAAAGCCATTTCTCAAAGATATCCATAAAAAGTGTTGTTTAAAGTTTGTCACAAGCACCTGGGAGACACATCAAACATGTGGAAGAAGGTGCTCTGGTCAGATGAAACCAAAATCGAACTGTTTGGCCACAATGCAAAATGATATGTTTGGCGTAAAAGCAACACAGCTCATCACCCTGAACACACCATCCCCACTGTCAAACATGGTGGTGGCAGCATCATAGTTTGGGCCTGCTTTTCATCAGCAGGGACAGGGAAGATGGTCAGAATTGATGGGAATATGTATGGGGCCCAATACAGGACCATTCTGGAAGAAAACCTGTTCGAGTCTGCAAGAGACCTGAGACTGGGACAGAGATTTATCTTCCAACAAGACAATGATCCAAAACATAAAGCCAAATCTACAATGGAATGGTTCACAAATAAACGTATCCAGGTGTTGGAATGGCCAACTCAAAGTCCAGACCTGAATCCAATCGAGAATCTGTGGAAAGAGCTGAAGACTGCTGTTCACAAACGCTCTCCATCCAACCTCACTGAGCTCGAGCTGTTTTGCATAGAAGAATGGGCAGAATTTCAGTGTCTCCATGTGCAAAACTGATAGAGACATACCCCAAGAGACTTGCAGCTGGAACTGCAGCAAAAGGCGGCACTACAAAGTATTAACGCAAGGGGGCTGAATAATATTGCACGCCCCACTTTTCAGTTTTTTATTTGTTAAAAAAGTTTGACACATCCAATAAATTTCATTCCACTTCACGATTGTGTCCCACTTGTTGTTGATTCTTCACAAAACACAAAAATTTTATATTTTTATGTTTGAAGCTTGAAATGTGGCAAAAGGTTGAAAAGTTCAAGGGGGACGAATACTTTCGCAAGGCACTGTACCAGTGACCCCCGTGACTAGAAAAGGAAGAAACGGGTAAAGAGGGAGGGACGGACGGATCCTAAGAATAATGAGTGGAAAGTAATAAGTAAAGTGCTATGTGTTGTCATCATTGTATGTTCCCATACAATGGCGAAATTGGTTCTTTGCATTTATCCCATCGCACCTGGGATGCACCCAGGAGGGGCAGTGGGCAGCTATGTAAGCACCCGGGGAGCAATTAGGGATTAGGTGTCTTACTCAGAGACACCATGAAACGTGGGAATGGCTGGGAATCGAGCCTGGGGCTTTCGGGTCCTGGGTCGGCCTCCCTACCTCTTCCCCATCTCTGCCCCATAATAATAATGTTGTTTCAATGTTTATGTGCTGACATATTTAATAAAATAAGTATTTTCAGTGCCATAAGCTGTTCTCAGTCCTCGCTAAATATAGCTGCAACTGCTTAGTCACACTTCAACATGCTTGTTGAGGGAAAAAGCTTAAAGGAGTAACCAGAGCGGGACAGAAGTGCCGACATTCAAAGTTCGCTCTTAGTGACAACATTTGTTGTGTATCAACACTCGCTGCTTGTGTTCTCCACTCAGCCCTGACAGCAGAGAAAAAAAACATTCCCCCTGCCACGATCCAGAAGGCTTTTTCTAAAGATGAATTTTTAAATAAAGTATAAAAGTTTAAAAGTTCCTCCCAGACGTGATAAGTTTTTCATGAAGACCAGAAGGCCTTTTTAGGTTACACAGGATAAATCTGTTTTTGACATTCGGCTTGTTTTGCTGCAGATCATCTCATGACTTCTTGTTGCTTCTTTTTTCCCCTCCACTCTGCCTTTTGAGGTGAAGCCAGCAGCTTCCCTTCGAGTGGATCACACATGCACAGCAAGCAATTTAGATCTCAGTCAGGGTATGTGTCAAGCCTGCACAGCTGATGAGAAAAGAACCAAAATGATCTCATATACATGAGAGAAGTGGGTGCAGAACACAACGGTTCATCGGAAAATGGGAACAGGGCGTATTGTTGGGTGGTGAGAGCGCCGGCAGGTTCAAATCTGTGCTACAACATCTCTGGAGTGCTGTGACTGATGACAACTGACAAGTCAGGGTCAGCAGGAGAGAACGTCCATGTGCTAGAAAGAGACAGAAAAGTAGAGGAGCTCTCTGGTGAGGAAGCCTCTGAAAGGTGGGGGATTAAAAAAAAAAATAACGTGTTCGCTTTCCTCAGTGGCGAATGGAAAATTGAAAGTTCACATTAATTATTTGCTTAAGTGACCCCGGAGCTGGCTGCAGTGTGTAAATGCATTCAATACATTTTTTAAATGCATTAACAGCAGAAAAGCTTCGAAGTTGGAGTTTTCTTCCCGTTGTGTTGATTATGCACTTTAATGAAAATGCTTAAGTTATCAGAGTGAACAACATTTTAGATCTGTTACAGTTCTTGGTTAGAATTTTTCCATCCATTGTCCACACATGGTTTTTATTTCTTTTGCATTTATTTTTATGCGGATGGGTTGCAGAGGCAACAGGTCCCGGAGGTAAACTTACAAATCCTTATCGCTTCAGTTTTGAACATCTATATATTGTGAACTCAAGAGAGCCAGAGCTGGCATGTCCACAGAGCTCTCCACTGACAAAGAACATTGGAGGCAAATGTCCTGGTCAAAAAACGAGGCAAAAGTTAATAAGTTCTTTATAAACCAATCCAAGTTGGTCTTACTTTCACTTTTAAAGTGTATTCCATCAAATTAAATCAAAAACGCAGGAGCAGCTGCCAAGGTGGATACAAGCTGGACCCCTTGGTATCAAAGATGAACAACAAAACAATGCACAAGACCAACAATGTTGTTTTACAAGTGTTGATTGTGATTATCAAAAACTGGTTGCTCATTTTGTGGTGTCACAGATTGCTCATTGGTCTCTTGATTACAATTAGTTAAACTTCATTGAGAAAACATTGGAGAGTTTGCACATTTTCTCCACTAGACTCCAGTTTCAGCCCAGTTGTAAGATACTACCTTAATTTCATGAACCGCCTCAGCTGACTCCTTTCAATGAATAGGAGCAGCACATCTACTTCAAGGTTCCCATGAAAGAAGGAGCTCCTTATCCAAACTGGGTGAGTCCAGCAACTCTACCAAGGAAGCTCAAGTCAGCTACTTGTATCTTGAATGTGATTCTTACATTACTCATTCATGTTTTATAATCATAGTCATAGCAGTAAATTGAAAGATTTGCCTTTCTCCTCAGCTCCTCCTTTACCATGACAGACCAGAACATCATTCTCAAGCCAATTCAGCTGTCAGGATGTGCAGAAAAACTGCTGGCATAGCCCTACACAAGGCGAGGTCAGTGAACAAGACCAGGCTGATTCTGTCAAATCCTGATCACCTACTCCATGGTGAGTTCAGGTTGCTTCCATCTGGACGCAGGTATCTGCTGCCCAGATGGTAGGATGAACAGACTGAAAAACTCATTCATCCCTTTAGGGATCAGACTTCTCAACGAACAGTAATGATTTTATGTAGTCTACTGTTATTTTAGTGTCTTCATGTCTTGTCTAGTATGGGTGTTTTGTGTGCCTAGTGACTGAAACAAATTGCCCCTTGGGGATAATAAACAATCTTGAACTTGAACAATTCAACCTGCATTCAACTATCATTCAAGAACAAGACAACTCCTTAGCGCAAGTTGCGCAACCCCAACCTGAAGGGAACTTTCCACCTTTTTCCAGTTAAAATCATGGCCCAGGATCTAGAGGAGCTGACTCATCCTAGCTAGGAAATACTCCAGTGCACACTGAAGACCTTGGTTCGAAGACCCCAACAGGAACTAAGGTTCCCAAACCTGACCATGACTGCACATACAAATAATGTCCATAATAACATCAAACAGGATCAGAGACTGCATGCAGTCCATGTGGCGTCTAGACCAAATATTCTCTGAGGACTGAAGTCTGAATCTTTTTTGAATAAACCTGTTGGCTTTGACAACAAGAGGAGGAGTTCATATATCCTCTAGGATTGTCTGGTTTAAGGAATGGATTTGTTTTGGGATTGCTGAACTGTGTTTAAGTGTTCACAGATTCACCACACAGCCTACAGTAGAAAAAGACCAATAATAATAATAATAATGTCATCACAATGTCAGCACTGTATGTTTCCATACAATGGCGAAATTAGTCTCTGCATTTAACCCATCCACCACCAGGTGGTGCAGTGGGCAGCTATTGAAAGCGCCCGGGGGACATTTTTGGGGATTAGACGTGCTGCCCAGAGACGCCACGTGATGTGCAGTGACTGGGGATCGAACCTGGGACTTTCGGGTCCCAAACCGGCTGCCCTGCCTCTACACCATCTCGGCCCCATACACACCAAGTGACTAATTGTCTGATTTTGTAGACATTTTCTATTTAAAAAAAAAGAGAAAAAAAAGGGGTTGAATGCATTGAAAACATCCATCCATTATTTTTACCCACTTCTTCCTTTTCAGGTCACAGAGGTCACTGGTGCCCATATCCAGCAGTCACTGTGTGAGAAGTGGGGGACTACTGGACAGGTCTCCAGTCCATCACAGAGACACCTGGACATGTATCCAGTCCATCACAGGGAGATACAGAGACAAGACAAACAACCATTCACTCTCTCACTCTCACCTAGGGACAGTTTTAGAGTTACCAATGAGCCTAACATGTATGTTTTTGATCTGTGGGAGGAAACCGGAGTACCTGGAGAAAACCCACAAAGCACGGAGAGAACATGCAAACTCCACCCAGAACAGTTCCTGGCTGGGATTTAAACCAATGGCCAACAACTCCACCAACTGCACCATCGTGCTGGTTCATCTAAAACACTTCACATTTAAGGTCATTAAAAACACATTTGAAACTAAGTTTTGTGAAAGTTGTTTTCTGCGGCCTGAAGTTAAACCTCTTGTGTGTTTTCTTGCAGTGGTAAATTGTTTGAGGTGTAGTTTACTGGCATGAAGGTCAGGAGTGTTTCTGTAGATCAACTCCTCCAGTGGGTTCACCCCATGGGAATGAAGGGTAGCTTATTTAAAAAAAAACTGGAGTCCTTTGAATATACAGTAAAGGCACAAACTTTATTTTAAAGCCAGCTGAAGAGCTGACGGGAACAGCAGAAGATTTTTTTATTATTATTTTAATATATATTCCCCGACTTCAGGAACTTCTCCAACTCCTTTGTTTAATGTAATAGATGAAGGCGGCAAACAGACTTTTGATTTATGTCTGCCAAAACTCTTTTAGAAATATGCTCTTGCAGCCTCGTGCATGCAGAGAGAAATAATAAATTACATCCTCCTTTTCCATCGGTATGGAAGCTGCTCATTGTGGATGTGTGCCTCAAAAATGAAGAGTGTTTAGCAAAACAACAGCTGTTTCTCTGGCAGAGTCCTTAAATACAATTTATACAAACCAGGGAGGAATGTCAGAAGCTGTTGGGTGATAGTTTGCACAGTTGTGTAGCAGAACAGGGGGTAAAACATTTGCAAACACCTTATTATTATTTATTTTATTTTTTTTTTTGTTATACAGACATGGAGTTCATCATTCTGAGGAAGGAAAAAATCTAAAAGTTTTCTCCAATCACCACTGAACCTCCCTCCTGTGCTGCTAACACTCTCACACTGTTTCTACTTTCAGCTGTCCTCGCAGCGTCTCCATGAATCAATCATTTTAACCGATCTGCACCAGAGCTCTTAAAACTGAAACAGTGGGCGGCCATTGTCAACGCATGAGGTAAAACAACCTGTTGGCTGTTACCTGCAGTCCTGGCTCCCCGCTGCAGGTGGCCCATGTCAAACTGTTGTGCACTTTGGAAAACGATCTGTCATTTCACATGAGCAGAGAGCCAAAGCTCAAAGGCTGCGGTCGACATGTTGCCATGGGTTTGAGGGGTATTCGTGATGACATGACTTTTAAACCCTACAAAGAACGGAACGTAATAACCAAGTGGCTGCTTTCTGCAGTCATAAACTTTATCACTATATCCATCCATTCATCCATCCATCCATCCATTCATTATCTTTTACTTGCTTCTTCCTTTTCAGATCACGGGGGTCACTGGTGCCCATATCCAGCAGTCATTGTGTGAGAGGCAAGGGACACCCTGGACAGGTGTCAGTCCATCACAGGGACACAGAGACAAACAAGCCAAACAATCATTCATGCTCTCACTCACACGTAGGGACAATTTTTTCTTGTTCTTTCAGCTGCTCCCTTTGTCAGGGGTCACCACAGCGAACTAAGTCACACAAAGACTTGGCAATTATTCTTTACGCCGGACGCCCTTCCTGATGCAACCACAGACCACAGGGCTACCACAGCCCTCTGTGTGGAGCAGAGATCTGCTGTCTAGGGCGACCAGGGGAGCAGATGATTGGGGTTAAAGACCTTGCGCAAGGGCACAGAGTGGGACAAGTGAGGGTGGAGGCAGATGTGGGTGCTTCACATTTTCCAACCACATTTTGATGTTGTCAGTAAACGGACTGTACTTATATAGCGTCTTTCTATCTTATTTCAAGTCACTCAAAGCGCTTTACACTACAATCTGTGTCCTCATTTACCCATTCATACAGCACTCTACTAAATCACTACAAAGCTAATTGAACAAAATCAATCTAAAGAGACTAATCAGAGCTTTAGATCACATTCATACACTTATGGGACACACATCAGAGGCGATGAGGGGTTCAGTGTCTTACCTTTTGGACACTTCGACATGTGACTGCTGGTGGATTCGAACCCCCAACTCTCACATTGGAGGACGACTGCTCTAAACCACTCAGCCACAGCTGCCCCCAGTACTGGGAGTTGAACCGGCAATCTTCCAATCAGAGGCCCACCTTCTCTAACCTCTGCACCACCACTCCTTCCACGTAGGGGCAATTTAGAGTTTCAGCCTAACATGCAGGTTTTTGGTCTGTGGGAGGAAACCGGAGTACCCAAAAAAAAAACACACATGCACGTCGAGAACATGCAAACTCCACCCAGAAGGGCCCCCCGGTTGGGATTTGATCCAGCAGCCTGCTCGCTAAGAGGCGACAGCTTTATCAACTGCACCACCGTGTCCAGAATAAACCAGTTGTTATATTATTATAATTGTTATAATTATCATCATTATCATTATTACTATTATTATTGTTATTATTATTATCATGGTTATTATACGTGGACTATTGCCTCGGGTGTTTTCTTTCAGAGCAGAGCACTCTGCAGGTGTCAAAATTGAAGCAAGCGGGCTGTGCAACTCTGAGACTCGGGGGAGAACTTTACAAAACAACACATTCTGGAGACTTCTTCATAAACATTGTTCACCAACTAGTCCCAGCCCAGTGAGACATGGCCTTTACCTTGTCGTCTTAACTTTAATAAACACACTTTAAATCTGCATTATTGAATTTATACACCCATCAAAGTCGAAACGTTTCATTATATACTGTAAACCTTCTCTTACTTCACCCATAACTTCAGCTCAAGATAATTTACTAAAACTGAAGGCACGTATGCATCATCACTAGATGGAGTGATGCATATACTTTTCATCACCCTTGCTTCAAGGTCAAGGTCACAGATCAAGGTCAAGCATTATATATGGCCATGTATTTAGCAATAGCACTATGTTGTTTAGTGGTACCATTTTGTGTCCTAGATGGAAGAACACCAAGTGTGGTGTACAGTATGTGCGTGTAGCGCAGTTTGAACTGTGCTACAGTATAATGTACAAACTAAGGTCATAGTGATATAATTAAAGTTTAAAAACAATGTCTAAGTGATAAAAGTGGAATAAATATGAAAGATAAAAAAACTCCTTTGTCATTTAAAATGTATCATTTTAAAAACAGTTCATTGTTGGTCAAAAAAAATCTAGTTTAAGCAGACTGAAACAGGTAGGTGTCATTTTTACTATGTTCCTTGAATGCTACACAAGTTTGTTTGAGGAGTGCTGCACATGTGTGCCATGGGCAGATTACAACTACTCTGAGTTGTGCTAAGTGTCAATCTTGTTCAGGTTTGTTTTGTATTGGATTAAGCATTTTATTTTGCCCAATCAAATGGGTGTGAACAGGAATAATGGTACGCTGCATGAAAGGCGAGTCTGTGTGAAAACCAGACAAATGCCAAGCGCACAGCGATGCAGACGTGGGACTATTACAGAGTAAAGCTATCCATTACAATGGTTAATGCAGAGCTGCCGAGTGTAACAGACATGAAAGTGGACCAGGAGCTAATCTTTGGACCTGCTGAACAAGTAGAATTTCCCCATTTTAGCCGTTGGGTTCCCACCATTGAGGTTGATGCCGGGAAGGATCTCTGTGTTTGTGTGACATCACCTGCCTACTTACTTTACTCAGTGCCGTATTAAAGGGATCTCCATATCTAGCTTTTCCCGTTCCAATCTCAAACTTTGGAAGATTTGTGAGTGCGCAACTAAACCAATGAATGTGCTTTTTATTTTATTTGCTCAGAAACGACCTGTTTGTTTTTAGCTCCCACGCACCCAAGCATTTATTAAAGGCCTGCAACGAGTTATTTTGGGGTTGAATTTTATGTTTGAAACGTTATTGTTTTGTTTAATTTTATATGTGAATCAAATTAAACTCTTTATGGGTTAAACAAAGTGCAACGTCATAATTCCCTGCCAAGTGGAGGCACCTCCATTAAATTAATTATGAACAGTAGGTTGTATCTACTATAAGCTGTTAGTACAGCTATCTTTAAAATAACGTTCCCAGGGCCCTGACCAGTGTACTACATTTCAATCTAACTTATTGAGTAACGCTTTAGCCATGTGGTACGAGCGCTACATGTGCATTTATCTGTCTGTGTTCTTCGGAAAATGTTCAATAAACTAAGTCACGTTCCACCGAAGGCTCCGTTGTGTTTAAATAATTAAGTTATACAGAGAGAACATAGCATATACGTTCTTTGCTTGTTCGGACCTCGACTATAGATTGATGTATTGCTGTATAAAAGTTAGGCGATGGGTGTATAATAATAATAATAATAATAATAATGTCATCACAATGTCAGCACTGTATGTTTCCATACAATGGCGAAATTAGTCTCTGCATTTAACCCATCCACCACCAGGTGGTGCAGTGGGCAGCTATTGAAAGCGCCCGGGGGACATTTTGGGGATTAGACGTGCTGCCCAGAGACGCCACGTGATGTGCAGTGACTGGGGATCGAACCTGGGACTCTCGGGTCCCAAGCCGGCTGCCCTGCCTCTACACCGTGCCATATGCTAAAGTTTTACTGTCCGTGGGCAGTGCAACAAGCTTTAAAGCTAAAAAGGTTATTACTTTTAATAATTTACGTTTTATTTTCTTCTTGATAATGTTTATTCCAAATACTTCATTTGAAATAAAATTGTATTTTGGCATCAAATAACAGAACTTGTCTTTTTCGTATAATAATAAGTTATTTGAAGCTATTTGCAGTTGTCGTCTCACTTGGAAGTCCTGAAAATCTACCAGCAGCTTTTTGATGCATTCATAGAATTCAGCAGTATTGATATCATTATTTCAGAGGCAATAATTAATAATAATTATTATTATTATTATTAAAAAAATAGCTTTACGGCCTTGTAACTATGACAGGAAAAGTACCTGTTGATTTCTTACATTCATCTAAAATGAATTATTTATGTGTGCTCCGTTACTTCATGTTACTCCAACACTAACTACACTTTATTATTTCTTCTAGTGTTCCAGTTCTTGTTTGGTAGATAGCACACATTGTGCAAAAACTGATATTTTAAAAAAGTTTTCAGCTTTTTTTTCTTTCATCACAGTTCAATAGAGTTAATTAAACAGTGACGCTGGAGGCAGAAAATTCAAAGCAATCAGCTAAAAGTCTGTAAATATGCGAGAAGTTCAGGGTCGAGTCTTTGTTTTTTAGTCCACAGTTGAAAAATTCAGAGTTAAACGTGAAAGTTTGGACTCATTTAGGTTTAACCTCAGTGTTGGTTCCTCATGCAGATGTCCTTGAAAAGCTCATTATTCGCTCTCGTTTCATCGGAGACCACAGCTGCCGTATCAATCATCCGCTGCCTCGTGAGCCTTTTCATGGATGTGCTTTTGAAAAGTTCTGGTGCCAAATACCAAGTCCAATTGCAAGAGGTCGCCGACATCAGGTGGGTATCTCTGTGAGGAAGCAGGGCCTTTATTATAAGCACTGACCTGTGAAATATCACGCAGTCTGTGAGCATGCTCAGCAAAATGATGCAATTTGAGAGGATGTCACTGTTCACCCCCCGGTGACCCGAGCTCCGCTCAGTCAGGGACACACGAAGCAGAGCAATCTTCCTGCTCTCCAGCTCCAGTTTGTGGAAGAACCCCAGCAGTTTTGGTGAGGGAATCCCCCTCGAGCAGATGACTGAGCAACACCTCCCCCTCTTTATTTCTGCTGGCTGGACAGTGCTCTGTAAATGTTAAAATGCATTTAAAGTAAGTACAGTTTGAAACAAATACTTATGAAGCAATCACACTATTGTGATCCATTTTTCATCTGTATATTTTTCGGCATCCTTCTCATTCCACACTTTTTGTGCCGTTTCAACAAATCATATATGAAAATGTTCGGCTCATTCAGGTGAAGGGTGCTATGACTTTGGGTACTGTTGCAACTTTAGCTTTTTGGAATATTTAGCCTTTTCTGCCACTTTGTTCTCATTGGAAATGAATAGAGCTCATTTTACATCCTTCAAATCTTTAGATCTGTTTACAACCGTTTACTGCTCCTTTCACGTTTTGTTCTGGTTCAGCTTCTTCTGGTTTCTGAAGTCCTTTGGACGAAGGACAAAACGTCTCAACGAAAAAGAAACTGTCCAAATGACCTGACAATTTTGTTGAATTTTCTACCTGGATTATTGAGAATGAACTGATGTTTTGAACCACTTTGACTATGGATGCCTCAGAGGAGTCGACAGGGGAGAGGGTGGGCCCCAGAAACCATCTAATCACCATCAAACTGGTTGGTTCACTATTGGAGAGTGCTGCTTGTGGGACTAAGTTTGTTGTGGCTCCTTGGACTGATGAAGTCCTTTGGATGAAGGACGAAACGTCTCAACAAAAAAGAAATCATCCAGAGGACCTGACTGAACTTTGTTGGATTAAACGTTTAGGTTTAACATTTATCAAAACTGTGCAAAATGTAAGGAAAGTGAGCTAAATAACTTGTTGATGGTGGACTTTTAACGAAGGCTTGACAGTCAGTGGGCGAACGTGTTAGTGATGTTTTTGAACATTGGATTGTATATCTGGCAACACATATCATTGGAATATCCATCCTTCCATTATCTTTTACCTACTTCTTCCTGTAAGGGTCTCGGGGGTCACTGGTGCTCATGTCCAGCTCTGTGTGAGAGTAGGGGGCACCCTGGACAGGTCTCCAGTCCATCACAGGGACAAACCAGACAAACAACCATTCACTCTCTCACTCACACTAGGGACAGTTTAGAGTTACCAGTCAGCCTAACACGCATGTTTTTGGTCTGTGGGAGGAACAGGAGTACCCGGAGAAAGCACATGCATGCACGGAGAGAAAGGCCAAAAAGATCCCAGGACCAGGATTTGAACCGGTGTAACCTGCTCGCTGAGAGGCAGCAGCTCTACCAACTGTGCCACCGTGCTGCCCCTCATTGGAATATTTTATTGTCAAATCTGAAACTTGATTTCCAACTCTGAGTTTTAAAATTCTGATGAAAGAAGTTGTTTAACCGCGTTACACGATGAACCGTTTTAAGACTAAATATGATCCAGAGCAATCCAAACACTTCATGTTTTCACATTTTCAGTTTCGTAATTGTTCGGTTTTATTGCATCACGCTGAAAGCTCCTGCATTTTTTTTTTTTTTTTTACTAGTTTTCAGTTCAAAACGTTGTTCGAAAACTTTTTCTATTTGTATGATCTAATATTTACTCAACTTTTAAATAAGCAGAAAAGAAAAGCTTGCCCACAAACTTTTCCCATCAGTAACTCTGTGAGACAACACAGGAACAACCTCATGACAACAGCTGCCCTGTCGGCTTCTTCTGCATACACACAAAGTCTGAAGACTTCAAAATGCTGCGGTGGAAGCAGGGAAATGCATTTTGACTTTGTTGTCGACATAAATTTGCCCACATCTGAATACCTGCAAATGAGTATTGAGCTTGACGTATTTAATCCTCCAGAAACAATCCTCCAGAGGCCAGATGAGAGACGCTGCGCAACTTTGAAGACAAAAGTGTTTTGCTGAGTTGATTTATTGTCAACAACTAGTTCATCTGCATTTCTCCCCTTTGACCGTGCACGTGTGAAGGCATCTTTATGCAAAGGTTGACTGATCAGCTTTCCTTGTTTAAGGTCAGGATGTTCATTAAAACTGACAGACCAAACAGTAAATACTGACGTGTGGCCACGGCCTCGACCTTTGCAGACAGGCAGCGATGGACGCGCCGTATGGGATGTTTTCCTGCGAAACGATAAACATCCCCCTCTTCAAAATCCATCAGGGTTGTAATTAGGCTCGTTCTTTCAACTTCTAGTTTTCTACGATAAGTCACCATAAAACAAACAAACTAATGTGATGCCGGTCGTAAAAGCGCAGCAGAGTCGAGGCTGGACGGACAGCTGCTCCTCTCGCCGAGGCTTCGTGTCTGAGTGACGGAGCTGGGCGTGCTGCCAATAATCCTGATCGTCAACAACAGCAACGTTCCCTCCTCTCACAGTACGGATTACTTTCTTCACCTGATTGTGTCTGCTACGAGAAGTTCAGCTGTCGTGGTGGATTTAAACCCGACAGTGAAGCCGGGGCTCATTCCAGTTCAAGCTTTGTTTTATGTTTTCTGAACAGAATGAAGATGATACTTGTGTTAATCTCATGCTTTTAGGTTGTTTGTGAGTAAAGTCTAACCTGTCTGTGCAGGGCTGCATCCACTAAACACGATGGGATTCATATACATGAAACATAAACACATTTAGGAGCAGGAATACTCACCAAAAGATTGAGTAAAAGTCATATGTGGTATTGCTTTGAAAAACACAGCTATGTAGACATTTATGTACAAAGGGTGGTTTCAAATAATAAGCTAGGATTTGTACTTCCGGTCAACAAGACGGTGTTAAAACCATAAAAAGTCACGTCGTCTATAAGTATACTACTAGAAACTGCAAGACATACACAGCTGTTAATGGAACCAACATGTCATTGCTCTGCTAACAAATGGCTACAATTAGATTTGCAACTTTTAATCAACAGTTGTGATTTGTAATTTTTTTTTAAAAAGCAACAACAAGCTACAATCATATATCCATTTACTTTTACACACTTTCTACCCTCTGGCCGACAAGTGGAGCTAGTGCCCATATAAAATAGTCACCCTGCGAGAAGTGGGGGGCACATGGACAGGTCTCCAGTCCATCACAGGGACATATAAAGACAAATGAGACCAACAACCATTCACTCTCTCACTCACACTTAGGAACAATTTAGAGTTACCAGTCAGCCTAACATGCATGTTTTTGGTCTGTGAGAGGAAACTGGAGTACCTGGAGAAAAAAAATCACATGCACAGAGAGAACATGCAAACTCCACCCAGAAAGACCCCCGGCCAGGATTTGATCTGGCAACCTTTTTGCTAAGCGGCAGCAGTTCTACCAACTCATGCTACAAATACCTCTTACAAACAAGTGATATGCCGATGTCCCCCACCGCTGAGGGGTTGGAATAGTGCATGTGTTTAGTTTTTGAGATGAGTATGTTTCTGAAGTGAAACTGAACAGGGAAAGTAAATAATTCAATGTTTTTGGTGCAAGATATTCAAGTGGGTAGAAGAAGAAAAGAGGCAGGTTTTTATTTCTTTTGTGCTTGTCCGAGTCAACGCAGAGTGACGGAGCCTGGCGAGTGGAGGGTTGACATTTTATCCAACACCAGGTACAGTGGAGGAGTTGGGGGTGGCCATCTTTGGCCATCCCAATAATTTGGGGAAACTATAATTTTGAGCAATATAAATACAAGAATGGCAATGCCCATCTTGGATTTTTATCTGGCAACCCACAGTTTGAAAGTGACCTTTCTTTCACCTAGGTGTAGTCACACACCAAGGTGGAAGTCTGTTTCTTTCAGGTTTCAGGCACAGATGAACGGATGGATGGACGGTATAGTGAGTTTTCCCTCTTTGCTTCATGACGAGGGACAAGGGGCCAAAAAATAAAGACCAAAATGAAATGGATGTCTCTGTGGAGTGGCGTGGTCACTCACAGGCATTTTGTAGAGTGTTGAATATGGGGCTGAGATGGAGGAGAAGAGGAAGACCACAAAGAAAAGTTGTGGATTTAATGAAGGAGGATCTGCAGAAGGTTGGTGTCAGAGAGGAGAATGCTGGGAAATGGAGGCAAATGATCTGCTCTGGACACCACTACAGAAAGATGCTGATATATTTGAAGAGTCACCGTTAGCCAAGTTAAAACACCTAAAATTCATAAAACGTCATCTTTAAAGGCAAAATGTGAATACATGAAACATAACATGCATTCATGACTGACAAAGCACGAAGCCTGAGATTTGACTCCCTTTGCATGCATCATGTGTTAATGCAACGTTTCAGTAAAATAAAAAGTGCTCCGTGGCCTCTCCTCTCATACCGGGGTGGTTTTCACTCCCCCCACAGGCCACATTATGTCCCCTCATGTTCTCTGCCATCTGTAGTAGTTCTGATGGGGCATCTGTCCGAGGGAGTCTGTGCAACTGGGAACAACTAGGTTCATCAAAGAGATTTCAGCTGTTCCACTGAATACAGCCTCGTTTTTTCCTAAAGTTTTTGTAGCGGTGTAATGAGGACAAACTCAGACAAAAGTATATTTGAAGGTGTTTCTTTGCTGTCATGTATGCAGACAGTTTAGAGAAACAATCAGAAGACGTGTGATGAAACAATCATTTCATTAAGGAGGTGATGCTTTGAGACAATTTTAGGGTTTTTCTGCAGCCGAAGAGTCTGTTTTCTGTTTCACTGCAGCCCATCAGGGGACTACATTTCCTTATTCAAACACAGCTCTGTTTTTGCCTCAGGACCCTAATTGCACGGGCGCTGTCTAAATGTCAGAAATAGCTGGCGGTTACTTTGGCATCATTTCTCATTGTCAAACCACCACTTCAAACTGGGCAGAGAAAGCAAACTTTAGAAGTGTAAATATTCTGCGCTTTTAAAGGCTGTCATCGCAGATATCTCTGGAAAAAAAAAAAAAGGTACACAGAAGAAATGTTTGAATCTCTTTAAGAAAAAAGTGGGAGGCTAGGCAAATGGCAAAGATGAAACTATTATTGTTCTCAAGTTGCAGTCAAACTTGCTTTTACTTCCAACAAGTTAACTCAGGTCATCTGGACAGTTTCTTTTTTGTTGAAACGTCTCATCTTTCATCCAAAAGACAAAAACCAGTTGACCCATTATGTGCACCATCACACTGGTGGACCCACTATGGGAAGGTGCTGTTTATAAGACTGAGTTTGTTTGTGGCTCCTCAGACTGATGAAGTCTTTTGGATGAAAGACAAAACATTTCAACAAAAAAGAAACCATCCAGAGAACCTGCTTTGTTGGATTTTTCTACCTGGATTACTGAGCATGACTCAGGATGTTTTTACTTCAACTTTTCTCTGCATTTCATTTTCCCTTTGCTTTTATGACATACTTTAAGAATACGCAGGTAGTGTGTTTTTTTTTTTTTTCAATCTTAAAGCTTTTCTCACTTGAACACTGTCCAGTATTGTTGCTTTATCAGAACTTTTTGGTATCACAAATTTTAAGGAAAGCCTCGATTGGCAGATATTAACACCCTGTGAACATTGTGAGTCTTGTTGGGTGTGTAACGTTTAGCTGCTTTGGGATCTTAGCTGTACACCAGCTGAAGTAACAGCCCTGCGAAGTCCGTACAACAGCACAGAAAGTCTTCAGGGCCCAGCTTTAAACTTTACGAGCAAGGTGCCTCCACCACACCACAATCATCATCAGTCACCTGCCTCGCGCTGGGCGCCAATGTTTTACTCTGCTTTTTTTTGAGAGACACTTTAGTTTAGGCCTTTAGAAACTCTCCTCCAGACTAAAGAACTGTTTTTACCAATGTGTCATGAAATATTTAAACTTTGCAAATGGTTTTGTCTGTGCAAGTACAGTCTGTTAAATGTCTCAAAAACCATGTGACAAATTTAATGCAACTTATAGAAAGTAATAAATATCAACCTGATTCAAGGTTTTTCCAGCACCCAACTGACCTTAAAATATATATATCTCTTTACCTACAATTTGAAGAGGTCGTAGCTGTATCCCCAAAACATTTTCTGAGTTCTAATAGAGTGAATAAAGTTTTTGTTTAAAATTATACTATCAGCTGATAGTATAATTAGAAGATTACTCTGTTTGTGTCGTTGTTTCAGGAAGTTTGGACCCAGGAATGCAGACTTAACATGAAGCGCTAAAAAACGAACTTTTCTCAATCACTCGAGGAGAAGCACAAAGAACAAATAAATGCCATGGTATGAAAACTGATAATTCACAAAGGAAAATGGAAATAGACAAAAACTAAATAGGCTGGAGAAGTGGCTGCAGCTGTGTCAGGTGAACAGAGGCAGTTGTAGGTGAGCCATGAGCAGAGGAACTGACAAAACGAAAACACAACTAAACACAGGAAATAATCTGGAAGCATGGTGGTGCAGTTACTAGGGCTGCCGTCTATCAGCGAGAAGGTCGCCCTGGTGTAAATCCCAGCAAGGGACCTTCCTGGAGTTTGCATGTTCTCTCCGTGCATGTGTGGGTTTTCTCCGGATACGTCGGTTTCCTCCCACAGACCAAAAATGTGCATGTTAGGCTGATTGGTGACTCTAAATTGTCCCTAGGTGTGAGTGAGAGTGGATGGCTGTTTGTCTTGTTTGTCTCTATGATGGACTGGAGACCTGTCCAGGGTGTCCCCCGCCTCTCAAACAGTGATGGCTGTACATGCACACTAGTGACCGCCGCGACTTGAAAAGGAAGAAACGGGTGAGGAGGGATGGAGGGATGGATATACTCCTTGAATCTACAAGGGAGTAAGTTTAGGAGTCAGTCCCATTAAAAATGTTCACCACAGCCA
This sequence comes from Nematolebias whitei, assembly GCF_014905685.2. Classification (NCBI taxonomy): domain Eukaryota; kingdom Metazoa; phylum Chordata; class Actinopteri; order Cyprinodontiformes; family Rivulidae; genus Nematolebias; species Nematolebias whitei. The sequence goes on along the minus strand of NC_056513.1, from coordinate 8,414,031 downwards.
ACTGACCATAGTAAACAGAAAAATGACTAAAATTCCATTATTGTTACAGGTAGTGGTAAAAATTAATGTGATTATAGCGGAGAGTTATACGCAACACATATCTTATAAGTTACTCTTTGTACAAGATATTTTGCTGCATTTTAACCAGTTCACAAAAACATGTTATAAACACGTCTCCACTGCTGCTAAGTAGGACTTTTGTTATCTTTCCATATTTTTCTTGGCCCCAGCATGCCAGTCATGTGCTCGCCAACTTCCTAAAAGTCAGACAAATATAAGTGTGCATGTCTTTGTTACACAATCCAGATCTGAAAATGGGTTACACGAGTTTTCAACTCATAGGGGACGTGTTACCCCTCCTCCTGCTCATGTATCTTCCTCTGTTACAAGCCAGCTCTTTGTTTCACAGGAGGGTGTTTCGTGCGTGTTTTATCTCCAGCAGGGGTGAGGATGATGACTACATGATATAATTTCTCAGAACAAGAGCAAGCAGCATTCTCACACCTGAGTGTACTAGCAGGGAACGAAGGAAACGAGTTCAGAGCAAATGAACCACATTATCTCCTGAATCTATATTAACGTATCAACTTCCTGACAAGATCCAAGCATCAACAAGAGTACTGTGTGCACCATTCATAAGTCTACATGTAAATATGCGTTTAAATTAAATTATCTTTTGTACTCACCTCCAAAGAGTACTCTCAGTGACACTGCCAATATGAAAGTCGTACAGTTTGGTCAGAATCAGGATCACCTGCGAGGGCAAGAAAAACTAATTAAAATCATTTGTATCAAAGCAAGAAGCAACTTATATTATACAAAACAATATCACAGCACAGATTTTCACCAGAATCTTCATTAAGTTTCAAGAGACTTTAATGTCATTCACATCACCTGTGGTACATGAGGTGGAATGAAATTGAGTACTCAAGGTCCCAGTTACACCCACCCAAAATAGCAATAATACAAAGTGTAAAAAAAACCAGTCATGACATCCATAAACAGTCATAACTAGACAAAGTACATTTTCAGTGAATATGCCATGCTGAGTGCTGAGATTTGCAAAATAGGTTAAAACATTTTTTAAATAAAAGAAGAACACGGACTAAAATGAGAGAGACATTAGCTAAAAATAAATCAGTTTCACATTTTGGATTTAAGTCAAATGTTTCAACCACGGTTACAACATAATGTGGGTCTTAAAGTGGATGGAAGACATTCGATCTCGCTGACGTGGTTGGTAGGCGTTTTGCTCAACATGAAAATTTTATACTCAAATAGAACCCACGGGGCGAAGTCCTGGTAAGCCCCTCCCACTGATGCATCCATCACACACCAAAGCTGCAACACAGACAGCAAGGTGGGCCTAGAGGAGGGTTGTTTTCATTTGATGATGGAGGAGTTTGTGGAGGAAGTTTCTGGCAGACAGGTCGGGACGTGTTCCTACGCCGTCTGGCTTCGTGGGGTGGGTGGTGGTGTATGCCTCTTTGTCATAGCTGCGAAGAGCTGCCTATGTCTCTGTGCTTTCTTCATTGTATACAACTATTGTACTATCTCCCTTTATGTGTTCTTTTACAAGTTTTGACTATTTTTGCAAGTTTTACAGGAACAGTGGCGAAGATGGCTGTTTTTCTAACAGCTGTGGCTAGCAGTTCCTCAGCAGATAAGTTAAGCAAAATTACAGCAGTGAAGTCATCTGCTTATCTGCATAAACACACCCTCAAAGAACAGATTATCCACACAATACTTGGTGCAAACCTCTGCCAGCCCATAGTTAGGCCCTATGCACATAGCTGGTTCTCTGAGGCTGTGCAAGAAAAAAAAAAAAAAGGGGGGTAATTTGTGTCATGCAATCACATGAGCGAGAAATAATTTCTGCACTTTTGATGTTCTTTTTTTGTTTTTTTAATCAGCCTTTAGTTTATTCTGCTGAAGTGAAAAAGAGTTTCAAGATAAAGTCCAGACATTTTGAAAGAGTCTGCAGCTTCATTTCACTTGAAGGAAACAGGTTCTCATCTGATCGTGATGCATTAGTGAAAACATCAAACTGCCTGAGTGAGAAGACCCCTGCATGGACATGGAGCGATGTCCCATCATGCCAACACCAGGAAACAATAAAATAAATGTATCATAAGGAAATGTCTTTTTTGATCGCACACATTTTAAATCCCTTTAAAGGCCATGATTTATTAGCTCACAAATTAATAACTTTGTACATGATGCATGCAAAGCATGAGATTCCAGTTAATTGCCTTTTGTTGGAATCTCCAAATCTGCAAAGTATTCTTCCCTCGAAAAAAAATGCATTTTCATTAATGCCTGCAACGAAACACCTTTTAGACTAAATTGAATTCTGTCTCAACGGCAGAAAGAAAAACACTACAACGTAGGGAGAGAGTGATGAATTAGCATGTTGGGAGGCTGAGCTTTGCATAATTAGTTCTGTGTATCCAATTCTGTGGTTGTCACTTTCAGACTCAGAACCTTTTATTTTCTTTGATGAAGCACTCTGGTGCCCTCACCTTATCTATCAGACTCTCTCCATGTGTTCGCCCATGTCTGTGGAGGAATAATCAGCAGGGGAAGTTCTGTACAAGTCCTCAGAGCAAATCACATGAAGGCCATGACAGGGTCAAAGGTCAGCTGGAGGGAAACGGGAGGCTTGGTTTGGTTTATTTGTCATACGCAAAATCAACACAGGGTCAACAATGCAATGAAATGCTTAGGACGAGAAGAACTGTCTCAACTCACCAAAAAAAAAAAAAAAAAAAAGCATGCTGGAAAAACGCTAAAAAAATACCCAGGATTCTCTTGCAAAAAAGATTTTTTAATCTCAATGGGATTTTCCTGGTGAAATAAAGGTTAAATAAATAAATATATATATATATATATATATATATTTTTTTTTTTAAACATACCAAAAAATGCTACTAAAATACTAAAAACAAGGCGCCAAATTTGAAAAAGAAATACATCTACAGTGTGATTCTGTTAGCAGTGAGGTTCTTTCATCAGCATGGTTCTGTTCTGTTAGCAGCGTGGTCTTGTTAGCAGCTTAGCAGTTCTTATTAACAGGTCCAGTCAGCAGCTTGATGGTAATAAGGACCTTAGCAGCTGCCCTCACAGACCACAGTCCAGAACTAGGTCCGGCAAACAGAGAACATCGAAGTTTTCCCCAAGGGTCCATAGAGTTTCGGTCCATGCAGACAGATGGAGGAGCTTGTTAGCAGCGTTAGCAGCGTTAGCAGCGTTAGCAGCTTTAACAGCGTTAACAGCTTTAACAGCGTTAACAGCGTTAACAGCTTTAACAGCGTTAGCAGGCCCCACAAACAGCTTGATGATAACATAATAGGTTAACATAATAGGTTACACATCTACTGAAACTAGGAGGCGCCTAAATGTTTTATAACCTCAACCCTATTCACTTTCATTCACATTAAAGTTTCAGATAAATTAAATAAAACTAAATGTTGAACGTCAGAACTTTGAGCAGAGATGTGAGTTGACCGTGTTCTAGTCAGAAGTTGGACAACCAGTGGGATTTTATGACCAACATCTCACATTATTGTTAAAAATTTGAAACATTGTGGTATATTCTGGACACCCCCAGCAATGGGCTCAGTAATACAACTCAAAAGTATTTCACACACACACACACACACACTTACATACACAAACAAACATTATTTATGGATCACATACACAAATGAAGCAAACATTTGTGTTGCTGAATATCTTGGACCTTCAAATCAACCTTTATTTATACAGGTTAGTCTCACTGAGCCTCAAGGGCTCATTTACAAGTTATTTACTCATCAACCTTAAAGTTGAAGCTCCATTAAAGCCATTAGGGGCCGAGACAGGGTAGAGGTAGGGCAGCCGACTTGGGACCAGAAAGTCGCGAGTCGACTCCCAGGGCACTTACATCGCTGCCCACTGCTCCACCTGGGTGTATCTCACATGTGATGGATTAAATGTGGAGAACTAATTTTGCCATTGTATGGAAACATACAATGACAATCTCAGACTTCCCTTCCCCACCATTTACTCATCAACCTTAAAGTTGAAGTCTCACTGGAAACCTGTCCTGTCCAACAGGATCGAGTTAACATTTTCTAGTATGTTGTGAAATAAAATATATTTGTGTGCTTAAATTCTTTAGTTTTAT
>NC_056513.1:8388705-8404863 GCF_014905685.2 Nematolebias whitei | reverse complement strand
TGTTGTGAAATAAAATATATTTGTGTGCTTAAATTCTTTAGTTTTATGTATTGGTGAAACTTATTTACTATTCAACAAAGTCTGTGCAAGGCTGACGAGGATAGGCATTTTCTGTCATCAGTTCCTTTGTTTTAAACTCAGCAGAAAACAGCACGATAGGGGGAGGTGAACAGAACTCTCTTGTTGATGTTATAGAGGCCTCACCTTCTGATTGGTTTAGAAAGCTGCGTTGCTATGGATACGAGGTTTTACGACCGGCCAGGACTAATTGATACATTCCAGACTATAAGTTATATGACAGCTTGACCTCATATACAAACATGAAGAGTTTTCCTTAAAGCCTGTTGAGGCAGGGATGATGTTCTGATCAATATTTAGTCTAATTGTTAGATTAAAATAACTAATACTTTGCAATCTAATGTTAGTTTAATATTTCTGAGGTATTAGTATGAAAATTAGAGGTTGCAAGGAGTAGTTAGTGTATTTTGAGGAATAGGACAGATTGAACTTTCTTTGTTCTGATTATCTGAAACTGTTCAATAGGATGCTGCAGTCAAGAGTTATTTAGTGAGTTTTATTGTCTGCATTAAACATGGTTGAACACTCTGGTGAAGTTTGCTTCAGTTTTCATATATATAAAGTAAGTATCTAGGATGAACATTTTTAATTAGATAAAAGTTGTGATTATATAGTTGAAGAAAGACATGCACACTTAATAAAAACGACATTGATATGTTTCATAGGAAAATATGAAACTCCAACAACACTTAGAAGAAAAACTGTGAAAGTTAGACAAAGGAACATTTTGGGGGAGGTTGTAAGTTCTGTGTTGCTCCAAACGGGGCAGAACCACAGCCAGGTTATAAAAGCATGAAGCATCTCCCCCCTCAGCAGAGAGAAACAGAACCGCCCAGGGCAGAATCAGAACCATGCAGCACGAGCTGAACAACTGTGCAGGTCGTATTGGTCAGAATGAATGCGAATTCATTCAATACATTTACTTCATCACTTTTATTTTATTTTTGCAATAATTACTAACCAAAATTGTATTCCTAAAAATGTATCTTGTGACTATTATCTATTAAATATACGTGTGAACTTAAAATAGCGACTCTGTCCTATTTTTAGTGTAACTTAGTTTTTCCTTCCTTGTTCCTGTACAACAAGCCATAACAACGAACTCGGGCGGAGCGAAGACGCAAAATCAACAAGTATTAATATCAAAATCACTATCGATACCATAAATAGTTTTATAAATACATGGGATTAATATATTTATGATGTACATGATTTACTTTACTTAATTGTTTTTCATAATATAAATACACAATTTCCAAATAGAGTACTCTTCAAATTCATAGTCATTGTATAATTAAATGTTAAATATTGCACAAAAATACAATATAACAAACATTTGAGCCATTAAATAGTGTTTGACCATTTAGATTTAAAGACAACAAACAATTAAGATTTGCGTTAGCATATCTACAAACAACAATATAAACACTCACCAGTAGCAGTTTATCACAGTAGAGAGAGACATCTAAAAGCTGAAAAGCATACCAGTAAGTATATGACAGTCCAAATACAAAATAAATTATTTAAAAGTGTTTAATTCCCACCTGCAGCAGCTCTGAACTTCCCCAATCACACACCTGCTCTCCCAAAAAACTCAAATCCCGCAAAATCTCGCGAGATTTCATACTTTGTCCCAAAACAGTGGACAAGGTGAAACATAAGACTGAGGAAATGCAAGCACTAAAATTGACTGGGTTACAGTGCTGCTGGTGGAGACCAACTGGAGTCTGAAAACTGCAGGAAAGTTGACAAAAGTTGTGAACTTTCAGCTGCAGTCTCACTAAATCTGCACTCACAACATGCCTGTTGTACTTGCCCTGGATACATATTGTCTTGCAACGTTTGTGCAACAAACCCCTCAAGTTTTGGGAAACTGAGGCTTTGCAGACAACGGTTATGCATGACAAATTAAAAAAAAACTGGAAGTTGTTCTCTGGCAGAACATGATGCTGTGGCAAATAGTGACGCTACAAATGCAGTTAAGTTTTTATACAGTAGCAAATAAATGAACAAACAACCAGAAAACAGCTCCAAGTTACAAAAACTAAATTAAGGAAAACAAGGTTAAGTCTGGTCATCTGGATTGATTCTTCTTTGTTGAAACGTTTTGTCTTTTATCCAGAAGACTTCTGAGAAACGATTCAACAAAGAAGAATCCGTCCAGAGGACATTGTAAATTAAGGAAGGTTAAATGCCCACAAAAACTTAAGAGAAACTTCGGCTTGCAGATGTTTTTTTAAAACCTATTCAAAATTCAAGCGACATGAGAGCAAGGCTCTGAAACAGAAACAAACACTGTTGCAAATGTATTGAGACATTTTTGAAACCCCCTTGAAAATGTTTTCAATTCATCACCAGTAGACACAGCCCAGTCAGATACTAACCTAAATAGCAGAACAAACTAGAAAGTTCCTGGAGAATATTTGATGGGGACTGCCACGTTGCAGCCATTTAAATGTTTTTGATTTGACAGTACTATGTGTCGGGGTTTGCGCTCAGCTACCACCACACCAACTTTTAGCTCAATATCTCTAAAAATGGCTGATTTATATATTTTTTTCATTTTTAGCTCAGGTATCCATCTTGGATTTTTGATTTGCAATCAGAGTCTATTAGAGATTGTTCTCAGCTACCAATACACACATTTTCAGCTAAATAGCTCTAAAAACAGCTGAGTTATATGCATTTGAAACTAGCTTTGGTAGCCATCTTGAATTTGTTTTATTTGAATTCAGAATGTGTTGAGCATCGCTGCAGGTGCAAAGTACCATTACACAAATGTTCAGCTCATTTTCTTTTAAAAATAACTGAGTTATAGTATTTTTTTCACATTTTAGGTAAGGTGGCCATTTTGGATTTTTTATTTGCATTGGGAATGTATAACAACTCACTCTCAGCTACAACCATACCAAATTTCAGCTTAATATCTCAAAGAATGACTGAGTTAAAGTCAATTTTGAGTTTTTTGACGTAGCTGTGGCAGCCATCTTGAACCAAAATGGCTCCAAAGTGTTAACCTCTCCACTCTTGGTCAGGTGACCTCACTGTGGCAGTTAGAGGCTGTGAAGGGTTCTGTCAGTGTTTTTCAATGAGAAAAATGTCTTCTTTGTTGTACAAATTATGTCGCCATGGTAACTCGAAACGCCAATAAAAGTAATAGCGCCCATCACAGCGTGGAGCCGGTCGTTTTGATTTACATTTGTGCGGGGACACGTTGCATTAAAGTTGACGGAAGAGAAAGACCCTTTTCAGGTGGATAATCGTGGCCTTCAAACAGCCCCCAGTAAAAAAAAAATTGATTTTCAACCAGTTAATTTGTGTTTTTCAGCAGCTTAAAGATCCTGTTATGTTTTGAATCAGCATCAGTTTGTGTGGAACAATTTAACATCTTTAAAGGAAAAATAATAAAAAAAAAACTGTTGAAATAAAACAAGCGAAGACAAAAACACAAAGCTAACGGCACAATCTGTTTCCAGTTGACAACACAAACACAGTTTTTGTGGACATTTCATAAACATTGAACAGTTTTCCTCTCATTTTTTTATGTTTGAAAGTTTGCTTTTCATAATAAACGTGTTATTTTTTTACCCATGAGTCTTTGTGTCGCCATCTGGCTGAACTACTTTCCTTCTCTTACTGAACGACTGCTTGTCCTCATCATTAGCCTCGACAACTCTTGTTAGCATTTCTTTCTCTGCGGCAAGCTTCTGCTTGTTTAAAGCTACCCGACAGGCTTCAACTGAGTCATTCGGCTGTGGCAGGGAGGGGGCGCGGGGAGTGTGGCCCCTCGCTTCACCGACAGAAGGCAAGCGATCACGCTGGACGAGGACTAAGTGGAACTTGAAACAGTCAGCGTGCTGGCATTCTCAACCTCGTGCCCTCGTGAAAGTCTTCGGCTCGTAGACTTCTGGGACATCTCACCGAGGCTCGAGTTCTGCTCGAGCCCTCTGAACCAGCCTGCTGCTCAGTGAGGACCTCCAATGCTACTTGTGAGAAGACATGCCACATGCCAGAGAAACCCTTCAGCTAAGACAGTGAACATATGGTCCAGGCCCAGAAAGACTGCAACGCCAGGGACGGAGCAAAAATCAAAGAAGAAGAAAATGGACTTTTGCTCTTTGTCTGCAGCAAACAGTAAAATATCTGCGTTTTCAGGGAGTGTTTTGTTGAAAATGCACTTTTTGCGTGCTGCTGTGGAGAAGACTGCGTCTCACAGAAAGTGTGTGTTTGTGTGAGCTCCCTGTGGCTTTGTGTTGTCCGAGATGTGTGTTTGCCTCTGCTGGGAGGGAGGTGACACACAGACATGAGTCGTTCCGTTCCCTCATGACAGTCTGAATTTAAAATTCACGTCGGACACCAGCTGAAACAAAGGACTCCTTTCAGAACGCTTCTCAAAAAAAGGCTCAAAACATTTTTTTTTTTTTCAGGCAACAGTAAAGACCTCTTTTGAAAAAATGGTTAATGCATTACAGCTCAGACATGAATAAAAACATAACGCTGATTTTCTTACAAACTTTTATGATATGTATTGAGCTGGTATGGAAGGACAGATGGGGTCTCCTCGGTGTGCACTCTCCATTTCTATCCCCTCTCGACTTACAATTATAGAATCATAAATGTCACATTGGACTCACGTTAGATTCAGCAATTAACCAAGTGTATAGAAAACATCATGAGTGTAAACAAATGTCCCCTGTACCTAAAGACCAAGTCAAAATGTCATACCCAAGTTTGAATATTGTTTTATTTCATTGCATACTAATCAGTCCTAATTACTTTGTGGAGAAAATACGGCTCGGTTCTTCTTTTTGCAGCTTAAGAGTTCAATTGTGAAGAGTCAGAGTCAGGGTCAGAGAGTCAGAGTTTCTTTATTGTCATTCGCACCTCATGTGGTACATGTGGTGGAGCGAAATTATGTACACAGGGTCCCAGTTACATCCAACAATAAAATGTATAAGAAAAACAGTAATAACATCTAAGATATGAACTAAGAAAAACATCAACTAAATATACACTAAGCACTCATAACATAAAACATTGAACATCACCACAAACATGAACATGAGTCTGTGAGCAGATGTGCACGCATGAACACATCAACATTGAAACAGATCAGCAGCAACATGAAACAGATCAGCAGCAACATGATATGGTTTTTCACAGTGATTATTCTAGTTAGAGATTCATGAGTCTAACAGCCTCAGGGTAGAAGCTGTTCCTCAGTCTAGTGGTTCTACACTTAATGCTCCTTAACCTCCTTCCTGAGGGGAGTGGGGCAAAAAGTGTGTGTGCTGGGTGGGTGGGGTCCTTCATGATGCAGGTGGCCCTCTTCCTGCATCTGGAGGTGTAGATGTCTGTGATGGTGGGGAGACTGACTCCAACAGATTTCTGTGCAGCCTTCAGAGGCGGCACCTTTGATGTTTGGACAAACAGCACAATGTTGCACAGAGAGGACATTAGATTAATCTCAGCTCTTAATATGAGCCGAATGACCACAAATAGCTGAAGAGGACCCCACTGCAGCATGGGAGCCTCTCAAGACCAAACTGGCTCGTAGCTTTGGTGAATATGCATTTGTTTTCAGTCAAATTCCAGCTGTCTTACAAACCAAACACATCTCCCTCCATCAGTTTTGACCACCTGATCCTGTTCAGTGTTGCAGAGAGCTGGAACGTGTCTCCAGAAGCCATTGTCGGGAGGCGGGACTCACCCTGAACCGGTCCACGGTCCATCAGGACCACATAGACATTAAATGCTCCCACATACTCGAGTGTACTTCACTCCGCAGAGGTCCGAGCATACCAGATTAGACTCAACACTGACATGAAGTGGATGCCCGCAAGCCATGCACGCAAAGATCAATTTTTATGACAGTGTACGTGTACTCAGTGTCGCACAATAAACTGCTCGGTGACGGACTGTTTTGTATGCTACACCAATGTGTTAAATTCTCCTTCTGCACCCGTGGTCTGGTTTAATGGCCTTATCTTTGGTCTTTTTGTCAAGCGGCAAGCGATCTCTTCCTCCTCGTCCATTGACGCCATGACTGAAATTGTGAGAAATGAACGAATTTGTCATGAGAGAATTAAAATCAGGTCCAGCGTGGCTGCGGGAGGATCTGGACATTTCCTGGTGGGTCGGTCTGATGTGTGGGCTGCAGGGCCAGCACTCCGGTTTTTTGTTTTTTTTTAGAACTTTTTATTAACAACATATAAACACAGAACACCACTGCCGCTGGGCTGCCAGCTCTCGTATTTTATTTTATTTTTTGCGACCTGTCAATCAATCCAGTAGGCATGTCAGCAAATGACCAATCGGCGACCTCAATTTGTCCCGAAGGTAAACGCCCCTTGCCTGCGGAGCTGACTGCAGCCCTTCAGGGTGTATGTTTGAGTATGAAGTCTCAACCGTCTGCGGACAGTGTGCGCAGAGTCCACATGGCTCACGGAGTACACACAGTACGCCCGAGTACGTGGGAGCCTTAACGAGCCTTCAGCCACTTAACGGTAGTATCCTTTTGGGTTGCAACTTTTAGCAGCTCAAAATGTTTAGAAATATGTGTAACAATTGTTAACTTTTCCATTTGCGTGTTCACAATCATCAAGTCGTGTGTCTTTATCAAGAGTGGCTGGTCTTTGAATACCATGCTCGGTTTTTTTTTCTTGTTATAAAACTGTATTGTAAGCTGCGCACATTGTTATGTTGCCCATCTTCGCCCACATCGTACCCAAACAGTTGGTTTTGTACCCACCTTGGCAGCCACCCCCACATTTATGATGCATTCTATAGGAATACTACTAAAAATTAACATAAGCAGATTTGAACAAGTTTTTAAAAATAATTATTATCAATCGTCAACATATGTTGTGAGACAAAATCATCCAACGTTCAGTGTCCATAAAAAGTATTTTCTCCTTGAATGCTTTGCCCTTTTATTGCTTTTATAAATCAGTCATGGGCTATTTGATGTTTAAAGTAAAGTAAATGTAATTCAAATTAAGTGAAAAGATCTTGAGGCAACTTTGACTGTTCTGAGAAAATATGTGGCTCAAACGTTTTAAACTTGTTCAAAATTCAACCAATAAAGCTGCAAGCTTCAGGGACTCACGTGAGGAAATTAAGAAATCCTGAAAAACTTCACAAACAGTGTTCGCTAACTAGCCCCCAACTGTCACAGCCAGTGCTTAATTTGAGCCGGATCCTGCCTGATCAGGATCCATGAATGCTCTTATTTTGACAGGGTGCATTCCGGTAACTGTTTGCTTGGATCCAGTAACTCTCTTATTCTTACTAATAATAAAGTTATGAACAAATATGATTGTCTTGAATGAGTAAAACTTATATTGGATATGTAAATGAAAAATAATTACATAAACACTCGTTTTAAACACAACAGCCACTTGCGAGCTTCTTAATATCACATAGATGCTCCTTCAAGTAAGCATTTCCACCTCTACACTTAAAAAAACTCTGCCCCTAAAAGAGTGGTGGGGGTGGATGTTGAGCTAACCAGGCAGTCGTACGTGGGCAGGAGATCACAGGCAGCCACCGTGAATAGACAGAGGAGGAACCTGGAGGTTTCACAAATGGAGTCAGACAGTGAATTCAGCGAAGAAGAGTCAGCTCGGTAACATCAAGTAAAGGTGGGGCGATTGGATGTTTGGCAGAAGTGGAGTGTTTACAAATGTAGGTAAACATAGATGTTTAACAACCCGTTAAAATACACCCAAAATGCAGGAAATTGCATCTACTTTATTCAAAATTTTCTGAGGGAGGACCCCCAGAACCCCCCTCCACCCCCCTGGCTGGCCCACCCACTATTTGCATTCCAGCATCGATTGGTTTACAACTTAAGCCCTGGTCTGGCGACATATTTACACGTTCAAGCCAATTTAGAGTCGCCAAATACCCTTAACTTTCTTATGTTTGGACTGTGGGAGCAGGAGGAGAGCGCGGCACGATGGCAGGCGATCTTAACAGCGTGTTAAGATCACGCTGACATACTGCCGCTGCTCGTGGATAAAGTGGTGCCTATTTTACCCTCAGCTTAGGACCACACTGTTGGCCCAGCTCTGATTCCAGCAATTTGTACCAAAAAATCTGCACAAGTGAACAAAAGGAGGACTATTAATGTTTTTTTTTTTATCCTTGGACTGAAAAGTTTGACAAAGTTTCCTCAGGGAAGAAATCATGTTTTTTCTTCTGTTAGTTTCTTCTTCTGCATGAAGAGTCCAACAGATTCAAAGCAATACATGAAAGCCAAACAAAAGATTAGTTTCCATTCTGTAGTATTCCAACATCAAACTCCACTTTGACACGTTTGTATTTGGGCTCCAACGGTTTCATAGGACGTTTGCTTTGTTCGTGCACTTCCAAACAAAAAGCCCTCTGTACTTCTCTTTGTACATGTCATGGTACTCAAGTATTGATTTGATACTCACACGGCTGAAAACAAGCTTTTACTAGTCTGCAAACATCAAGACAGTCCACATCAAAATGGCAGCTGGAGCTGATCATTATCTGGAAGTGATTAAGCTTCCCTCCCCCTCGGTGGCGTGTCAACAACAGAGCAATTACTTTATCAAATGGTGAGAGCTGTTTGTGTGACGCTGTGTCAACCGGTGGCAACAAAGTAAAAAAAAAAAAACAGCAAGTCTGAAAAACACTGTGCTTTTTGTCATTTGGCATAGCTGCAGGAGACAATGGAGGCATTCACTGACATCATGTCAGGTGGATTAATAAACAGCACAATCATTTAAAAAGCTTGAAGAAATTGCAAAACGGAGCTGAAATCAGGACGAGCACTTAAAATTCAATACGCAGCCTGAAGGAACAACGTCCTCAGAACCTACAAGTGTCTTCGTTACAGCGTGAGCAACCTCTCTGACAAAAGAAACTATTGTTTTTACATCCCCAGCGCCCAAGGAAGAGGATTTCCTCCACCGTCTCCACATTCCAACCAGCTGGGAAGCACCTTTCTTCTGCTAAGTGTAGCTCAGCTGATGAAAAATATGTTTTGTTGAAGTACCATAATTTCCGGACTATGAGCGGCTACTTTTTTCAGACACTTTGAACACCGTGGTTTATACAATGCTGGGGGAAATTTATGGATTTTTATTTATTTTTTGATGGGCTAACAAGCTACATGCCACCAAAACCTTTAGCTTCGTCACACCCAGACGCTCACAAAGCTGCGGTAGCGATCAATGACTTCCTGGGAGACTACTGTTTTTTTTTTTTTAAATCAGCTGTGTTACAGGCACTGTTCAGAAAAAAAACAAAAAAAAAACATTACTGCATTTGTGTGTGCTACCGGTACATATTTAATTAAAAGTAAAAATAAAAAATCTGTGTAAATATCTCATGTTACAACGTGAACACCCACGGCTTATAGACAAGTGTGGCCTATTTATGTAAACTTAAAAATTTCTTTTTAAATTTATCAGGCGCATTTTATATTCAGGTGCGCTCAATAGTCCAGAAATTACAGTAGTTGAAAAGTCAGGAACGTAACAGACAAAATACTGCAACTTAGTGTTTTTCCTGCTAGCGCCCGTATAATTACAAAGTTAAATATTCCAAATTTTTTGGACTATAAGTTGCACTTAAAATCTTTTTTTTCTTCTTTTGGCTTCTCCCTTCTTCAGGGGTCAGCACAGCGAACTAAGGCGCACAAAGACTTGGCAATTATTTTTACGCCGGATGCCCTTCCTGATGTAACCACAGACCACGAGCTACCACAGCCCTCTGTGTGGAGCAGAGAGCTGCCTTCTAGGGTGCCCCGGGGGAGCAGATGGTGGGGGTTAAGGGCCTTGCTCAAGGGCCCAGAGTGGGGCCAATGAGGGTGGAGGCAGGTGTGGGTGCTTCACCTATCCCTCCCACATTTTTGATGTTGTTGGTACTGAGAGTTGAACCAGCAAACTTCCGATCACAGGCTCACTTAAAATCCTTTAATTTGCTCAAAAATCGACAGTGAGCCTTATAATCCAGTGCACCTTATGTATTAATTCTGGTTGTGCTTACCGACCTCAAATCGATTTTATGTGGTCCAGTTGAACAATGTTGAGCGTTATTGTGAATGAGTTGAATAAAGTTTGACTTATCTGACTGTTTTGTTTCACTTAATGCGCCTTATAATCTGGTGCGCCTTATGTATGCAAACAGACCCGTTCACTGATATTGTGCTTTATAATCCAGTGCACCTTATAATCCAGAAAATACAGTAGTAGAAAACCACTGTGACAGTAGGAGGATGGGAAAAACACACAACAAATCTATTTTTTATCAACACACTATCTTAATAATTTCAATGAAAGTTAAAGCTGAACTAAAAAGTCTTTCTTTGATATTACAAGGTGTTGCCGTTTCTTGTGGGAATTATATTTTTGATCCGATTTCTGTTTACTCTTGTTTATAAATGAAAATAGTCTCCTGTGAGGACTTCATATCTGCTGTCATCTGGCATGCCAGATGTTTAAACAAAGTCCTCACACGATTTGTTAGCATCTGTTAGGTGGATTCATATTCCACACGATGTAAGACATGAATTCATGCTGACGTAGATGTGAGGTTTTTATTCCGTGGACGTTTTATACTGAAGGAGAAACTTAGTGGGGAACTCCAGGTGAGAACTCCCAATGCAGCAGACGTCATGCACAGACAGCACCAACGCAGTGATAAAGCCTTTCACAGAGGGGGTGTTTCTAGTTGATGATGGGGGACAAAGATCTTGTATTTCTGCTGTTAAATGGACTGTATAAAACCTTTCTATCTTATCAAGATACTCAAAGCAATTTACAACACACTCTGTGCCCTCATTTACCCATTTATACCTCTACAAAGATTAATCAGTGCTTTAGATAACATTCATACATGGATGGGACACACATCAGAGGCCATGAGGGGTTCAGTGTCTTGCCCAGGGACACTCCAGCATGTGACTGCTGGTGGAATTGAACCCCCAACTCTAACCACTCAACCACAGCCGCTCCATTAACTGAAGGAATAAAGCCTGCTAAGGTTGATTAGCTGTGGCATCCATCTTGAAGTAGGTTGACACCAAACAATAATTAGTTGTAGATGTGCATTAAAAAACTCATTCAGTAGTTCATGGGTATTTTGCTAACAACCAGGCAAAAGGCCCTGGAACCGTACGATCTGGGCGGGCACCTCTTGATACAATCAAAACACATACGGTTGAGCAACATGAATGCATTTCTGCATTCAGACATCTGTGTTATGTTTCTGCCTCTCCCTGACATGTTTCTGCATCTCTGCCATTCTGCCATGCCCATTCTTCACCTGCAGCTCATCAGCGATCATTCACCACACCTGTTCCTGGCAATATTTAAGAACTCCTCTCACCACTCACCTCTGCCAGATTATCGAACCACTTACGGAAGTAGATGTCTAGAGCTCTATCCACAGTCTTGTTTTATCCACTCGTCTCGACACCATGCCTGCCTCTTGGAACCCCCAATCTTCCTGCTCCCTGTCTGCTCTTGTTTTGACACTCTGCTTTTGTTACTGACTACTCCTTCTGGCCTATCGACCCTGACTCATGGATTACCCTTTGGATTTGTCTCTGGATCTCTGACTCCCCATGCCTAACCCCGACCTCAAGTCTTAGACCTTGCTTTTAGATTACTCCCTGACCACACCACAGCTCTCCCCTGCTCATCTTCCAGTGATGGTGACATCATCTTGCCCAGCTCCTACAGGTGGCCCCCACATCATCTTCTTGAGAAGATTAGTGGCTGTTTTTCTGTTCACCATCTCGCTCACAGAAATACTCAGTCCACTAACTGTCATATCTATGCAGATTGGCCCCTGCGCTGGATCCTGACCTTTACCAGCAGCTGCATTATAATAAACTTGTTAACCATTCTTGTTGTCTGGCTGTTTGAACGAATCCAAAAACCCAAGCCTTGTCAATCTGACTGGAATCACAAACGCCCTTCCTGGAACGTAAATATTCCCTTGACAAAAACATAATTTGAGGAAGAACACAGTCTCAGACCATGTAGGAGCAGAAAATACCGTCCAGATCATTCATTCAATCATTCAACCTTTATTTAAACAGATAAGTCACATTGAGCCTCAAAGACTCATTTACAAGTGAGACCTGTTTGGACAGACAATAAAAGTGGTAAAGTGGACACATGTTGGAATTGGAGGCGAAAAAATTCCTATCAGACTTTTTTTTTCCTGCCTGAGAAGAAAAAAACTATTAAAAAACACTTGGCACAAACAAGCACATAGTGACATAGACATTCTGCAGAGGGGGACAACGAGAGCGGTGAGCATGTCCATAGATGCTCTCGAGGTCACTGTAAGAGTTCTGATAAGGATGTAATAATCAGCCAGTGTCCTCCGGTGAGATCCATAAACATTCTTGAGGTATGTCAAAGAATGGCCAAGAATAATGTCTATGAGAATCCAAGAGTCCTGAAATGAAGACACAAAGTTTATTCAGCTGGTTTCATCTGGTTATCAGTTGGAAATTTCTCAGGGAGGGGGTGGTGAGCATCAGGTCACATGTTCTCCAGGCGAATTCAGATAAGATGGCCTTCAAGACCAGCCAAGGGAGTCCAATTCAGATAAACACACTGTTGTTTTGGGGACAGGCATAACTTAATGAAATCTACCTTGAGTCTGTGTTGGTCCACTCGGTTCCGAAATGTCCAAATTACATGGCCACACCAATGAAACGTGACTGAGTAAAATTCCCAAGATCTGCTCCATTCTGCCCAAAGCATTTGAGACTAGGTACTCAAGACACGAACCAAGCCATCATAAAGGAAAGCAGCATGATCGGGTCCAAATTTGCTGCAGACGACTTCCTTGATTGATTGATAAAACCAGCAACCAACTGAATCCAAAAAGCAGGAACCAGTTATTGAAAATCCAATTAAATATGAGTCCTTAAAATCCACAAATGGCAGCAGAGATAGACACATCATCAAGTCTTCCAAGTCGATGAGATATCCAGCTGCGTGCGTGCCAACAGGGCAAATCGGCTTGCCTAAAGCCTGTCTTCTCTTTGAAGAAATGTTGTAAATTGGGTTGAGGGACCAACTGATCAAAACAAGTCCGTAATTATGGTTTGGATGATATGCAAGAGAGGCTCAGAAGCAGTTTCACAGACCGACAGAGCAGTAAAGCAAAGCGGAGAGGGATGGGAGGGGAAAGCATCCGATCTCGGCAAGAGCAAGTGCCTTTTAACTGCAGACATCAGTAAAAGCTTGTTGTTGTGCTTCACTTGTGTTATAACCATTAGTTCAAAGCAAAGGGCTCAATAAGCATGTGGTAAGTACATTTAAAGCTTGCAGTGATGGCTCCTATAGTTGAACAGGAGGGTGGAGATATGTTGAAGGGGATGAAAGGATGTTGAAGTCAAATCATATAATTATCAATGAATCTGAAGAGTGTTTTTGTTAAAACTCAGGTTGATGTGGTGAAATTAAAATGTATTTCAGGGCTGCAGAAAGCCTCGAACCATCTCTACATGCATCCCTGCAGAAGCAGCAACGTCAAGTCTTCATGTCAACGCTACAAACAGTGAGAGGGGTTGAGTGGAAGACAAACAATGCACTTGGAGAACCGGTGTCAGTGCGTCTCTGCTCCAAGCTGTGTAGAGGAGAATAATGTGTCAACAGCAGCCAGTGCTGTTATTATGCACATATAAAAATCACAGCACAAAGACAAAACAAAAGGCTCAGGTAGCCATGGGACACAAGTGTTTTTTATTTTATTTTTTTATAAATAACACACAATTACAGCAAAAAGATGAAAAACAGGAGATTTCAGCTGCAGCGCATGAATTAAACCTATGTACAACTTCAGGAACGAAGGCCATCAGATGAAAAGAAATTGGTTAATGGCGTCTGTGGTGATATCGTCCTATCAAGGCCAGATCAGGGAGGGGTCTGCAGCACACTGCCCACCCCCAGCTTCCTCCTCCTCAGACACCAGCTCCTCTTTCTTCCTCGCAGCTCCGACGATCTAACTCACTCCTCGTTCTGCGAATGCCTCGTCTCATTCCGTGTGGAAGCCGTTCCTTTGTTCCTCTGCTCTCCCACCTGCCACATCTTTGTGTTTTCCTCGCAGCTAAAAGGCCTTTATCTCTGCTGATCTGGGCTCGTCTTCTCCCTGCTCCCCGTGCGCCGCTCTCTCTTCGTTTTGCTCATCCCTCTTATCTCTCTTCTCTCTGTAGTTTCTCATATTCACCTTGTAATGCTCCCCGTCTGCTGCTCCGCTCCCTCCTCAGCTTATCTTTCACTCCAGCGTGCCTCCCTGCCTCTCATCATCTCCAATGTCGGCCTCCTTTTCGTGCCACCGTATTAATTGATTTGGGCATTGATTGTCTAACTGTAATCACTTCAAAGGTAGCCGTTGGTTGCATCGACTACAACAAAGTTATGAAGTCTGTGTCCTCTTAAAGAACTATTCAAGGTATTAATCTATTAATTTATTCTTAAAACTGCCACTGATGGTGACTGTGACAAAATGTGCTTCAAGAGAAATATCAGCTGTAATAGAAACACAAAAATGTTTCCCTGTTAGCAAAATAACTCACAGAGAAGTTTTAAATGAATGTGTAGAAAATAAACCACCGGGTGAAGACACAACAATGTTCAGTCATGTCACCTGGTCTCTCAACCAAAGGACTTCATCATCACAAAATCACTTTGGCATTTTGAACCACGTTGGCTATGGCTGCCTCAGAGGAGTCGACAGGGGAGAGGGTGGGCCCCAGAAACCACCTTATCATCAGCAAACTGGTTGGTCCACTATGTGAGTGTGCTGCTTGGACTAAGTTTGTGGTGGCTCCTCAGACTGATGAAGTCCTTTGGATGAGGACGAAACGTAAAAAAAAAAGAAAGAAACCATCCAGATGACCTGACTAAATATTGTTGGATTTTTGACCTGAGTTATTGAGCATGAACTACTGGATGAAGATCTAACTAATTAGCTTTTGGAACCAACTTGATTCAAAATGGCCGCCACAGCCAGCTGAACTTGAAATGGCTGCAGCTCACTCAAATCTACATACAGGGGCATAAAATGTGGTGTGGTAGTCGCTGAATCTAACTCTCAGCAGAAATTTTAAGCGCCACCACATCACACAAGCTTATTTGTTTAAATTTGTGCAGTTCACTTAGAGTTAAATCCTTGTTAGTAAAATATCTGACGAACCACTGAACACATGAGACATCGTAACTGAGACTGCATTTCTTATATAAAGACTAAAGTCACAAACCAAACACTCAAATGAGCCGTCGTAGGGTCAAAACTTCATTTCTTTTTAAAACTAATGTAGCTTTTGGAACATTCAGCGTTCATCTGTAGCATCTTGATCTACACTTTTCATTGGCCCGTCTTTTACAACATGTTTGTCCCTCAGCAGGTGAGGAGAAGGTCAGCTGACGAACCAGTCAGGTGTGTTGAAGCCTCTCTCCTTCATCACGTAACCTCCCAACACAGATCAACCCAACGTGTTTTCTCCTTTCACTTGGAAAAGTTTGAAATGCTTTTTCACACGATCACGCTGTATCCTCCCCTCAGCTTCAAAGGCTTCAAGATGGTGAAGTTACCATGGAAACCCGAGTCTGAATAGCAGCTGCAAACAGCAGCTACTCTGGATCCAAAGTTTCTGAAAGTCTATCCGAAGCTAACTGCTTATTGTCTTCAGGGAGGATTTATCATTTGATGCTAACTTAGTTGGACGAGCACGAGACAAGAATGCAGAAACAGCTGCGCAAAAAGAAAACATAAAAAAAAAAACAAGACAACGGAACATTTCTATTTTCTTCTTTCTTACAAGATGCTCAGCTGCTCTGCTTGCAGCTGTCAGCCTGGTTCCCGACACAGGGCGTAACCTTTGTTGCCAAAATAAAGCAAAATACGATAATTCATTCATTTCTGAAAAAAAAACAAAAAAACACATTAGTGTTGCTTGAAGGTATGCATGTCGCCCACTGCCACTAAAGCTGGAGTATCCATCCATCCATCCATCCATCCATCATCCATCCATCTATCTATCTATCTATCTATCTATCTATCTATCTATCTATCTAT
>NC_056513.1:8366725-8388305 GCF_014905685.2 Nematolebias whitei | reverse complement strand
ATATATATACATATATGTGTGTTTGTGTGTGTGTTTATAACAACCATCACACCAAATTTCAGCTCTACATCTTTTAAAATAGCTGAGTTATTGTATTTTTTACCATTTAGCTAAGGTGGCCATCTTGGATTTTAAAAGTGCATAATTGAATAAAAAGTCGTTCTCAGCTACCACTTAACCAAATTTCAGCTCAATATCTCAAAGGATGACTGAGTTACGGTCAATGTTGAGTTTTCTGAGGTAGCTGTCTCTGTTTACCAGTCAGTCTACGTTCCGACCCTCACCTATGGTCATGAACTCTGGGTAGTGACCGAAAGAATAAGATCATGGATACAGGCGGTTGAAATGAGTTTACTTTGCAGGGTATCTGGACTCTCCCTTAGAGACAGGGTGAGAAGTTCAGTTATCAGGAGAGACTCAGAGTAAAACTGCTGCTCCTCCACATCGAGAGGAGCCAGTTGAGGTGGTTCAGGCATTTGGTAAGGATGCTTCCTGGGGGCCTCCATCGGGAGGTGCTTCGGACATGTCCGACTGGTAGGAGACCCCAGGGATGAACCAGGACACGCTGGGGAGACTATGTTTCTTGGTTGGCCTGGGAATGTCTTTGGGTCCTCCCAGAAGAGCTGGAAGAGGTGGATGTGAAAAGAGATGCCTGGACCTCCTTGCTCAAAATGCTGTCCCCGAGACCTGACTTTGGAATAAGTGGAAGATGATAGATGGATGGATGGATGGATGGATGGATGGATGGATGGATGGATGGATGGATGGATGGATGGATGGATGAACAAATGAGCAGATATCATTGCTCTGGCTTGAAAATATAATGAGTGGCTGAACATCTTTAAACTCTATCTCAATTCAATTCAAAAATACTTTATTAATGCCAAAGGGAAACTAAATGTTGTTGTAGCTCATCATCCTGGTTGTATTGGAGTTGTTCTAGATGCTGATGGCTCTTGGCAGGAAGGATCTCTTGTAGCGGTGCGTCGTAGAGTTGATCTGGGTAATGGTTGCAGATGTTGATCTGTCTACTTGGACTTGGTGGATTTCTCGGTCTTCTTGGGCAGCAGAACCACCTGCATCTTGGGCAGAACTCCTCCCTGAGCGATGGTCTCTCCTCCCAGCAACTTGTTGAGCTTCTCGTCATTGCCGACAGCCAGCTGCAGGTGTCAGGGGATGATCCTAGTCTTCTTGTAGTCAAGAGCCGTGTTTCCCACCAGCTCCAGGATCTCAGTGGTCAGGTACTCAAGCACCTCTGCCAGGTAGACAGGAATGCATCCACGGCACCTCCTTTCAAACTCGTGTGATTTGGGGCTGTAGCTGAGGTATTATTTAAGTTTTTGAGATGTTAATCAACTGCTCCAAATTGTAAAACCCACCTTGTTGTCATGGTTACACATCATAACAAATGTCTAAAAGCTAAAAAGATTTCAGTAAAAATCCTTCCAGCTGCACAGCATCTGATGTGAGAGGAAATTATCATCCAAAAAAAAGTGATATACATCCAGAAAAAGAGGAATTAAAGTTTTCAAAAGGAACATCCCAGAATGAAAGTAACAGAGCTGCTCCAACATGCAGCCACCTTGAGAGGCGCAATTCTAGAACAATCTGATCTATCCATCCATCCATTTTCTTTACCCGCTTATTCCATTTTGGGTCACGGGGGTCACTGGTGCCCATGTCCAGCAATCACTGTGCGAGGGGCGGGGTACACCCTGGACGGGTCGCAAGTCCATCACAGGGCCACATAGAGACAAACGAGACAAACAACCATTCACTCTCTCACTCACACCTAGGGACAATTTAGAGTTACCAATCAGCCTAACATGCATGTTTTTGGTCTGTGGGAGGAAACCGGAGTACCCGGAGAAAACCCACGCATGCACGGAGAGAACATGCAAACTCCACCCAGAAAGGCCCCTGGACCGGGGTTTGAACCAGGGACCTGCTGGCTGAGAGGCAGCAGCTCTACCAGTTGCGCCACCGTGCTGCCCCAACAATCTGATCTATATAATATATAATCTAGATCTGTACGTTTGAAGCTTTTCTCGTCATTTATAGAAAAATTATTTTCATTTTTCATGCCAAGAATGCTTGTGTTGCACAAGGAGACTCCATAATCCTAAAACAGCTTCATTCCAAAAAATTCATTAGGTTACAAAATAAAAATCACCTTAAAGCTTCTCACCTTCAGTTGGTTGAAGCCAGAACTTCAGTTTTGTTACTTATCATTTTCCTGAAGGACACAACTCAATGTTTCCTTTGTGTCTCTTTCCCATGATGCATCATTCTCTCAGGGCAGCTCGTAAGGAAGTCAAGTGAGGCGAGCATTGGTTTGCTCGAAGGGGTTATAGCTCATCCCGGTGCGCGACAAATAAAACCCGCTCAGAACATGAAGAAAAATGAAAGACAGACTCGGCGGCACACATCAAAGACATCCACAGAAACTACACAAATATATCTGTGACTTAAAGAAAGAGGAGCTCACGTTTCTTTGTTCCACAACATCTGCCTTTTTATTTTTACATCTTATCCTGAGATCCATTGGAGGGTTCACTTACTGGGAGCCCACAGTGATGATCTGGAATATGTTCAAACACTCGTTTCTCTGAGGGAGGCGTTTAAAAATGGCAGCTCTGCGTGTTCGCTAATTAGTTAACAGAGCTGTTGGAAGGAGGTCGTTGTTAAGAGTTGAGAAATGTAGAGCGGCAGAGTTGGAGCCCAGGCTGGAGAAATAAGATCCTGTCCAATGCAGACTGTTAATAAATATGTGAAATGTTATATATATATACATATATATATAAAATAAAATATGACTTGATAAGGTTACCCAAAAACAAGAAAAATCCTGGACTAATGATTTGAGACAGATGCCTCGAGTGATGATCACAAAAATATTTGTATTTCAGATGAGAACTTTAACATATTAAATATATCACAATTACAAAATAATATTGTTTAAAATTGACTGTTTTGTTTAAAAATACAGTATAATCTGTGTTATATTGGTTATCTTTTATGGCTATCATTTTAGATAGGCTAACCACTAATCCACTGCGCAGTTGCACGTGTATGCTGTTTTGGGTAAGTTTGGATGTACATTTTAATAATGTGCAAAACACCACCTGTATGTTCCTCAGTGCAATTGTTATTTTAATGTAAAAAATGTGATTTAACATTTTTGCTGCATCTGTCTTCTATTAGTCTGAGTGGAATAAAGTCCAGGTGAGGTGACAGAGCTCTGCTTAAACTCATACTCAGTCCAGTTCTGGTTCGGTTAGAACGATCACTGACGAGCACTTGCTCATTTAGTCGTAACAAAGTTTCGGCTTGGCCTTTTGTATACTTTAATGCTGACCGGAATTGTTGAGCGGCTCGTTACAGAATACTCGTCTTTTTGAATTTAACCTTTATTTAACCAGACAAATCCCATTTAGATCACAGATTTCTTTCAGGAGAGGTCTGGGCCTGATTGCTGACAAACATGCACGTGTTTGAAATGTGCAAGAGAATCCTACTTTACCATTATGCATGATATGTGTTTATTTAAGTAAAATAAAGCTATTACTATGGATTGGTGGCACAGAACACATAAGGATTTTACAAAATGCGGCTGCCACAAAACAGAGTGGAACATGTAGCACCTTGCAAGATGGCGGTAAATCTACTGTAAATCTAGCACAAATCTTGTCTTGTGTCTTTAGTGGTCATTGGTTTCTCAAGTCAAGTGGGCCGAATACCATCACCAATGCTGGTGGGCTTTATTTCAAATTATTCAGGAAAAAATGCATAATTATATATTATGAGCTGCTAAATCAATAACTTAATATTGTTACAACATTTGTTATATTTCCTTGTGTGAACCTCTGTAAATGTTTAACTATAGGCAGGAAAAAGGCTGCATATATCTAAAAACAACTTGAGGTCATCCAGGTATAATTATCAGCGCTCAATCCCAAGGATACCCACAATCATTCATTCACTTTTTAAACATGGCGCACGTTTAACGCTCATCTTCGGGCATGAAGGTAAAGTGTTCTGAGTAAAAACGAGTTTGCTCAGTCAAAGAACCAGAATGTAACAAAGTTCACTGTATGTTTTTCCTCATAAAAAAAAAATCTTATAAAAAGCTTTTTAAGTGAAGTATGTTGCATTTCAAAGATGCTAATTTAGTACAGGCAGCTAGTTTTCTGGTTACATTTAACTTGTCTTTATGGTATTTAAGAGTCTGAAGTCTCATTAATTATTTTCTGGAAGTTGTAGTTTTCCTTTTTAATATAAAACTTACAATGTTTGCCGATTTGAACAACAGAAAATAAATCATCTTTTCCAACAGATAGAAGGAATGGCCTAACACTTCCTAAAACTTTCACTATGTATAAGTTATGAACTCCCTATATATATATTATATATCTCGGTGTTTTCTCTACCATATCTACCATTATACAAGCAGGGCTTGAATAATGGTAGCTCTTGCTCTTGCCGAGATTGGAGGCTTTTCCCTCCCCTCCCTCTCCACTTTGCTTTGCTGCTCTGTATGTCTGTGAAACTGCTTCCGAGCCTCTCTTGCATTTCTTCGGAACAAAAAATTATGAACTTGTTTTGATCAGTTGGTCCCTCAACTCAATTTACAACATTTCTTCGAATAGAAGACAGGCTTTAGGCAAGCCAATTTGCCCTGTTGGCACGCATGCAGCTGGATATCTCCTCGACTTGGAAGACTTGATGATGTGTCTATCTTTGCTGCTATCTGTGGATTTTAAGGACGCATATTTAATTGGATTTACAATAACTGGTTCCTGCTTTTTGGATTCAGCTGGTTGCTGATTTTATCAACAATCAAGGAAGTCGTTGGCAGCAAATTTGGACCCGATCACGCTGCTTACCTTTATGATGGTTTGGTTTGTGCCTCGAGTACCTAGACTCAAATGCTTTGGGCAGAATGGATCAGATCTCAGGGATTTTACTCAGTCACGTTCCATCGGTGTGGCCATGTAATTTGAACATTTCAGAACTGAGTGGACCAACACAGACTCAAGGTAGATGTATTGCTATGTAAGTTCTGCCTGTCCCCAAAACAACTGTGTGTTTATCTGAATTTGGCTCCCTTGGCTGGCCTTGAAGGCCACCTTATCTGAATTTGCCTGGAGACAATGTGATCTAACGCTCACCACCCCCTCCCTGAGGAATTTCCAACTGATAACCAGATGATACCAGCTGAGTAAACATTGTGTCATCATTTTAGGACTCTTGGATTCTCACAGACGTTATCGTTGGCCATTCCTTGACATACCTCGAATGTTTACGGATCTCATGGGAGGACACTGGCTGATTATCCTCTCCTTATCAGAACTCTTACAGTGACCTCGAGAGCATCTATGGACATGCTCACCACTCTCGCCGCTTGTTCTGATCCTGGTTCTGCTGGAGGTTTCTTCCTGTTGTGAGGGAGTTTTTCCTTTCCACTGTTGCCTTTGTACTAGCTCAGGATGGGAGACTGTGATGAAATGAAAATGAAGCAATGTGCTGGATACCCTACCCTACTCTAGATAACTAATGTTATTAATTGATGTTTTATGTATATGAATGTTTCTGTTGAGTGCCCTGAGATAACTTCTGTTGTCACTTGGCGCTATACAAATAAACTGAATTTAATTGAATTGAATCTTATCAGCCATATTCTACTCCATGGTCTTGATGAGCTCTAAATGCAACAGGTTTCTCACAGACTGTGCTCCTCAGAACTTTTTACAATTGGTGATGTGAATAAACTACAGTAATTACAGTATACTGTAGAGAAAATTTAAAGCTCATCCGGTGCAGTTTTCAGTGAACCACACAGTTGGTGTGAAGAATTGGCTGGTGCTTTTTTTAAGTGGAAAATGTCCATTTAAAGTTCGATTTAAAAAAATAGCAACTGAAAGAAAAGAAATGAGAAAGTTTTTTACCTGACTGAAGCATTTTGTGCTTCTCGCCAGAGGGAACCAAGCTGCCTGATGGTCTGTAACTCACAAGTGACAGACTCCCGGCTGTGAATTATATTCTGTGGAGGACTTTTTTTTTTCCAGTGGAAAAAGGAAAATGGTCACTTTTTTTTTGAAAATTAGTGTGAAAAATAAATTTACAAGTGGAAGAAGTCAGACTTGGTGTTGGAAAGGTCTGCTGGTAAAGCTTCATGGCTGCAGGTACATTTATTCGATTTTACTAAACGAGCTTAGATCCAGACACACTGTTCATTTATCACATTCAAAACTTTAATTATCAGAAAGTGTTAAGTCCCTCTGAAGCTGTGAGTCTGCACATCTTTAAATAAAGCACCTGTGAAACTGATCAGCCTACAGTTAGTCTGAATGCCCCACGCAAACATCACCCCTGATTGAAGAGACGTAACTGCTCTTTATTCTTTCAACGAGTGACAGCAATTAGTCGGTGGTCATTTTCATTTTCACATTTTGTTAAAATCTTTTCTTCTCTCTGGTAATGTGTTCCAGTCTGGTGGCAGCAGGAGCGGGGCTCATTCATGTGTCGCAGCAAGTCGTCTCCAAAGGTGACATGGGATGAAGGCAGCAGGACAGCTGATTAACACCAGGCTCCGATCTTAAACTCTTAATTGCTTCTTCTTTTTTTTTTTCCATTCGGCTCCGACACCATCTTTTGACTCCTCTCATCGTGGTTGTCCCTGATGGAGTCGTGTGACGCAAGAACTGCTCCGTGCCTGATGGTGTATGCAGGTCTGGGGCCAGTGCGCCCACAAGTATGCTGCAGACTCACAACAAACATCAGAGGTCAACTGGACGCAGTAAGTTGTCCTTTCAGGGATATTACATGCTCCATTAGGCACTTGATGGAGAGTGGAGAGTGTCCTGTGCTCGAGCATCAACACGTGGCACGGGGGCTGCACAGCTGGAGAGAGGAAAGCTTTGCAGAGAATGGTGCAGGCTGCACAGAAGACAGTTGGAGTCAGCCTCCACCATCACAGACATCTACACCTCCAGATGCAGGAAGAGGGCCACCTGCATCACGAAGGACCCCACTCATCCAGCGCACACACTTTTTGCCCTGTTGCTCTCAGGAAGGAAGTTGAGGAGCATTAAGTCTAGAACCACTAAACTGAGGAACAGCTTCTACCCTGAATTCCTAACCAGGAAAAATCACTGTAACTCCACTTTAATGGGAGATTTGTCACTTTGTGCTGCTGATTATCCATGCTGCTGATTTCTTACCCATAAGCTGATATATTCATACCCATCTGCTCACAACAGACTCATGTTCAGGCTGCTGTTTAATACACCTTATTTGTATTATATTATTATGGTTTAGCGTATATCTTAGGTCCTTGTATACTGTTTTCTTTTTTTATACTTTATATTTTTGCTAGTTTTGGGTATTACTGGGACCTTGAGTACACAGTTTTGTTCCACCTCATGTACCACATGTGATTCGAATGACAATAAAGAACCTTGAACCTTGATCCACCGGCACCGGCTGATGGCTCTGTGCGTTTACGTCTGTGCAGGTTCAACAGACACTTCAGGGTTTGGCTGAGGCCACCCATCATGCTGCCACCCGGCCTTCAGCCATGTGTTGAGAATCATCTGACACGACAGATCTTCTATTTAACTGATAGACCGAAGCAAGAAACTGCAGGAAGGTTCAGAGCACCAATGCAGCTCTCGCATGAGACTCCATTTTCCATCAACTCACATCTCTAAAGCCGTGCAGGACTTTAGGACTTCCAACTCCAAGCGGACAAAACAGCCACCATTGTTCAATGAACATCTGAAGTATCTGTGAGAATATCAGGATTACTTCTCTTTAACGATGTGATTTTAAAAAAATAAAAGGAATTATAAACAACGTCTTATTTCTTAATCTAAAAAAAATGACCAGAAATAATATAACAAAAACAGCTTGCACAACGATCTCAAACACTCAGAAGAAAAAACAAAAATAATTAAAAGCATCACATATTTTAAGGTTCTGTTGGTTTTAAAACCATGAGACACTTAGAGCTACAATCAGAAAATGTTAATAAAGGACTGTCATTAATTCATGAAACCTAGTTAAGAACAGACTGGATGCAGGAGAACATTTAGCACCAGCTGAGCTGCTGCCTGACGCTGGCTGCAGAACAGGAAGTAATCACAGGTCAGCTCAGAGCTAGACAAAGGCAGCCACTTAGAAATCCTCCGGGGGGTCCACTCAGGCTTCAGGACATTCAAACAGCTGAAATGTTACAAGGGTTTGTTTAAGTTCTGATGCTAACAGTTGTTTTCAGTCTTTGAGATGTCATGAACGGCTTCTATTATAACCTGAAGGACTCGGTGTATCCTGTTACAGGATCTTCTGTCATCATGGATGCCCTATCTAAAGCCAAAGACACTTTTTCTTTGCCAGATTTTACCCATGATTCCCAGCTGGGTCGAATCATCACCAGAGTGCACGGGTTGGGGTCAGTTGGCACAAAAATCTGTCAGTGTGTGAGGAGGAACCGAGCCGTCCCAACGAACAAGTTTGAACGTCTGGAGCAGAATCTGCAGCAGTCCGGTCATGTGAACACAATACTGCTCCTAACATGTTGCCAACAGCCAATACAAAAGAACGAGTGGGACAAAGAAAACCGAGTCAGAAGATGACAGGAAACAGCAAGCATGATGAAAAACAAAAACTATCAATCAACCTTAACAACTACTACAACAACTATAACAACTGGACTTATTCTGTATTGGAGGTTGGCCTCCTGGTACGGAAGCAAAACGTCTTTACAGACTAGAAGTCCATTTGGGTTTATTTAAACCTCTTTTTAGGTACAGTAGTCCCTCATTTATCGTGGGGGTTATGTTCCAGACACTCCCGCGATAGGTGAAAATCCACGAAGTAGTGACGTTATATTTATTTTAGTATTTATACATATACAGTATATTAAGGCTTTGTAAACCCCTCCCACACTCTTGCAATATTTTAAATAATGTTTTAAATTCTCTAAATGCTTTAAAAGAGCACAGTGAAAGACAGCAGACAGACTGATGCTACGCTTTGGGAGCACTGGGACAGTTCCCGGTAGCCTGGCCTGCTCAGTGACCACCAAGGGGGACTAAAGGCTCGGTTCGGGTCATGCTTGATTATTTTAAATAAACAAGCCATGCCGCTCACTCTGGCATCCGCCTCACTGAAGCTCCCAAGACAGACCCCCCCTCCTCCCCCTCCTTTCTCTTTCTGAGGCTGTCTGTCACAGCAAAGCAGAGACTCACAACAGGTTGTGCACCTGCCTGTCGTTGCGATCATTGAGCGGGCCAGGCCACCGGGAAATGTCCCGGTGCTCCCAATGGCCAGTCCGCCCCTCAGCACAGGGCTCTGGTTGGTCGCCTTCCATCAATCGGCCAAGTGCATGCGGTGGACAATCTTAAGTTGAAAACCCGCAAAAGAGTGAGTCTGCATAATTCGAATTGCGAAATATCGAGGAACTATTGAATTTACCATATCCTTGTTGATGGAGAATCTATGCCAGCATGTTACCCAGCTAACCCATGATCCTCTGCAGTCCGTAAACGTTGCCTCCTCCACGACTTGACCAAACCTGTATTTTTTTCTTCTTGATGTTATTTTCCCTGAGCAGAAAGCTGTGCAGACGTCAGCGATGTCATCCATCTTTGTTTACCCTTTAAACTGTCTGCTTCATAAGAGTTTGATGCGTTCAGTTTGCTTTGGGTGGTTTGATGATGTAGTCTGTATCACTCATCTGATGAGTGAGCCTCGTTCTTTCATTCCTCGTACAAAAAACTGCTTCAACCATTCTGTTGTCCAGCTTCACATTTATGGACAGCTGGCTCCATCAGATCATATCTAGTAAACTATTATGCAATGAAGCTTTACCTGCACGGCTCAAATGAGTTCAGGACCAACAGATATTGTTGATCCATTTAGATTTTTAGCCATTTAAGACTTGGCAAAAAGTTATTTCCCCGATTAAAGATAAATTATGCCCTGCTGTTTCATGTAAACATGCCTAGAGGACTCATTTGATCTTAAAACCACCAAACTACAAATCCCTGAGCAAAATCACGGTTTTTCACAAGTCCAATCAATTAGCCACAATTAACTTTCACTTCTTTTCACTGTCAATGACCAAGAAGCTGTTTTAACTCATGCATGACATTAAATGATTTGGTTTTATCACATGAAAGAATGAAAAAAAGACTTTTCAAACAGGCGTTATACGTCCAGGCAAGCTTCAGTGCAGCTGCAAGAGACGCTCCACGAACCAATTAGAGGGGAAAAGGTCATTCTTGGAAAAACGAGATAAAGGCTTGATTGTATTGGCTCTATCGCTAATTTTGACTAACACTTTTCTCTTATTCAGCTGAGCGGAGAAGAAGAGGGGAGATGAGCCGATGTGCTCAT
This sequence comes from Nematolebias whitei, assembly GCF_014905685.2. Classification (NCBI taxonomy): domain Eukaryota; kingdom Metazoa; phylum Chordata; class Actinopteri; order Cyprinodontiformes; family Rivulidae; genus Nematolebias; species Nematolebias whitei. Next base: position 8,377,904 of record NC_056513.1, on the reverse strand, counting down.
TTCAGGCGAAACCAGAATGTTTCTGAAGAAATTAGCAAACGGATCAAAATGATCTGTAAACACTTGCTAACTTCGTACGATGCTGAATGAACTCAAAAGATGAAAATAGAGAAAAAATAAAGACTAATAGAAAAATATAGACTAGAGAAATTGCATTTCCTACGAAAATGCAGTGTGAATTCTTATTGCTGACAAACTTGCTGAAAAACAGCTAAAATTAACAAAAAAAAAATGCTAAAATGGAAGAACAAGCCTAAGTTAGCAGAAGAAAGCAGAAAGAACACATATTTGCTGATTTAGGTTTAGATAAATTTGCACAAGAATAAATAGCTAAACACGCAGAAATTAGCAAAAAATAGCTGAAAAGTAGCTGAAATGGCAGATAGATGCTTAAATTACCAAAAGTAAGTGGATAGAGGACAATTGTGCAAACATTAACACAAAAAAGTGAAAATTTTCTGAAAAAAGCTGAAATTAACAAAAATCTGCCAAATCATAGCTAAAAGAGCATAAATAAGCTTAAATTTCCAGAAGGAGGTGGAGAGCACAATTTTGCCTAAATAGGCTGAAAGAAACAAAAATTAACAAGATATTGGAAATTATCTGAAATAAGCAAAAATGACCAAAAATCAGCTGAAATGTTCAGCAGCTTAAAAAGCAGAAATATGCCTAAATTACCAGAAAGAAGTTGAAATAGCACATTTTTTTGCTGAATTAGGCTGAAAAAGATGGAAACAAGTGCAAAAATGTGGAATTAGTTGAAAAAGCTAAAATTAGCATAAAACAGTTAAATAGTAGCTGAAATAGCAGAAAATGCTGAAACTTGCATAAATAGGCTGAAAGGAGCATAGTAAGCTAAAATTAGTAGAAAGAAGTTAGAAGCACGAACATTTTGTAGTTAGAAGAAAGATTCTGAAAAGAGAACAAACAGCTGAAAGTAGCTGGAAAAAAAAAGATTAAATTTGCAGATGGAAGGTGAAAGAAGCTGAACCAGAACAAAATCTGAAAGGAGCAGCAAAAGGTTGTAAACAGATCTAAAGATTTGAAGGATTTAAAATGCGCTCAGTCCATTTTCTGAGGAAAAAAATGACAGAAAAGGCTAAATATCTCAAAAAGCTAAAGTTGCATCAATACAAAAAGTCATTGCATCCTTCTCTTGAAGGAGCTGAACTTTTTAATATAATTGGTGAAATAGCTTAAAAACTGCAGGAAGAGATAGATGCCCAAAATGTACAGAATAATAGAGAAAGTAACTAAGAAAAATCTAAACAGGATCACAATAGTGTGAAGGCTTAATAAGCATTCACACAATGAAAGTTCGTAAGAATAGCAACATGAGGACATCGGCTGTTTATCAAGAGAAACAAAGAGGAGCAGTCAGCTGCAGACGACCCTCAGCAGGAAAATAAAACTGCTGCACACACGGCTTTTATTTGGCTTTTTAAATGACTGTTTTTATTTCAGGCTGTCTCCCTGTGTGAATGTTTGTGTTCAGTGCAACCCGTTTAACATATAAACCAATCACTTTCATCCCGCTTTAAAATTAGAGATTAGATTTGGTTTCTAGCAGAGTGAAAGTGCATGATTTATTCATAGAAGGGGAGCAACCAAAACCAATTTAACAAGACGTTATTAATCAACAGTTGGGGCAGAATTGCATATTCTCACAACTATAATACACCATTACTTGTTATAAGCACATTAAGTATGAAAAATATTTTTGTTCTAGTATCACAGATATGGAGAAAAAAAAAAGAAGTAGAACTGCACATCAGAGACTCGGGTCATCCGAGGCAGCTCTAATCGTTCATCCGTCAGTTTTCTCTACTTTAAAGCTCTAATCAGACGGTTTTTAAACTCCAACACAGTCCTGGCCAGAAGTTTTGTGATTATCGCTTAAAAAGTCTGATCAGTCTTTATCAGTTTATATGAACAGTTCTTTTTATAAGAGGAATATTTATAGGACATGCAACTTCAAATGATACAAATAGGATTGAATATATACGTTCACCTATATGAGTTAAGTGGTGCACAACATTCTTGTAAACTTGACAAGACCAAGGCCTGTTTATCATCCTTCAGTGATGATGATTGATCTTTTTACCTGCTCCCATAAAAAAAAAAAAAAAAAGATTTCTGGCAGTACTCAATGGATAGACCAATATTCATCTGTCCCCTTCAGGCCTCAAGAGAAAAGACGTTTGGTCTGAATGTTCGGGAACAACTTCCAGGAACCACAAAGGCGCAAAAAAACTGCAGCTTTTGTGGTTTGCTGTTACTTTGGGTTAACGTATTTTTCAGACATAAGACGCACTGGATTAGAAAGCTCGCTGTCGATTTTTGAGAAAATTAAAGGATTTTAATTGCGCCTTATAGTCTGAAAAATACGTTGCATTCTTTATAAATGGTAAATGGACTGTACTTATATAGGACCTTGTTATCTTATGACGATACTCAAAGCTCTTTACAATAAAATCTGTGCCCTCATTTATCCATTCTTACAGCACTCTGCTATGCCTATACAAATAATAGTCAGTGCTTTATCACATTCATACACTGATGGGTCACACATCGGAGGCAATGAGCGGTTCAGCGTCTTGTCCAAGGACACTTCAACATGTGACTGCTGGTGGAATCGAACCCCCAACTCTTGCATTGGAGGACGACTGCACTAACCGCTCAGCCACAGCCACCCCGTTTGACTACAAAACGGAAGGTCTTGAATATGAACATAAAACAACCAGAATTAAAATCTCAGATTTTTTTTTTTTTTTTGCCGCCGAGACAGAAAAACGTCCATAAATTCGTCAGCCAGAGGGACTGACTTGTTGCTGCAATGTGGGAGGAAAAAGATCAAGGAGAACCAAGTAGGAACAGAAAATACATTTGATGCTTTTTTATTTGGTGTGTGTGTGAGTGTGTGGGGGGGGGGGGGGATCACCATCAGAGAAAACTCTAATTAATATGTACAGCATCTGCAGGTGGAGCCATATTTATTCATGAGAGTGGAAAAACATCCCACAACACAGAATTATACAGGATTTGTATGCGAAGAGTTCATCTTTTACTCATCTCTGAATGAAAATGTAACCCTCCCCTGTATGAAACCTGCCTCACCTGCTTCACTTTGTACCAGCAGTGCTTCACTACAAATGGGGATCCTGAGAAAAGTAAAGTAATAAATGTGCTGGGGAAGGAGATTGATGCCTTTGCAGTTAAGTCTCTCCATCGGGCGGATGTATCATTGAGGATGAGCTCTCATCATCAACTCGGAGGATTAAAGGCCCTAACTCAGAGGAGCTAAGCATCTGCAGATCAGGTCCAATTCAGCAGCGCTGAAACTCACTGCCTGTTAAAAGAGGACGCTCCTTTTTCTCCATCTTTCCCTTTTTTATTGTTTGTTTTAATTATTTTTTAGCAATCTTTGTGTATTTTCCTGCCCCCCGTCTGCTGCCCTCATTTCTTTGAGGATGTCTGAAAGTTCTGGGCTTTCATTGACTTGGCTGACTCGCACGGGACTCTGAGGACCACTGAAGAGGAGTCCTCCAATCCTGAAGCTGACATCTCTCCTCAATTAAAGACTGGCACCTCTGCTGCAGACTGGAGGACTTTCGTGCTCAATTAAAACCAGAATTTGATCCTTTAGCTTAAAACTAAAACAAACCTTAGACCTAAATGAAGAAACTGAGCTGCTTTTCCTTGAGAATATAAAAATGATTTTGATACATGGTGCACTGATTACACGTATAGTGCAAAGTGCCTAAAAGTTTTATTGCATATATAAATGAGTTCAGTTTTTTTTTTTTTTTTGATTTGATAAAAGTTACTTCTCTTTCCCTTTCCATCTATATTGATCCACACACTTTGTACATCAACGTGTGTACTTTTGCTTGGCACAAATGTAAACAATATGAACATTTTAAGGGCCGCAACAGAACAATATTGGTATGATCAGTTTAAGATATGTTAGTGATCTAAAGATAAATGTTTAGTCATGAGATCAGGAGGATTGAAACGCAGGAATTCACTCAAACCAATGAGATAACATAAATGGTGAGGGTTGTGTCAGGAAGGCATCTGACATACTCTTTTGCCAAAAGTTTGTCTAAGCGACACCATAACGAATCAGTCGAGGTCCTGGTTAACAACAAACACCACCGGTGCTGTTGACAAACAGGGTGCCAGCAGAAATTGTGCTACTGTTAGTGGAAGAGCACAAGGAGGAAAGCATGTCAGGAGACAGAGGGAGAAGAGGAAATTTAGGAATGTAGGACTGAGGGTTGCAGCTCTAAATGTGGTGAAAATGGCAGGCAAAGGTAAAGAGCTGGCTGACATGATGCTGAGAAGGAAGGTAGATGTTTTACGTGTCCAAGAGACCGAGTGGAAGGGCAGCAAGGCTCGCAGCATTGGAGCAGGGTTCAAACTGTTTTACCATGGTGTGGATAGAAAGAGAAATGGAGTGGGGGTGGTCTTGAAGGAGTTAGCAAAGGATGTAGTAGAGGTGAAAAGAGTGTCAGATCAGGTGATGTGTCTGAAAGTAGAAGAAGAAAATTTGATACTAAATTTTATCAGTGGTTATGGAAAAAGAACTGGAAGTGGCAGAAATAAAGATGTTGAGGTTCTCCTTACGTGTGACAAGGTTCAAGAATCTTTATTATCCCAAAGGGACAATTTAGTTTCACGGTCAATAGACAACAGATCCATAAGACACAAAGACACAAGACATTAAGACACTAAAATAATGGTATACTGAAATCACCACTGTTCATCGAAAAACCTGAACTCTACAGAGATATGATACAAGGATGGATAAGATTAGGCATGAGATCATCAGAGGGACACCACAGGTTGAACAACTGGGAGATAAAGTTAGAGAGGCCAGACTGAGATGGTTTGGACATGTCCACAGGAGAGACAGTGGTTTGGACATGTCCAGAGGAGGGACAGTGGTGATCCCTGAGGGAATATTGATAGAAGAATGATAGAAATGCAGCTGCTAGGAAAAAGACACAAAGGAAGGCCAAAGAGGAGATGTATGAATGCAATTACAGAGGAAATGGAGATAGTTGGAGTGAGGACAGAGGATGCAGATGACAGTGAGATGCAGGAGGATGACTCACTGGAAACCCTGAAGACGGAAATGCCAAAAGAAGAGAAGAATTCAACTTTATGTGGAGAAACCCTTAATATAAATGTTAAACAAAAGTCTTTTATTCATTGTGCAGCTGCCTCTAAACATCGTTTAAATTAGCGTTTAACTAAATGTGGCTCATTAATCAAATAAATGTGCAAACAGCAAGATTCGAACATGTGCAAGTTTTAGAGAGAAGCAAACGTGGAATAAAACAAATCAACAATTTATTTTTTTTTCCCAGGTGAAAAATTCTGCCTTCAATTACAACCATCACATCCATCACACAATTCTCAGAGAAAATTCCTTTTCTGTCCAAGTGGTGTAGGAATGAGAGCTAAAAGGCTGGCCGTCAGCCCACAGGGCCAGGTTGAACCATGGTAAACAAAGGAGAGTTATGTGTTCGGCAGAAGACAAACAAAACATTTAATATAGCTGTTGGGAACAGCCATGAATCCTTATGTCTTTATGTGCAAGAGGAGCCTGGAAGCACTGCACATTGTCCTATAAATCCAAGAAAGCAGGAATTTATGTAGATTATGAAAATCAATCAAATGAAGCAGCTGAAAAAAAGAAATTGCCCTTTTTAAATGTATACTATGCTTGGAAGTTTGTCATTTTTACCATTAACTCAAACAGAGGCACATAGCTCCTAAAAATCAATGGGTTTTATTTCTGATATTTGCCGCCACGCTCAGATTCTCTGCGGTGTTGCAGAGTGTTTTCTTTATCAAATCCAACCAACGCTTTCACTTTTTTAATTTATTTATTTTACTCAGTCAGTGGAAAAAAATCTACTTTGGGTAAAATCTAAAGAAATGGTCTGATTTCTTTCCTCTACTGTTTGCTCCCGCCGTGTTTCCTATGCAAAAATAAATCAAATATTGGTGTTTTTATCCAATGGCTTTCATGTATTAGATGCTGTTTGCTTGCAAAAGGATCTCAGTGGAAATTGCCTTTTCAGTCCAGTGGCAACAGTAAATTGAACAAAACATAAAACCGTGTCCTAATTATATTTTACAGAACCAAAGTGCAAACAGTGTGACATCACATCTGAAAGAAAATCTGGTTTTACACTGAAAGACGGATTTCTGATGCACTGAGGGTATCAACGGTGGGCTAAGAGACAACGTTTCCATCCTGTGTTGTTAAAACACCAACCAAAGGGACATTAATGACATGTGGCACAATACAGAACCTAAATAAACGAAAAAGGGACTGGTTTATTGGAATGCGTAAAACATTTCAGACTTAAGTATCACATGTTTCACTTCAACAAAACTGTTGATATTTAAAGAAAAGTTCAAACGAATACAACCTGGCTACTTCTTTCCCTAAGTTGTTTTTTTGGTTTATTTAATTGGAAATAGGTAAGTTTCTTTCGGCTGCTCCCTTCTTCGGGGGGCGCCACAGCAAGTGAACTTGAATGAAATATTTGGCAATTGTTTTACGTCATATGACCTTCCTGACAAAACCTGGGAAAGAACCTGCAACCTTAGGATTACAAGACCATGTCACTGACCACCAAGCTACCATAGTATCCATCCATCCATTATCTTTATCCACTTCTACCTTTTTGGGTCGCAGGGGTCACTGGTGCCCATGTCCAGCTATCACCATGCGAGAGGCGGGAGGACACCTTGGACAGGTTGCAAGTCCATCACAGGGACATATAGAGACAAACAAGACAAACAACCATTCACTCTCTCGCTCACACCTGGAACATGCAAACTCCACCCAGAAAGATCCCAGTCTGGGGTTTGAACCTGCAACCTTCTTACCGAGAGGCAACAGTTCTACCAACTGCGCCACCATGCCGCCGCTACCACAGTATGGTTTATTTAATTCAAACTGGAAAACAAAGGAGTCCAAGCTTTTATACTGAAGTATGATGTTCCTTTTTTGTGTTTTAAAGTCTTTATACAAATCAGTCTCCCTCTCTTCCCTTTCGGGGTCTTTGCTGGTGTGGTCCACTTGCATGTTTTTCATGCATGAAGGTATGAATTGGAATTAATCTGTCGAGAGATTTGATTTAAAACTGTGTTGTATGTTCTGGAATGCAGATACCTGACACCTCCTCTTCTTTTTCCAAGTCAGTCTTTATCTTTTGACATAGACGTCCTCTTTCACACCTTTCTTAAACCATCTATCTTCTCTGTCCAAAATGTGTACATTACTATTCTCAGTGATGAGAGTGTCAGCCCTTATCCCACTGGGCTGTAATTGTTGATGACTAGTTGAAGACATACAGTTGTGAAAAAACTGTGCAAGTCTTTCACTTGTAGGATGTGCATGGTAGTTCACTACAACCTCAAAACGATCTCATTAGACTAAAATGTTGTGGGATTTCTTTACAAATTGGAAACTCTCACATGCATAAAAAAGCTTCTCTCATGACGTTGGTGAAATTAGAACTGAAGATGTCTCCTCCACTTTACATTGTTTGCATGCAACAGTTCACAAACACATCAGGCACTCGGACAATGTGGCATGTCCCTCAAGCTGTTATAGTGACATCTTTCCACTGCAGCCTGAGCCTCTGCAGCTACGTGCTGAGAGGAAGAGTCTCTGTTGTGCATTTATTTAAAACACAACAGGCTTCATGTCAAGTTCACACAGTGATTTGTTAACTTTGAAGTTGAACAAAATAAATGAACATCTGGGAGAGAGTTGTGGAAGCTAGACTTAAACAAGAGGTAACTTTTTGTGAGCAACAGTGCGGTTTCATGGCAAGAAAGAGCACCACAGACACCATCTTTGCTTTGAGGATGCTGATGGAGAAGTACAGAGACGGTCAGAAAGAACTCCATTGTGTCTTTGTAGACTTAGAAAAAAACATATAACAGGGTGCTGAGGGAAGAAGTGTGGTATTGCATGAGGAAATCTGGAGCGGCAAAGAAGTATGTTAAACTGGTACAGAACATGCATGAGAAGCCATTAAAGCCACTCCTTTGAGATCTTGGTCATGTGCTTCGGGTCGTTGTCCTGCTGAAAAATGAACCGTTGCCAAGGTCTGAGATAAAGAGCCCTCTGGAGCAGGTTTTCATCCAAAATGTCTCTGCATATTGCTGCAATCATGCTTCCCTCTATCCTGACCAGTCTGCCAGTTCTTGCTGCTGAAAACATCCCCATAGCATGATGCTGCCACCACCATGCTTCACTGTAAGGATGGTATTGGCCTGGTGATGAGCTGGTTTCCTTCAGTCATGACACCGGGCATTCAAACTAAAGAGTTCAATATTTGTCTCATCGAACCAGATAACTTTGTTTCTCATGGTCTGAGAGTCCTTCAGGTGCCTTTTGGCAAACTCCAGACAGGCTGCCATGTGCCTTTTATTAAGAAGTGGTTTTCATCTGGCCACTCTACCATACAGGCCTGATTGGTGGATTGTTGCAGAGATGGTTGTCCTTCTGGAAGGTGCTCCTCTCTCCACAGAGGAAAGCTGGAGCTCTGATGGAGTGACCATCAGGTTTTTGGTCACCTCCCTGACTAAGGGCCTTCTCCCCCAATCACTCAAGTTTAGATGGCTGGCCAGGTCTAGGAGGAGTCCTGGTGGTTCCAATCTTCTTCCATTTACGAATGAAGGCCACTGAGCTCATTTGAATCTTCAAACCAGCAGAAATGTTTCTGTATCCTTCCCCAGATTTGTCCTTCAATATAATCCTGTCTTGGAGGTCCACAGACACTTCCTTTGACTTCAAACTTGGTGTTTGTGCTCTGCCATGCACTGTCAACTGTGGGGCCTTATATATACAGGTGTGTGTCTTTCAAAATCAAGTCCAATCAGCTGAATTTACCACAGGTGGACTCCATTTAACCTGAAGAAACATCTCAAGGATGATCAGTGGAAACAGTATCTGAGCTCAATTTGGAGATTCATGGCAAAGGCTGTGAATACTTACACAAAAGTGATTTCTTAGTTTTCTATTTTTAATAAAAGTATCTAAAAATCTTTGTTCACATTGTCATAATGGTGTTGAATGTGGAGGAAAGGGATTAATTGAAAACTATTTGCAAGAAGGCTGTAATATAATAAAATGTGACAAATAATGAATCACTGCGAATACTTTCTGGACGATCTATATGGGTGCAGTTAGAGAGGACATGGGGATAGTTGGAGTGAGGACAGAGGACAGAGGACAGAGTGAGATGGAGGAGGATAACTCACTGTGGTGACCCTTGTAGAGGGAACAGATGAATCAAGAAGAAGACTTACTCTGGAACAAGGATCATTAACCTGATTGGCAGTGTTTTGTTGAAATGTGCTATCAAATAGAAAATAGGGATGTTCAGACAAAGTTATTATACGACTAAAAATGTAGCGAGTGCTGCAGGGATGTAAAAACAACAACATTCTGTTCGTGAATAAAATTTAAAATCTAGTGAATGAATAGTTATGCTGTCAGGGTAAAAAGGGAATCTGATAACCAGAACATTGGTTTTAGAGTACAGTCTCTTTGAGGACTTGGCTACTGACTAAGCAACTAAAGGTACCACAAATAACTGTTTCCTTCTTGCTATAAATTTATTGAAACAAGAAGTTAAACAAACACCTCTGTTTTTGCGTGCTCAAATGCTTTTATGCAACACAGTCAGGTAGGATCAGTTTATCATTTAGTAATTCTTTAAGCCTCTCATATTTCTTGATGGGCACATGTCCCACAATCCATAGTACTCTTGATGAATTAAAATGGCAAGCTGCCCATGAAGAACATTAAATAAAATAAGCCCTTCAGCAGCATTTTCAAAGGCCATGCAGCCAATATAAAACAAACTTTTTTTTATAAGTTTGCTGATGATCATCCGGTGTTCGAACATAGATTGTTGATGTCAGCAAGACAATCCCACAATGATAGTAGTCATGTATCAATGATTGCACCACAGGTCTTTGTTGCATCGTATCAGGATGAATCTATGCACTGGAGGTTTCTTATTTGGGAAGTTTCTGGCTCTCTATCATCAGCACCATTTAGCCTCGCTGTGGATGAGGAAACCCCATTCAGAACCATGGGTGAATGCAAGAGAAGGTTTGATTTTGTGCAGAACCTCGACAACTTCTACCCTTCTTCCTTTCTTGTTCAGTAGGTCTGACCAGGATGTGTTTTTTGTACTTCATGATTTGCATCCAAAAGCAAAATGAAGGACTGCTGGGCATTTTGCTGTATTTTGTTAGTGTGTGGATTTGTCGATTCAGCCACATGGTAGAATCAGTGTGTGACCAATTTGGTTGTTGCAACAAGTTACTTATAGCACTGCCATCAGACTATGAGTCTGAAGGGGATGCACGTGGCTTAGGAGGGCAGCATAGCCAGTCCTGCATTAAACTCTTGAAGACCAAGCCACAGTGGTATGCACAGGCCCCATCTCATAGAAACACTGCCACTACACAACATCCAGAACCTCAATCTATTTCCACCACAATAAAAAAAATCATCACAACATCAAAATGATACTCTGTGCATGCTGAAAACCAAAGTGAATCCGTCATGCTAAAAAATAAGTGTTTTAGACAAATTAAACAGACTATTCATTTAGGAAGAAAACAATTTTCTTCACTTTGAGACTTTAGGTGTGAAAAAGATGCACAAGCAGAAAGCACAAAATACTCTTCTACCCAGTTTTCTTCATTGTAAAGCACCTTAAAGACATTAATTGTGAAGTGGTGCTGTAGAAATTAAGCAAAATTTAGCCGTTTTCCTCCTTGACTTGATATTCGTGTCTAAACTCTGGAAATTGTGGTGTGCTCAACAAGTTGTGAAAACAGTGAAAGTTTTCAGTTGTTGGAGTGTTTGTCAGTTTTTGTTGTATTTTGGTGATTTCATCCAACTCTGTTTGGCAAATCATTCTGACCTTTCAGCCAGCCAACAAACATGGCAACCTCCAGTGAGCCTCAACTTGTGAAGACTCCTATGAATCTGCTCCAACCCCTCCAACTACTGCCTGTCTTGCTTGGACACATACAATCAGGGCCGGATTTAGGAGGATGGGGGCCCCTGGGCTGGAGTCAGGATGGGGGCCCCTGGGCTGGAGTCATCATATGGGGGCCC
>NC_056513.1:8348201-8366325 GCF_014905685.2 Nematolebias whitei | reverse complement strand
ATATATATATATATATATATATATATATATATATATATTGTATGTGTTTGTTTTGTTTTAGAGGATGAGCAGAAAATGACCGAACAGTAAGTTTGCACAACTTTAATAAGCCATTTGTCACAAACAACTCTGAACTCTTTTCTAGAAAGACTAAACCACGTGTTGGGGTTGAAACTAGAAGCATCATAGTTTTTTTTTCATATTCTATGATTTTTTACAGCCCCCTGTTCTCAATAAAAGCAGAGGTGGGTGCAAATGAACAATTTTCATCTTCTAGACCAAGGTTTTTACAGAGAACATCTTGAAAAATATGAAGAAATAAAAACAGATTTCCATTTATTAATGACACTTCCTTATTCATCTTATTTGGAGGAACTAGAACACAAACACGACCTACATTTACTCAAACGCAAACCATGTAACCCAAATAAGAAAACAATACTCAACCCTGAAAAGTTAGAAACTTTGAGCCTGTCTCATAATGCAGACATGCAAAATCTTTGTTTTGTATCTACAGTCATTTAAATTTTTACTTTAATTTAGCAGATAAACTTTAAAAAAGACCAAGTTTGTTTTCAAATTATTTTACAGCCCCAAAGTTCTTTCAGTCAGCCTGTCAGTTTAGGCATTTTGTTTGTCGCGATGCTCTTTTTCTTTTCTCTTCCTTCTTTTCTGCGCTCCGCTGTCATATTTTCTGTTGTCCACCATTGTAAAATAATATTCCCTGACGCTCCTCCCCAATGCGTAAGATGCGTCAAAAGTGGACCAATAACAAGCAAGCATTCAAGATGGATGTTTGCCAGAACAAATTGGAACATTTTTCATCGGTGCTGTCAAAATCATCATAGTCATTGATTAAATTCTGACACTGTCCATTCACAAAAACATAAAACATCCTTCAGGGCCCCCGAAATGCCGGGGCCCCGGGCTGCAGCCCCTGTAAGCCCCTGCTAAAATCCGGCCCAGCATACAATACACAACACTATTCTAACATGAGATTTCACAGTATTTTCAGATTCATGAAAGTGTTGTTTCTTTAAAAAGAAGAAAATTGGCAAAGGTTTGGTACTGAAAATCACCACAGTGCTCTTCTATTCACCCATTTGTATGGAGTTTTAGTTTAAATTAAAACTAGAACTGTGAGCAGTTATTATAGGGGTCCGAGCCTGTTAACGTATGTTGACCCTGACTAATCTCATCCCCAGCACTCCTTAAATCTTATGTACTAGAGACGTCAAAGGATGAGGAGAAAACATAAGGTCTAAATAAAGACCTTAGGTCTAAGCAGCTGTTTCTACCAAAGTCTAAACTGCTTTTCTTTGTTCTTTTCCATTTTCAGGGGTTTCCAAAGCGAGTCATCCTCCTGCATCTCACTCTGTCCTCCACTGTCCTCTGTCTTTAATCCAGCTACCTCCATGTCCTCCCTAACTGCATTCATATATCTTCTCTGTCTTTTTCCTGGCAGCTGCATTTTAACATCCTTCTACCAATGTACCCACTGTCCCTCCCTCTGGACATGTCCAAACCACTGTCCCTCCTCTGGACACGTCCAAACCATTTCAGTGTGTCCTCTCTAACTTTATCTCCCAGTTGTTCAACCTGTGCTGTACCTCTGATGATCTCATTCCTAATCTTATCCATCCTTGTCACTCCTAAGGAGAACCTCAACATCTTCATTTCTGCTACTTCCAGTTCTTTCTCCTGTCTTTTTGTCCATGTCTCTGTCTCCAGACCAAACATCATAGCTGGTCTCACCACTGTCTTTTGAATCTTTCTTTTGACCTTTGCTGCATTCCTTTTGTTGGAAATCACTCCTGAAACTTTCCTCCATCCACTCTCTTCACTCTCTTCTGCACCTCTTCTCCACACTCCCCATTTTCCTGGACAGTTTTTCCAGTAGCGTTGGGCAATAATGATACAGTTCTGTGTTCCAGGTCACTGATCCCAAATAACTGTCCCAGGGATTGTTGGCAGCAGGTGCTTTGATTGCAAACAGATGTTCTAAGGGTGGTTGACGCATCAGATTACAGAGATCTCATCCATAAAGACGTCATTTAAATGTTTTTAACACACCTGACCTTTCCACCTGAGTGTGTGCAGGTAATGAGGTCTTGTTATCCTCTCGTACTTCACCACCTAGTGGCATTTCACTCTGCACACTGACACAAACGTCCTTTCTCAAGACTGCGTGAGAGAAATCTACATTTAAACAGCTTTCTAATAAATGGGAACAATTAGCTATAGAAGCTCGCTTTCATTGTTAATGGAACATTAGATTTCATAACACAAAGCCGTTAAGCCCTTTTCTCTCCACTCTAAGGCCTTTCTTGTTCTCATTCTGTTCAGGCCTAATGATTGAAAGCAGCTGTTTATGCATTTGGGGCAAACTTTGTTCCTCATGACGGATTTTTTTCTTCTCAAATCTGCATTTGCACAGTCTGACACACTCTGACATGTAATGACATTTGGCCTTTTCCCCATGCTCGCTGCATGCAGAGTTAGCACGTCATACGCCGGCAGGTTTTAAGATGGTTAAGGTAAGCAGATTCACAAACACAGCTTTGCTTCTTTGACACGTCTTGCCTCCTGCCCCTCCATCCCCTGCTGCAGCTTGAGTGAAGAATTACTGGATTCGGTGCAATTTGATGGACTGCTGAACTGTGAATATGCTTCAGCTCCAGACAGCTGTCTTGCCCAGAGTGAAATGTGATGGATGGGAAGGAGAGCAGGGGGACATATGGAAATGACCTGGCATGGAGGAAGAAAGAAACTCTGCTTGCTTTTGTTTCATCACCCGACCACACACTGACGGTAGTTTGCTTTTTTGTTTCTTTCTGCCACAAGTTTTGACAATTTTGCTTGTTCTACTTCTCCTCAATCACTGCATTGATTTCTTGCGACTAGTGAAGACTCTAAAATTCATTTAGCAAATGTAAGGAGGCCCCAACATTGATCTTGGTAACCTCATCAGGATGCATTTATCACCCCTGTAGGGACGTCTGCTCAGTGTCTTTAAACAGCACCGGGTCGTGAGGCAGACTGGGTGGTGCTGCAGTGACAGCAGCTAAAGATCTGGAGTGACAAACTGGATCACCAGCACAGACAGAGTGGCAGCTAAGCATAATTTCCCTATAACTCTCTATATTTTGCAACACCTTAGTCAGCAGAAGTCCCACAGGCAATCAATCCAATCTGGGGAGATTGATTCACTCTTTGTGTTTGCATGTGACAGTGGATGTTTTTTTTTGGGGGGGTGGCACAGAAGATACAGCTAAAAGAACTAGCTGACTGCTTTTATTACAAGTCATATTTACTTTTCAGGCATGCTTATTGTTATCTCATTCCTGATCTAGATGCTAACCCAAAAGTGCCACAAAGACAAATCTGTTCACCGTCCAGTTTATTGGGAGCACCATGTTAGTACCAGATTTGACGCTGTTTTTAATTTTTGTTTTCTTCACAACTTCCAACAGGTTGTTGGAAACATTTCTCAGAGAATTTAATCCACATTGACACGATGGCATAGTTGGTGTAGATGTGTCACCTACTCATCTTAAAGGCTCTGTGTTAGATTGAGATCTGGGGACTGTGGAGGTGGCTGGAGTCCAGTCAACCTCACACCAGCCGGTGTTTTTCAAATGTCTTATTGTACAGAGTTGGTGAGCTTGTGCGAGCTACAGCCTCAGTTCTTAGCTTACTGGAGTTACACCTCGCTAATCGGCTGTTGCTGTAGATCATCTGCTGCAAGATTCTACATGTTGTGCATTAAGAGATGGTATTCTGCAGACCTTGGCTGGAATGAGTGGTTATTCGAATACTGTTGTCTTTCTATCATCTCATCATCAACTAGCTCTGATGTTGACGAGACATTTTCTACCAAACTGCCAGTCACTGAAGTTTTTTTTTCAGACCATTAGCTCCAAATTCTAGAGATAGTTATGTATGAAAATCCCTGTAGGAATGAGATCATCAGAAGTACAGCACAGGTTGAACAAATAGAGATGGTTTGGACATGTTCAGAGGAGGGACAGTGGGTACCGTATTTGCCACTGTACACGTGACGTCGCACCACTGTATAAGTCACATCAGTCCAAATATGTCTAATGAATTGGAAAAAAACATAAATACATTTCTTGGCCATACAAGTCACATCTATTACGCGTCACTGCTAACAACCCAGAAACGTGGGCCGATGTTGTGCCATAAATTGATTGGCTGCCAAATGGCAGCTGCAGGAGCGTGCACAGGAGGACTTTACAAGAATTTAACATGATTAAAACTTAAAAACGATTATTTGTTTGTTCGAAATTATAGTAAAGGTGTGTCTCAGTTGAACTTGTCCTTAATAAATGCACTTTAATGGTCAAATCAGCTGCATTTCACCTGGGCAGCGCGGTCAAATGCAGCTAATTTGACATTTGCTCCAGGAGTTCCAGAGTGAGACAAAGGTGGTTTGTATGGCAAGCCAAGTAACTTATTAATAGCCACTTTTACCTATTAATGAGACACTTGGCTTGCCATATTTTGACCGCCCTCCAGTGGCTGAAAATGGTAGTGCTCAATATTTGCTATGAATGAAAAGGCTGAATGAATGAATGAATGAAATCTCAGCCAAAATTTGGGTTATAAATATGGGGGGAAAAAACAAATACATTGCTTCAGTGTATAAGTCGCAGGCATGCTAATTTATGCAAAAAACTGTGACTTATACAGCGGAAATTACGATATATTGGTAGAAGAATATTAGAAATGCAGCTAACAGGCAAAAGACAAAAAGGAGATATATGAATGCAATTAGAGAAGACATGAGGGTAGTTGGAATGAGGACAGAGGATACAGAGGACAGAATGGGGACAGAGGACAGAGTGAGGACAGAGGATGTAGAGGACAGAGTGAAGACAGAGGAGAATGACTCCCTCTGGAGACCTCTGAAGATGGAAATGCCAAAAGAAGAAGAATACTAACTCTGGAACAAGGATCATTAACCTGGTTGGTTGTTTTTTGATTAAATGTGCTACAATCAACAAACTACGATTAGTTTTAAATATTCCAATAAAACAATCTCTTGGTTTAAAAGCTTACAATATAAAGCACTGGTAAACCCTTGGCTAATGAGGATAGCATCTCTGGGGTCTAGAAATTTTCCAGTAACAGAAAGTTTTATCCCCGGGCCCAAACGTGTCCGAATCACTGAAACACTGAAACAAGGATGCTGCTGGATGTCTGAAGCAAAGGACACACAATTTGTTTGAAACAAAATGAATGGAAATGTGATGAGAAGCTGCAGCGATGACTGTAGTCTAGCTTGATTAGTCCACTTCATCGGACAATATTCAGTAAAGTCCTTCCACATGTGATAGCTCTTTAACTGAAACATGTTTAACCTTTAAACAACGTTTAGTCTCTAATGACTCCGTCCATCACAGAGGTCCCTGGACCAGGACGAGAACAACTGTTTCTGAGTGAGAACCCTGCTTACTCCCATGATTCAGCTGGATATGGTGATTTGTGTTCAAAACATCTGAATGAAGAAAATTAATTTACTCTCTAAATTACATTGTTGGTTTAATGAAAGAAAAATCCAGACCTGTGAGACTGATTTGATTCTCCAGAGTGTTTTATTTATGTGCAGCCTACGGTGCCTCGGTTGGGTCTTTCAGTTGAGATGGTTCTGATGTGATTTCAATATGTTTATTCATGTGAGCACTTCATTAAGAAGCCCCAAGCTTAAGGCATAATAGAACTGGTGGCAATGAAGTGCCCATCAATAAAACTTGACCCAAAACTAAGTCTACCAACAAATACTTTCACAGTCATAATAAAAAGTACTGTTTCCCATTTAAAAAAGTCTCCTGCAGAGACATCTTCACGTTGCTTTAAAAATTCAAGTAAAAGACATGCAGCTACTTTTTGAGCTTCTCTGTTCAGTTTATGACTGTTAGGAAATGCATGGATTTAGACAAACTTGGTTCTCTTTGATTTGATTGTTGATTCTTCTCTTGGCCGTGTCTTGTTAACCTACTACCTGAGCACACAAGTGCACTTTGTTTAATGCATGGTGGTGGCACCGAGCCAGCTGCTGCATATTTGTATATCAAAGACACTCAGATCTCCTCTATGAAAAGTGGCCAGAGTCTGCTCATCATGATATGATCAACGTGCAGCATCCTCCTTCACTGTGGATTGTTCCCCGATTCTCTCAAGGCAGATAGTTTAGCTCTTGCACTGCTCTCAAGTAGAAATGTTTGCATTTCCTGACAAATTTTGTTATACTCATTTAATTTCTCGCCTGAAGAAATAAAGGCAGAGCAAATGTACTATTATCTCTGAGTGCAGTTTTAGGTTGAGCCAGCTAACTCAAAACAACTGGTTGACGTAATTTTCTGTATTATTCTCATCCATGTGGTCTAAAGATGGTGCAGTAGCCCCTCACTACTTTGCGGTTCAACGTTCGCAGACTCGCTCTTTTCATGGTTTATGAACGTACAGTACTGTACATACTATTTTCCAAACAAAAAAAGTGCCGCCATTGTGTAGTCTTCTTTCATGGTGGATGGGTTAAATGCAGAGACTAATTTCGCCATTGTATGGAAACATACAGTGCTGACATTGTGATGACATTATTATTATTATTATTAAGCCTACACAGTTTTGCCAGTCTAAAGAACCACGTTACCCATTAGTTCACTTCCTAGAATTCAACACTGCTTCCAACTGCTGCTTTCTGCAAATGGATGGAAAGATTTGGAACACAAAGTCAGAAGTTCTGTAAGGGTAAGCTCGCAGGACTGGCAGGAAAGTCGCAAATAATCCTGAAGCTGAACCCATCCTTCAAGTTGTATCTTCACTAGCTGGGCTGCAGTTGATCTGGACTCAGTGTGACCTGGTTCCTGGGAGCTGCAGGTGACAGACAGCTGCGGGGTTCAGCCTGATTCTGGTTGTGCGGTGCTTGTTTGGACTGGGCCAGAGGTGATGGACCAAATCCTGGGCAGCCTTGCTCCAGGAGCAGCAGCACACGTACCGGGACTTTTTTCATCTATTGGGTCGAACCGGAACTGAGCCGCTCCTCTTCTGCAGAGCCTGGTAAGTAACATTTAGTAGCAACATATACTTATATGTAGCTTATTGTTAAAATTAGTAGGTTTAAAAGTTTAGAGGACTAACTTGTGGGCTTCATTTCTGCAGGATAGGTCTGCAGAAATGAACCGAGTTGGAATAGAACAGAGTTGAGCCGGAACCGAGGCACTGCTGTTCTGCAGAGCTAGTAAGTAACATTTAGTACCGTATGTTGTTAAAATGACGTAGGTTTAAGAATTTAGAACATGCAATGTGAGTGTGGGAAGGCTTTCTAAAGCCTTAATACAGTATATACGGTATATAAATACTAAAATAAACTACTACTTACTAGTACTACTACTACTACTTGTGTACATAATTTCATTCCATCTCATGCACCACATGAGATGGTAATGATAATCAGGTTTACTTGAACTTGAATTTGGACTACTGTATCCCTATTTTGTGGTTTTTCACTTATCGCGGGGGGGTGTCCCCTAAACCCAGCAAAAAAGAGGGAATACTGTACCTCCCTAAACTGTGCCAGATGGGAGAGGATTTGGTATTTTAAAATATCCCCTTAAAGCTGCGGGGAAATTGCAAGAAAATATGCAACATTTCAGCTGCTGTCTCAGAACTCCAGGTGATTGTGACCGAGAGACCATCATCAACCTGTAGCCATGTTTTGATTGACCAGATTATTCTTTTTTTTATGTGTCCACAGCTTGTTAAAGTATTTTTGGTCGTGTGCATTATTTTGTTGCTCGCGTCAACTCGCTTTGTTCTGCACTCAGCTGCCACCCCCACCTTTATCCACCTTTATGATTTAATTTGGTGGAGTACTCTTTAGAAATGAAGATAGGCAGATTTGGACCATTTCTCAGTAGTTATTATTTATTATGGTGGCACGGTGGATCATTGGGCAGAGCTGTTGCCTCTCAGTGAGAAGGTTGCCGGATCGAATACAAACCAGGGATCTTTCTGGGTGGAGTTTGCATGTTGACCTCATCCTCCCTGACCTCATCACCAGAGCAAACAAGAAGGGACTCGGAGCCTATTCTTGATGCCATCATTACATCCACATAAAACAAAGGAAATACTATGGAGCATCTATTGGAGGTAATATATTTTATTCAATAAACTATGATGTTGTTTCAAAAGACAATAAGTTATTCTTATAATAAAAAAATATAGAACTGTAAATCTGAAGAATAAAACTCCGGTACTTTAAACACTTCAGGTAAATAAATGTTTTGGCCTTTTTATTATATTTAAATGATCCTACAGAGGGTGGTGCAAAAAGCAGAGGACATCACTGGCAGCAATCTCCACACCATCCAGGACATCTATCACAGCCGATAGAGCCTATGACAAACAAACACAACTTGAACATAAACTTGATAAATATCCAAACACCTGATATGTGAAACAAGTAAGTTTATCCTTAATATCTTTTAATTCAAGGTTCAATATTTTGTGAAACCTATATAAATGATCTTTTGTAATAGAGATGATAACAATGCCTCATTTAGTCTTTAAGGTTGCAGAACCCTGTATAAGAACATTCGACCGTTTTAACTGAAGTACCAAAAGTGGCTCAGAGGATGGAGAATCCTCGCCTCACCCTCAAAGTCATATCCCAGGGAACAAACTTCACCTTATTTTTGTTTGACAAGTTCAGTGTGTGACAGACAGGAAACGATTTGTGTGAGGGTGAACAAGAAAGTCGTTGAGGTCCTACACATCTTTGGAGGTCATTTTGAAGCACGTGCCCTCCGCCTCTCCTAAGTACTGTTACATCTCCTGCCATCTGGAGGACGAGGACGTTCCATCAAATAAAGAACCAGAAGGTTTAACAGCTTCCTCCCACTGCTACTAGGACTTCTATACTATGAATTATGTGCAGTTTTTTCATGTATATGCACAGGAAATATAGCTTTGCTTCAGAATAATTTTACATATTTAAATAATGAAACAACAGATGGCTGTCATGCCTGGGACTTGTGGACCAGATGTTTGCAACTGCAAGGATTTGAGCCATTTGGTTTATTTTGAAGCCCAGAGTGAGCTGTAGCCCTGATGAGAGATGATTACAGGACCGACTGGAGGACATACTGAAAATAAGAGTTCAGGTTGGGTCAAAGGATGACATCATCTCCCGTCACTGATGACTGACCCACCTCAGTGTCTGCAGCTGCAACAAATCATCGCATTGTTTATTTTCCCATTTACATTCTCACATATTTAATTACCCGTTCAAACCAAGAGTCTTTTACAAAAAATAAAAATAAATGAATCAAAACTTGGTTCTGAAACAGAAGTTTCCATTATTTTCACCCTAAGTGAAGCAAATACCAAAAGATGAACAAAGTTATTGTTTTCCAGAACAAACATCCAATTATGTGTCCAATAACAGAAAGGTACGGTTTGAATTCGTCGCTCTGAGATGCTGCTTGTCATGCAAAGAAACAAACAAGAGACCGCAGTCTGGACAATGAATGCAGATTAGATCTGAAACATTAGCACAGTTAATTAACTCCAGCTCATGCTTGGGTAAATAGAGCCGCAGTTTTAGAAAATCAGCCTCTGGCTTTGAATGATTGTGTCAAACTGGCAGTAATTTCCTTGCATTTCAAATTTAATGGAAACATTTGAAACTGGCAGCGTCTAGAATTACAAGTCATTTAATGGAACCAAGATGAAACTGGAATATGGAGCTCCACCACCTGAGACAACTTCTACTCAGTTGCTGGACTTTACAAAGTTAACCGGCGCAAACTTTTCTTCCCGTGCGTCTCACGTACGTAAGGAATTAAATCCTCAATGAAGAGCATTTAAACACAGAGAGAGGGGGAAACAGCCATTAAACACTCTGAGATCTGAGAGCCGGCGATTCATTCCTTGTAATGTTTTATTAATACTGCCTTCCCGCCTGAGGGGGAAATGTTTCTTTTCTTGCGCCACACGTCTACTTTAAGAAATCAATCATTCCGCTCACTAATGACACGTCGTCTGTTCTGGCAGGCTGGCAGCATCGTTTCAAAGCCTCGATGATGGAGCTGCGGCACCCTGATCAGACGCACATCAAAAGATAATAGCACTGACGGACGTACGGACCTTCTGCTTTTTGTAAAAGGAAAGTGGGACTAATGAGGTGCAAAGAAAAGTGCATGCACAATAAGGTTTTTTTTTTGGCTAGCGCTGTGCTTTTCTGAGAAAGGTGTTTCAGGATCAGCACAAAATCTCAAATGAACACATAAAAAAAAAAAAACTTCTGAATTTCAGATTTATTCAGAGAGAACGAGAAACAATAAATGATGACCGTTAGAGGAGAGCTCTAGCAGAAACTGAAGGGAATCTTATGGGTTTGCTGCAAACACGTTTCTGTGAAGTGAAACAGAGTTTGGCAGCTACAAACGAGAGCTTGTGCTGAAAACGTGATGGAGCTGAAAGCAGTTAATTGTTTTAAAACCATAACCAAATCACGTTTAATGTTAAGTCAAATGTCTGGCTGAGGATTCAAGCAGGGAACAAACACAAAATTAAATAAAGTGACTCCACATCACATTTATCTCTCCATCCATGTTCACGTATCTAGAAAAACACTAATAAAACTAGACATAGATGAGCTTTCAAACAGCAACTCAACCAGCTGGATCTGAGAAGGAGTTGGAAACAAACATCTGACCAAGAAGCAGAGGGGATTTATAAACCTCTTCTATATTCAGACTGGTTACTTGTCCACCATACGGAGGACTGAGCAGGGTAACATGGGTCCTTGTAGAGCTGCCATTTCTAACCCAAGCCCCGGACCCGGCCCAAACTGAAATTTGGGCCAGGTCGAGCCAAAATAATGTGCTTGATGGGCGGGCCTGGAAAGTCTCGGGCTTTCGATACGTTTTTGCAAATCATATAGCACAAAGAAAACTAAATGAGAAAGCACAATATAAAATTATTATTTTAATCTACTTGTTGAGGAGGAGGCAGGTCTGACTGACCAGTTGAAAGAGGTAAAAAAAAAAGTCCTGTTAATCTTCAGATGGATCAGCTGATCACCGGCCGCGCACGTCTTAGCACCTGCTGTCATCTGCGGTGAAGGAAGTTGCAGCATCTGAAGAAAAGCTGAAGCGAGCAGCGCGTCCTTGTTCTATATTTTTCCCAGTAATTTTGCTCTAAACATATTTTTGTTCCTCTGTATAACAGCTTATCTTGAGAGTTGATTTTTTTTTTAGACTATTCGTTTTGTATGTTAATATGCATTTGGTGACTTATTAATAAACAAAAAAATCTTAGCTCTTCCTTTCTGTGAAATGCGTTTTTAAAACTATCATGTCCAACTGATTTGCTTACAAAAGCAGTACAAGTTTAATAAAAAAAAGTTTTGTTTTTTTTTGGTTCGGGTCTGTGATTACAGTTAATTGTCAGGTCGAGTTCGGAAAAAACGGCTACGGGCTGGAGCCGGGTGGGGTCGGATTTTTTAGTCCTGAATGCAACTCTAGGTCCATGAAGGCAGCAGTTTGTCATATTTCAGGTCCAAACGTCCACACGCAATAAACTCTGACAGGAAGCAGCAGAATGCCTCAGAACACGCAGCCAAACCTGAAACCAACAACTCATGTGTGTATTTAGTTCTCTTTATAGTTGTTTACAACAATCATTTATAGCTGTAAGAAGATCACAACCTTCATCTTACAAAAAATGTTATCCACAAATATATAAAATAAGATAAGATTTATAAACCAGACAACTGTCCAACTACAATAACTTTTGCAAATAATTTAAAACTGAAACACATTCAAAGTGTTGGATTTCAGCATTTAGGTAACAAAAAGCAAAACATTGTTAATTTTTTAATCAGAATTTTTATTTTTGCACTTATTTATGAGTAACTCCTGCAGATCTGTTCAACAGGAGCTCCTAAATATTTTTTTGTTGTTTGTTTACTTGTTTATTTTATTACTTAACTAATTAGG
Organism: Nematolebias whitei; assembly: GCF_014905685.2. Lineage (NCBI taxonomy): Eukaryota > Metazoa > Chordata > Actinopteri > Cyprinodontiformes > Rivulidae > Nematolebias > Nematolebias whitei. The sequence goes on along the minus strand of NC_056513.1, from coordinate 8,354,296 downwards.
AACAGTATGATCACTATTCAACTTATTGAATCATGTCCTCTTCTCATTTAATTGTATTAATAAATATCTAAATATGTTCCTGAGATGCTGCCTTCTCATACGAGGACCTAAAAATATCATAAATAAACTTGTGATGAGCTTTTAAGTTTTTTTCATTATTTAAAATGTTTAGTCTAACATATCTTTATTGTTTTTCAAGTTTCATAGGTTTAAAAACAGTTTTTTTTTTTTTTTTATGTTTATCAAGTCTTAATAAAACCAAACCAGTCAAAAGCTTAAGACTGGCCAAGGGGGTCCAAAGGGGTTTTAACACATACATAAAGGTGGCCATTGCCCCCCCCCCCCCCCCCCAAATCATAATAAAATGTGTGGATTGTTTGATTAACATAACCTGTTGGCTCCACAGCTGCTGATCCCAGGCTGCAAAGCATTATGATCCATTTTGACCGATTTGTTGATGTGACGATTTCACGAGGATTTAAAATATTTCTCATAACACATCATTTACAAAAGTGGACAAAACATGTGGACATTTTGTGTGGAGGAAAGACGAGATGCAAAATTAAGAAGAATGAACAAAAATCAAACAAACCTGAAAGTCAAGATAAAATCCAGCTGGAGATTTTTTGTTTATTTATTTTGCTACCCAAGTTAAATTGAAGGAAACCTCCAGGAAGTAAAACAAAATTCTAATAAAGCTCCTCAAATATTATGAAATCTTATCAACCCCTTCCAGCCTTCTGACAAACATAAGAAATGCAGTAAAACTTTATTTTTAAAGTCAGTTTTAATTCAAACTAAATTATTCAGCGCACACGTGTCCTGTGCTGTTTTGTGACACTTTTGTGAACTTCCATGTTAATTATGGCAGGCAACACGGTCAAATAATCTACGCTTCCCTTTCTCTTCACAACATCTATAAGCATTTAAATAAAAAATGTGTTGATACCGTTTACAGCGAGCCACCATTACTGTGGTTCTTCTATAAACATCCTGTTTTTTAACGTTTCCTCTCACTCAGTTCTAACTCACTGAAGTTGTTTAAAGAACAACTCAAACGTCATTATGTGTAAAATAATGAAACCAAAGAACTGTCTCGGTCCCACGGTGTAACAGAAACAATGCATCTCACCATTCGCCTGTTAAAAACTCTTTCAGCACTCTAAAGAAAATAACAAAATTCATCATTTACAGAACTGCAGTTGTGGTTCACATTCTGCTTTAATCATCACCATTAATTAATAAATCAAATGTCATTATTTATACATGAATGTGTGAATTAAATTGTGCAATTATGTGTTAATTTGCATTTCTCTTCAGGCCTGGTGTGACAAAAGATTACCTGTTAGTCTTCAAATTAGAAAATAATTAGTACCTAAACACTTTTTGATGGAAGTAATTTGTTGTTGTTACAGTTTTTGAACACCTTATTTATCATCAGCTTCCTTCTGTGCCAAATAACCATCAGGCCCGAGTGCCTTGTTTTAACTATATTATTATTATTATTATTATTATTATTACTATTATTATTATTAACACTGGTTCTTTTTGCTAGGGTTTCACTTGTAGCTCATATTTTGCATCGTTTAACTTCTGTGATCATCAATATTATTGGGACAGTATAAGAAGTCATGAGAGAAATATGTGAGGGTAGTGCAGGGCATGGACTTGGACAGAGGCAGTGGTGTGATGTGCAGTAGTAGTGACAGGTGGAGTCGGGGGGGATTACATTAGAGATCATTTCTGATGTTGACAGATAAGGTCAAACAGTAGTCCCTAAGGACTATCATGCTTCCAGTAAACAGAGAATAGAGAGCAGGTGGAAGAGAGTCTGAAGAGGTGCAGGTTTGAAAAGAGGAAGTCAGTAGAAGCGCGACAGAATCCATGAGTGTGTATGAGGAGGAGACAGAACAATGGACAGGATCTGAAAAAAAACTTCATAAGAGGGACAGATCAGCTTTGGAGGCAGCGTGATAATATAATACAAATGCTAACGCTGCTTATAGGAATAATAAACAAGAACCTCATTTTTAGTCCCTTTTGTTGCAATTGCTGCCATGGGGGAGTGGTGGCGCAGAGGTTAGAGAAGGTGGGTCTGTGATCGGAAGGTCGCCAATTCAACTCCCCAGACCAACAACAGCAAAATGTGGTTGGGAAAGAAGAAGCATCCACACCTGCCTCCACCGTCATTTGCCCCACTCTGGGCCCTCGAGCAAGGTCATTAACCCCCACCATCTGCTCCTCCAGGTGCCCTCGATGTCAGTTCTCTGCTCCACACAGAGGGCTGGGGTAGCTCGGTGGTCTGTGGTTGCGCCAGGAAGGGCATCTGGTGTAAAAATAACTGCCAAGTCTTTTTGAAAGTTAGTTCACTGTGGTGACCGCTGAAGAAGCGAGCAGCCGAAAGAAGAAGAAGTTTAAGTTCAAGGTTCTTTATTGTTATTCACATCACATGTGGTACATGAGGTGGAACAAAACTGTGTACTGAAGGTCGCAGCTATCCCTAAAAATAGCAAAAATATAAAGTATAGAAAGTATATAAGGGTCTAAAATATACTCCAAGATATATGATAACATATACAATATATAGGGGTGCACCGATTGCAGTTTTCTGGCTGATCACCGATCTCTAAAAAGTCTGGCCTGTCAATCCGATTATGGCTGATGCTGATTTTGTTTTATAAGCGACACTGTCAGGTGTTATAAGATCACAATGCACCTTCAAATTTCCAATCTTATTTTATTGAAAAACACAGCCTTGAACAATATCCTAGAAACAACACAAACTTGTTTTAATTGGCCATGGGGTAAAGCACTGAAATATAAATGAAGTTTAGTCAATTGTTGTTAAACCTATTTAAAAAAAATCGGTAAAATCGATGTCTCATGTAAGTATCAGCCGATCTCCGGTCTCCCAAAATTAAGGAAATTGGGGCCGATAATTGGAGCACCCCTAATGATACGATATGCAATATACGATACGATATTATAAGATATAATATATATAGAAGTAGCATTTACTGCCATGAAGCTGCAATTTGAACACAAATGGTTCAACAATGTAAAGCCGTGCGTTGAAGCGTGTGTGAACCTACAGCAAGCCCTGTCATCAGCCAGCGGTCCCATTTCCTACTGTAGGTGGCAGAACATGCCATTTAAAAGCTGGAATATCACGCGAGCTACGTCCTCTGGAATAGTTCAGCAGCACATTTTGCTCCACGAGTGCTTGCGCAGCGAGTGGCATCGTTGGTTTCCAAGTTACAGTGGACTCACACTTCCACTCCTACAACCAGGTTTATGTGCACCTAAAACATTCTGAAAACATTTTGTACAAGCTTTCCTTCCAACCTAATTAAAGTAAAAAAAAATGTATCAATATTAGCCTCCAGTTTAAAAAAAAAAAAAAAAGAATTATGCAACCCTTTCTTATTTTTGTAACAACATAAACTATCTTTCTAATAATCAGACATGTGCAGGCTCCATGGCAACAGTAAAATACCTGTTTTTAATCATTTGGTTGTAAAAATCTACCTTGAAACAGCTCTGCACCTGAGCGTATCCAATCCGAACCTGGCCGGCTGATTCCACGGCTCAGCTCACACTCAGCTGAGAATGCAGAATAGCCACAGAGCTAACCTTGACCACGGATGCCACTGTGGGCGGCTGATGGAGGAAGCGGGGGAGTGGAGGAGGAAGAGGTCACGACCTGCCCCTCTGGTACTAAATGGATAATTCAACTCTATTCCACAAAACACCTACTGGAGCCAAGAGGCAGAGGAGTTTGTACAATCCATTCCGCCATCAACAACTTAACAAGCTCCATCACCTCCTGGAATATGAATGGCAAACAACTCCTCCACATGCACACCTTCTCCCCCCCACCTTCTTTCCTTTGACTTATTTCTGCTGCTCCCCGCCTGTGGCTGCATATAATCCATCATCCTGTGCTACGAGTGAGACTCCGCAGGGCTGGTTGTGTGCTCGGGGCACCCTGGCAAAGATTTGCCTCTCTGATTCAACTCGGCGCTCCTGTTCTCTTAACCTCTTATTATTTATAGACCAGATTCAGAGTGTGCCACTCGCGACAGGAGGCTGCTCACGTTAGCGTTCATATAAAACCAACAGCAGAGACGGGAGTTGATAGAGCCTCTCCTGTCCTCGCCCCCTACAGAGCGTACCGAGTGTTTTGAAGTTAGTTTTAGAAGGAAAACGACTTCCAGGAAGGATCTATTCAACTCAATTCACTTTATTTATAAAGCGCCAAGTCACAACAGACGTCGTCTCAGGGCACTGGACAGAAACATTCATATATATAAGAAGTAAGTTAATAACGTTATTTATCTGAGGAGCAGACTGCTTTGAGTTTAACTTCATCAAATCCTCTCATTTTAAGTAAGCATGAAGGCGACAGTGGAAAGATAAAACTCCCTCATGACGACGAAACCTTTAGCAGAACCAGGCTCAGGACAAGGGGTCGTCTGCTTCCACCGGCTGGAGTTTGAGAGGAACAGATACACAATGGCAGGTCAAGAATCCCATGTTAATATAGAAATAGTATCAAATGAAAACTATTCAATTTTAACAATTCATTTAAGGAAATGAGGTCAGTTTGTCCTCTAGTAGTCTAAGTCTACAGCAGCAAAACAATCCGACCCTAACTGTAGGATTTATCAAAAAGAAAAGTCTTAAGCCCAGTCTTAAAACTGGACAGAAACTGGAAGTTGGTTCCACAGGAGAGGAGCCTGATAACTGAAAGATCTTCCACCCATTCTGCTTTTGGAAACTCTAGGGACCGCGAGTAAACCTGCAGCCTGAGAGCGAAGTGTTAGGACGATATGAAACAATAAGATATGTAATATAAGATGGAGCTAGGTTGTTGAGAGCTTTGTAGTTTAGAAGTAAGATTTTGAATTCAATTCTGGATTTGACAGGGAGCCAGTGGAGAGAAGCCAAAACTGGAGAGAGATGATCTCTCCCACTAACTCCAGTTAAGACTCTGGCAGCAGCATTTTGGATCAACTGAAGACGTTTTAAAGAAGTATTTGTACACCCAGATAACAAACCATTGCAATAGTCCAGTCTAGACGTGACAAATGCATGAACCAGTTTTTCTGCGTCATTTTTAGATAAGATGTCTTTAATTTTAGTGATATTACTCAGGTGGAATAAGGAGGTTCAAGGATCAGGATGTTGAGAGAGAAAACCAGGGTGTCCTGATAAATTCTGAGCAAACGGGGTGACGTTTTGAGCGGTCAATTAAAAATGCTCCTCGTTTACTTTAAACTGCAGTAAATCAATGTTTGAGTGCGTAAAATGACACTTGGATTATTTTCTGCAGCTGAAACACAGATGTTGCATCACGTCTCCATTAGAGTTGATTCTGGTGGTCCGTCTTCCCAGCAGGGTCTGGATCAAAGTTTGCTATGATAAGTGGGAAGTGTGAGCTTTGCACAGCAGGGAGTTAATAGTCAAATGAAAGCAGCTAAACCCCAACAACTTCTGATTTCATCACAATAAGTGCTCTGGCTCAACAGCCGAAGGTTCACATCTGTCAAATGTTCCATGAGCTGCGTCAGATCCAATCACTGACGAGAGAATCAGAGAAATCATTTTGATTCCTGGGCTTGTTCTTGAGTCATTTTATGAATAATGTTTAATTAGTTTTAATGAGAGGAAATGTAAGCAGCAACTCTATTCATGAGGCACACGTTTTTATTTAAATGAACCACCTGTTAGGTTGGAAACATTGTAACTTCTGAACAACGCAACGGCTGAGATGTTGATTCTATTCAGTGTTTCCAGTTTGAAATAGTTTTTCTTTATTATTATTATAATTTTTGATTTTGTAAGAGATGGTCTTGTTAAGAAATCCATCAGTTCTCAGTGAGTCTCCTCTGACATGGACTTCAATTATTATAGTTTTCTGGTATCAATTGTAATAACATTAAATGAGGAATAAAAAAAATACATCACAATGTTGATTTTGGATGATAAATCTTAAGTTTAAAGCATCATAAACACAAGACTGCTTCAAAAATCAAACTCACTCATCACCAAACAGGCTGCTTTTCTACACCTTTTACATTTAAGAAGTGTTT
>NC_056513.1:8267305-8343201 GCF_014905685.2 Nematolebias whitei | reverse complement strand
TTTTTTTACCAAGCTAGGTATCTGGTACGCACTAGGTTTTTATTAGTAAGTACCCAGACTGTCTCAGGTACCTTTAGGGAATCTGCTGTATTAAGAAGTGACTTCTTGCCTTACTCGCAGGGTACATACCTGGTACTTACAGGATATGTACTTTGTAAGCACTAAGTACAGATTAATACAGATAAGTACCCGATAAGAACCGTGCTGTATTATGTATTGCTACTAAGTTGTGTAATAACAGCAGATTGAGGTGTAAAGGCAAGAAAACAGTGGAGTTTCCAAAATAATAAATTAGAAAAATCATTAAACCTCCATCAAAGGCCTTATTGAGGCTTGTTGTCTCCCCGCCACCTCAAAGGGGCGAACGCATCCTGTCAGCAGCCAAACAGTTTGTTAAGACTCACTTTTGTTGTAAAGTCAAATGAAGGATAAAGAAACAATCCGTCTCATGTAGCTCATTAGAGGAGAGATGAGCCGGGCGCTCTCAGCAGAGAACGACCCATCAGCTGTCAAACACCTGCTTTCCTGTCTGCGAGGCGAGCAGACGGAGAGCCTCGAGAAGCCGAGAGCAAACAGTCGGTGTGACTGTACTACATCCAAAACAACATCAAGAGCAGCACGGCACATCGTTACGTTCCACAAGTGCACAGAGGGACGGCGGCGGCTCGGAGAGTTTGTGGAAATTAAAAACGGAGCCGAGGCAAACACCTGACGGAGGCTCTTCGTGCAGTAACTGGCAGAACAAAGGCACCGGCGTGCTGCCGATTCTCCGCAGAACATTTTCTCCTTCAGCTGATTTTTCATTCCTTTAATCCCCTTTTTCAAGCTGAGGAAAGATCTGGTTGAGTTCGGCGCCGTGTCTAAATGACTGGTGCCAAAGTATGTAAAGATGAGTTGTTCAGCAGAGATATCCCACCGTTTGCTTTAATCAATCCACGAGAGGAGCAGAGCGAAAACAAACTGTCCACAAATTTGCATCTTATTTGATTTCTGCTCAGTTTTTATTTTTCTGAGTCGTTCACTCAGTTCGTGTGACACTATTTAATAATGACAGTTTTAATAACGCTACAAAATGTTTAAATAGATATAACAGTGCTGGTTGTTATTAAATAGAATGTCCCCATTGTCTTTACTAACCAGGTTTACGTAGCCCTAAATCCAGTTTGAATGGAAGGGAATCCTTGAAGGAATGCATGAGGGAAACATTAACTTTAAATAAAACATTTTATTCTGCTGCAGAACAACAGAAATCAAAAATAGCCAGGAGTTTTAAAGAACCACCTTCAGCTGCGAGGAGAGCAAAGATCCTCGTAATCAGATTATTTCTGCAACAAACCCCTCAAACAGCAAGAAATAAAATAAATATCTATAAAATATCATCTCTGATTTTTATTCTAGGACGTTTTATTTATTTATTTATTTATTTGCTGTGCATAAACAGAAAAGGTATCAGCTTCGAAAAGCTCCGAGGTGATTTCTGAATCTGAGTGAGATTTAAAAGATAAAAAATCCCACAGATGTAAAATCAGTAACGTCTGACTCAAACTTTTCCTGTGTCGTGACTCAGTGATTGACTGGTTTTACTGGAAGGGTTCTGGAAACAAGGAAGTAAAATTAGATGAAACTGTTTTGGCTCGTTCAAACAACAAACTACAGCTGTTTGTTCTGTCTCGTGTCTTCCATCAGGACCGAGCTGGACTCAGGAGGTCGGTCCAGACATGCTGTTACTGTAGAAACCATCCATCCATCCATCCATCCATCCATCCATCCATCCAACTACCCTACCATTCATCCATCCATCCAACCATCCACCCAATAATCCATCTAGCCAACCATCCATCCATCCATTCATCCAACCATCCATCCATCCTACCATTCATCCATCCATCCAACCATCCACTCAATGATCCATCTATCCAACCATCCATCCATTCATCCATCAATCTGACTATGCAACCATCCATCCAACCATTCATCCATTCAGTCATTCAAACGTCCATCCATTCAACCATCATCAATTCAACCATTTAACCATCCATCCAACCATCCATCTAACAACCCATTCATTCATCCATCCAACCATCCTTCTAACCATCCATCCATTCATCAAACCAACCTTGAAACCATCCATCCATCCTTCCACCCAATCCACCATTCACCCATCCATCTAACCATCAATTCATCCATCCATCATCCATTGAGCCATCCAACATCCATCCATACATCATATTTTACCCACTTCTTCCTTTTATGGTCACTGGTGCCCATATCCAGCAGTCACTGTGGGAAAGGAGGGGGACACCCTGGACAGGTCTCCAGTCCATCACAGAGACACATAAAGACAAATGAGACAAATGAACATTCACTCTCTCACTCACACCTATGGACAATTTAGAGTTACCAATCAGCCTAACATAGCTAACACAACATCTGGGCTGACATCATCTGGATGAAATATGAGAAGCTTCTGTGTGTCCTCTGCATCGTGGTACCTTCAACTGTGTGCAGCTCAACCACAGACACTGATGTCTCCTCAGTACAAGGTTGAATTAAAGAAAAGCTTGGATTTAAGATAAGAAGAGCAAACTGAGATTAATGATTATTTCCCAAACTACGTCAATGTTTAAGGACAAATACTTATTTTAGGACGTCTCCAGATTCTTGTTTCTTCATATTTGTAAGTTTTAAATTTGTTAAGACAGTGTCTACAAACTGCTGATGCTACTAAAAGCAGAATCTCTAAAGGTTCCTGTTCAGCTCTGTGGAAAAGATAAGAGGAACCAGAAGATGTGTGTGTGTGTGTGTGGGGGTGTGTGTGGGTGGGTGTGGGGGGGGGGGGGGGGGGGGTTCTGAATCCAAATAATGATGAATAAAGAAAATAACAACACGTTGAATAAGTCTTTCAAACTGTAACTAATCTGTTTTTTTTTATGTGAAGCAGAAACGAGCCAAGCTTTTGTGATGTACAACCTCCATCATCCACATTCCACCTGAATGCCTCTTCACACCCACTCTTCATTAACGACACAGAAGAAGAAAAAATCAACAGGAAGAAAATATAGAAAGTTCAATTACTGTAACGCTTTCCTTCTGTTAGCGTCAGCCCTTAACTCACAGCCAGCTTGGCTGCAAAGGAAAGCTCATTTTGTCAGAAAAGTAAATGATCTTCTCGGTTCCCTGGTTCCCCTTGTTTCACCAAGAAAAGAGACTCACTCTTAATCTCTTCCTGAAATGAGACTATAAACAAGGAGAAATTCGCCAGACATATTCTATTCCATTCCACTGGAAAAGGTTGAGGTTGGCCTTGGGCGAAGCTGTTAGTGCTTCATGCTCCAGCAATCTGCCAACTGCTTCTGCGGGGGAACCTTCGCACCACGGTGAAGGAGGTTGTGTGTCTTGCCAGGCAGCACAACATTTATTTTATTTTATTTTTCTTATTTTGTTGCTAAAACCCTTGCTGAGTGTGTCTGGATCCTGAGGAGAGGAACAAGAAGGAGGTGGAGTCAGATAAAAGTACCGACATGTCAGATTCTGTTGGACGTTAGTTTGAACAGAAAACATATAAATCATGTCCATCAGTGGAGGGAGGACACGTTTCAATCTGAAACCAGATTAAACCAACAATAACAAACGGAAAACAAATAGCAAAAATTAAAGGCAGCCAAAGTTATCACCAGCCAATATGAAAGACGGGCCATTACAAGATGGCCGCCACAGCTAAATGTCCCCAAAAAACGTCCAATTCACTAAAACTGAACTCAAATCCTGTGTGGTAGTAGCTGAGAGTCATACTCAACACATACTCTGTGGTGTAACATCACACAAGATCTTTGTTTAAACTTTGATGCTCATTCGATTAATCAATCAACCAAATTTAACAAAGAGCACCCTTTGATTAATAAAGATAAAAGCTAAGTTTCAAGCAGCAAACAACAGAACACAACAAACTAAAAACGTTTGAATAGAAATTGAATTCAACACAAGTTTCCAACCTCTGGACAGAAAGAACAGAGGAAACAACAAAGACTGATAAATACATAAATACGTTAATTAATTAATTTAAGTGGTTTTATTTTACCCTTAAAGTAAAAATAAATGCAATTAGACAGACAAAAGAAATTCAATTAATATAAACCAGTTAGAAGTTGAGTGCTTACTGGAGGAGCTGGCCTAAGTGGCTGAGGAGAGTCTGGGCTTCCCTACTTAGGCTGCTACCCCCGCGATCCGACCCCGGATAAGCGGCAGAAAATAAATAAATGAATAAATAAATGAATGAATAAATGCATGAATGTGTCCTCAGGGTCCACAAGTGAGTCGACTCACCGTGAAGTATTTGTTCTGATTTTAGGTCAAAAGGAAGACGTCTTCCAGAACACCTGAGAGTTCAGGTCGACTCGTGAAGCAACTCTGACAAATCATTGAGACTAAGGCCAAAGAGCTTTAAAAAGTAACAAAATAACTTCTGAATGAGTTCTAAACCCCGCAGGAAGTGGATGAAGACATTTCAGGCCTGAGCTCCGTCTGTCTGCTTCATGTCTTCCTGCAGCTGAGTTCTGCAGGATTCTGCTTTCTAACTGACGGTAAATGTTTAAAGGCCATCAGTTACTGTTGTCCTGCAGGTGAAAGTAGATCTGAACACTAGTTTAAAAGTTTCAGCGTAAAAGTTTAAAGCACTTCAGTAAGACTTCCTTTTGCAGAACTTCTCTTGTGCCACATTTTGATGAGAACATTTAAATCTTGAATTTAAAAACTGAGACGGTTTCCATAGATGACGGTTCCTTTAATCTTCTGGAGAACGTTTAAAGACCATTAACTGTCCATTTCATGTGCACAGAGTCAAAAACAAAAGAATCCTTTGTCAGAAACACCTCTTCTCTGTAACAAATACACCGACTGTAGCTCTCTACCGTCTATGACAGGAGCTTTGTTCTGTGAGCTGCAGTTTATAATTTGCTCTCATCTCCAACACTGAATCCAAATGTAAAAAAAATAAAAAAAATCCTGTCAAATGGGAGGGAAACATTCAGATTTCTTGTGTTACATGTATCTATTTTTTTACATGCTTGTTCTAAATCAGGGATACTGCTTTCTTTTTTGCAATAGAACAAAAGAGGGGACGCCCTGGACGAGTCAGCAGTCCATCACACGGCCACACGGAGACAAAAGACACAGGCAACCATTCACACTCACACAGAGTGACCGTGTAGCCTGATAACCTAACACGCATGTTGTTAGACGGTCGGAGGAACTCAGAGGAACCTGGAGAAAACTCACATGCACAGGGAGAATAGCAGAAAGGCCAGCTGGGAGTTGAACTTGTGACCTTCTTGCTTCCACTGTGCAGCCATTGTTGCACACTGCTGCTTGAAAACAAAGATTCACCCAGAGAACAAGTTGCTGCAGCAAGAAGGCTGAAAATAAAATTTTAAAAGTGTAGAATCAGTTGTAGCATCTTCAACAAACTGTGAGAACGTTCTGCCATCGTTCTGCTCAGGAAGGAGACGGGTTCTTGTTCCCGGGGTGAACAGGTTTAGGTTTATTTGTCATATGCAGATCAACTTAAGGGCAACAATACAAAGAAATGCTCAGGACGAGAAGAACCATCTCAACTCGCCCAAAAATAACAAACAACAAGAAATACCAAAGCATGAAACATAAATACTAAAGCAAGGCGCCAAAAGTGCAAAAGAAATTAATCTAGAGCCGCATGGTCCTATTAGCAGTGAGGTTCTGTTAGCAACATGGTACAGTAGTCCCTCATTTATCACAGGGTTTAGGGGCCATGCCCCCCCCCCCCCCCCCGCGCGCGATAAGTGAAAAACCACGAAGTAGGATTAGTAGTACAAAGTATATACTACTACAAAGTAGTAGTAAGTAGTACTGATTCTTCCCCCAACAGTTTACTCCAAAGTGGAACAAGCCAGTTCTGCTTGTGATAAGATGGTCTCTTTGGTTCGCCCCCTCCTCCATTGCCGGCCCTCTTCCTTGTTGACAGTCTTGTCAAAGTGGTTGAAAACAACAAAGTCCATGCTCAATAATCCAGGTATATAATCCAACATTTTTCAGTCAGGTCAACTGGACAGTTGTTTTTTTTTTTTTTTGTGCTGAAACGTTTCGCCTTCGATCCAGGAGGCTTCATCAGTCACTGATGCACAAAAAAAAAAAAAAAACAAGAAACTGTCCAGATGACCTGACTGAAAAATGTTGGATAACATTTGTGTGTTTACAGAGACTTTAAGGTATTCTGTTTTTGTAAATAATAAATGTGTAAAAACAGTGATGTTTGCACTAACAGCGGAATGTGGGAGTTTAAAAGTTGAAGTAATTAATCTCACTCATGTATTTGGACATCCTTGATTCATACGTTTGCCAGAAAAGTAATCCTGTGCCGCAGTTCATTTTCTGGAGGGAGTGCACGATCTTTAGCAGAGTGACTCTGTAGCTGCAGAGTTTGGTGGCTAATGAAGCAAAAACTACACGACAATCCATTTGTGTTCCATCTTAATGAAATGACTAAACTTTGCCGTGGGCCTGATCGTCAGCAGAGAAGTAAAGAATACATTACACCGGCGAAAAGGCGAGCGCGCCTCTGCTCATCACACCCCATGAAGCCACAGTATGTCACTGAACTGAAGTTTTATAACCAATGTGATGAAATTACTCCCAACATCCTGCCCGGAGGTGCAACAGAAAAACATGTGCAGCCTCCGTTTGTTCTCCATTATTGTCTTGAAACACAAGCTTGATGAGGAGTCGTGCACCAAAATCACATCTCCCGGTTGTAATCCAGAGCAAACACAAGCAAACAGCTTGTGTTTGCTCTGAAACGTGTTTACGCTGCTCCGACTCAGGCCATCCGGGGTCATTTCAGCTCTCATCAGGTTAAAGCTGGGACGTCTCAAGTCAAGTGTTTCACAGATTCTGTTTGTTCCATCAACTGCACAGCTGGACTTGTCTCTTGTTGTGGAGCAAAGAGGGCAGATTGGAAATACACTCCGTTTGTCCATCTGTGCATGTTGTGAGCATGATGGTTTGAAAAATAAGTGACACGCCAACTTCTACTTTAGTGTGTGGATGTATCCGAGTGTAACATTGGGTTGCCAAGTTACAAACCAAGATGGTGACCGTCAAAAAAATATATGTAAATCGACTACACCTGTCATCTGAGGAAGCTTTGCTTTCTGGTTTTGATGTTGCTTACAAGTATAGCTTCCTTTAAATGATTGCAATGGCATTTGGGGTGGCCAAAGAATAATATATGGTGGCCAAGGCCACCATTGGCCACCCCCTGGCTCCACCACTGCACCTGCTGGTGGATCAAACTGCTCCCTCCACTCCAGTGTTTAATTTGAGCCAGATCTTTCCGGAACAAGATCCGGGAACTCTTGTATTTTGACAGGGTGCGTTCCAGCAACTGTTTGCTTGGATCCGGCAACGCTCAGGTTTACTACTAATAAGGTTATGAACAAAATATGACTGCCTTGTCATTTTGGGAGCCATGCTTGAACTGTGTCGCTCCCCTCTGCTGCTGAGATGATTAATAAATAACTCCCAACACCTACGTTGCTGTTTTCATGATGGTCTGGATGCTTGTTACCCACAGCACGCATGCAACAAAGAGTATAAACTCAAAGCGAGAGCGTTACCTGTCCCTCTTTTTCGCGTTGACAAAATGTTTCAGTTTTATCAGTGAGTTTGTCAAAGCACAATTTTATGGTTATTTTTGTTGTTGTTGTAAATACAGAAGTAATGTTTAATAAATGTTAGAACACTATTCTTTGCTAACAAAATATATTTTATGTCATTAAACAACTTGTCATGTACTTTTCTTGTGAGCATGCACGTTCCCCAGGACACCCCCCCCCCCCCCACACACACACACACACAACTGGCCCGCTCACGTTCTAGTATCGATCAGTTTACAAATTAAGCTCTGCTCCACTCACCAGGATCTGTCACTCTGCACTGACTCAGACAGTAAAACAAATAATAAATGTACATGTTTAAAAATACCTCTGTTCTTCTCCAGTGTAACTCATTCCAACTTGAATATCTTGCACCAAAAACATTAAGTTTTACTTCATTCCATGTTCGATTACAGTCCAGAAAAACATTCATATCAAAAACTACAAACAATCAGACCCCTTAGAGAAGGGAGAGATCAGGAGACATCAGCGTAGTGCTTGTTAAGCTTAACTGTATACGTTGTTGAGGTCTTTATAATCATTAGGCCTAACTGTGTCGCTCCGTGTCGAGTAGAGTGCCCTCTCCGGGTCAGGGAGGAGGTCCTGCCCCAAGTGGAGGAGTTTGCGTATCTTGGGGTCTTGTTCACGAATAAGGGAAAAATGGAGCGTGAGATCGATAGGCGGATAGGTGCAGCATCTGCAGTGAAGCGGGCGCTGTACAGGTCTGTCGTGGTGAAGAGAGAGCTGAGTCAAAAGGCGAAGCTCTCAATTTACCGATTGATCTACGTTCCTACCCACATCTATGGTCATGAGCTTTGGGTTGTGACCAAAAGAACGAGATCACGGATACAAGTGGCCGAAATGAGTTTTCTCTGCAGGGTTTCTGGGCTCTCCCTTAGAGATAGGGTGAGAAGCTCGATCATCCGGGAGGGACTCAGAGTAGAGCCGCTGCTTCTACACGCCGAGAGGAGCCAGTTGAGGTGGCTCGGGCATCTGGTTAGGATGCCTCCTGGACGCCTCCCTGGTGAGGTGTTCCGAACACGTCCCACCGGGAGGAGACCCAGAGGAAGACCCAGGACACGCTGGAGGGACTATGTTTCTCGGCTGGCATGGGAACGCCTCGGGATTCCCCCGGAGGAGCTGGCCCAAGTGGCTGGGGAGAGGGAAGTCTGGGCCTCCCTGCTGATACCCCCGCGACCAGACCCCGGATAAGCTGAAGAAAATGGAGGATGGATGGCCTAACCCTGTACAACAAATCTGCAGTAAAATCATAAATACTTACTGTTTTGTGCTTGAACAGGAAATAAAAACTCAAACTTTTGAAAACTTTCTCAGTAAACTTCTTTTCTTTGTGTTCTTCATGGTTTCATTCTGATTATTCATTCAGCAATAAAACCTTTCCCCCTGTTGTTACCTTCGACAAGCCTACTTGTTTTCGTCATTCTCCAGTTTTTGGTTTCAGACTGAATCTCTTCTGCTCCACATTCTAATGAAAACAGGAGAAAACTGAGATGCCAAACCTCTTCAGGGCTGATTGCCACGATTCAAACTCTCTCATCATCTCTCTTTTCACACAATATTCAAGCCCGATCCAATCAGTTTCACTCAGCAGTTACAGAATCCATAGCCATCAATACACGTCTGATGTGCAATCAAATCAGTTCTCACCTCCTCTGGCTTGGGTTTTCCTAACACTCCAACGATAATTCTGCCTCATGTTTCAGCAGAGCCCTGACAAGTATTTCATTTAAGTAAAAACACTCCAGCCTGCTGCACTCAGCAGAGTTCAGTTGCCTGGAGTGTAAATGGGGTTAACTCTTTAAGTTCAGAACGCGAGGAAGAGTTTGAAAAGCTGTGTTCTGCAGCCACACAAGTGTTAAAACTAAAAACAGAACGTTAATACAAATTCATTTCTTAATTTTGACTCACAGTTTAAAACAGCTGGGGATTTGCAAAGTCGAAACACATGGTGGCAAAACTGTCTCAAATGGAAGATTATTGTAAGAATGAAAGCATTTCATGCAGTGACTCAGTGACAGAATGACAGTAGTCCCTCGCTACTTCGCAGTTTGACTTTTGCAGACACACTCTTTCACGGTTTTTCAAAGTAAGATTGTACATGAGAAAATAAAAAAGTACACGACACGACTTTCATCTTTAATATTACTCATATGATTGAGACAATATGGGATACAGTAAAAAGTTAAAGAAAGTACTTCAGACAGGCACGGCCATTTTGTAGTTTTCTCTCAATAAGCCTACACTGTCGCCATTCAAAAGGACTACATTTCCCAGAAGCAACAGTGCTTCCAGTCATTTCCTTCTGCTGAAGTTGGGGGAAAGTTTTGATCAGATCTGAAAAAGTTCAGTATTTTTTCATAGTAACTTCTGCGCCCAGCGGATCCAGAGAGCCACGTGGAACCAACCGGGAACCAGACCTCCAGACTCATCGGTAAATCTGAGTGCTGTCTACCAGCCCACGAGGCCTTCCGAGCAGGGAGACGCCACCTGGAGGTCTGGCATTCTCTTCGGAGCCCACCAGAACTTCCCCTAGCCAGATTTGAACTTGATCGGGACAACCGTCTGGTCCCGTGTTGGCCATCTGAAGGTCCGGCTCCATCCAAAAGTGTTTGGTGCTCAAAGGCTGCAGAAAGCCGACCAGAACCGGACCAGAATTGGCAGGATAGGTCCGGAAGGTTAGGTCTGCCGAACCGGAACCAAGCCAGACCAGAACCAAACCTCTGTTCTGCAGAGCTAGTGAGTAAAATTTTGCAGTACTGTACAGTACATATACATATGTTGTTAAAATTACGTACATTTAAGAGTTTAGAACATTGCAAGAGTGTGGGAAGGGTTTATAAAGCCTTAAAATAGATACAAATACTAAAATCAATATAACGTCACTACTTTGCGGATTTTCACTTCCTGCGGGGGGCAGTGGGGGAACATATCCCCCGCGATAAACGAGGGACTACTGTATTCTTTGTGTTGGAAGTCAACCAAGCCACTACTGAAACATCAACTGACGACCAACAACATCTTCATGATGTTACTAAATATGTAGAGGAAAATTCCATCATAAAATAATAAATAGTTGTAATATAGTAAATAGTTCATGTTGATGGAACTCCACTGTGGATCATCTGCCTCCATCTACAGTATCCAATCCTCATCCATTCTCCCCCTCCCATCTTAAACATGCTTTGTCCAATATATCCATGTGTCCACTCTACTACTCAGCACATTTTAAATGTATAAATCTTAAATAATTTAGTGAAAAGATCACCTGCGGAGATGCTTCAGACAGGCTACAGAGTCTCTGGCATCTCTGATGATGCTCTGGAGTCCAGATCCAACAGAGCTCCTACAGTTTCCAGTTACTGTCCACAGTGCTGTTAAAACTCAACATTATAAGTTTTTTTTCCCACTCTGCTTGTTGACAGTAGAGCTGGCCTTAGCAGAAGCCCTGCCATGATGACATTATATCTGTGTGTTTAGGAACTCCCCTGTGGATGTCTGGAAACTGGAATCTAATTACGTTCAGCGGTGCACTCTGAAAACATTCTCCCTCTGCTGTCATATTGCCGTGTTTTCTGGGATTTCGTCTCTTGCTGGAGAAGAACGCAGATGGCACGTTGGAGCGGATGTGTTCAGGACTAAATGGGCCGTGAACATTTAGCTGTGACCCCTTGAAAAAGGCTTCCTACAAACGTAAAGTTTTGCAGACCTTTTCCTTCCCTTCTGTCTGTTTGTTTGCAGATACATTTTAAAGTTCTCATCAGTGAAACTTTCTCCCAGTCAGTAAACCGAGCGCCAGCACGATGCCAAGCTATAACAGTCAAAGTAATTTGCTTTTACATATTGAGACTCAGCAGGGACACTTGGAAATGGACATATGGACAGAGGCGGAGAAAGTCATTGTAATTAGGATCATTTCCTGACGGAGGCCATGAGCAGCTCGTCAGTGTGGCGTTTCATTGTCCCGTTCTCAGCGGGGCCAATCCAACAGCAACGGCACTGCAGTGAGCTTTAATGCCACCTGTCAGTTCAGCAGCTTTCAAATGGCAGCTTAACACTAAATGCCGCGGTTCTTAATGTTTGGAAACACACTGAGAACACTTTCACTAAATCGGTCTTGTTCCCAAATTTTTTGAAGCAATTTACTTTAAATTATTCTGCAACGACATGGACAGAAATCTGACTTTTCAGATTTACAAAAAATGACTGAGTTACCACCAACGTGTATGAATAATGGCAACAGAACAATGAATTTGATTCATCTAGAGTACAGAAAATTGATCAAACTCCAATTTACTATAGCTCATAACTTCTGCAGCAATAATAAACCTAAAGAAACCCCAAATTAAGACAGAAGGCAGCATTGAAAGTATAAAACACCCAAGAGGGTGAATCCTTTTAAAAAGCACTATAGTATTGTAATAAACCCATGTCTAATTCAGGTTGTCTTTTTATGTGGGGAAAGATGGGAGACTGCAACGAAGTGAAGATTCAACGAGTCTGCTGGCTTCCTTAGATAGAGAACTTCACTAATTGGCTTTTCTATGTATGTGAATGTTTCTGTTCAGTGCCCTGAGACAACTTTGTTGTGATTTGGCGCTATATAAATAAACTGGATTGAACTGAATTGAGTGCAGCTTGGTGATGCAACTGGTAGAGCTGCTGCCTCTCAGCAAGCAGGTCCCTGGTTCAAATGCCGGTTTGGGGGCCTTTCTGGGTGGAGTTTGTGTAATCTCTCCGTGCATGGGTGGGTTTTCTCTGGGTACTCCGGTTTCCTCCCACAGACTGGCTGATTGGTAACTCTAAATTGTCCCTAGGTGTGAGTGAGAGAGTGAATGGTTGTTTGTCTCGTTTGTCTCTATGTGGCCCTGTGATGGACTTGCGACCCGTCCAGGTTGTACCCCAACCCCTTGCACAGTGATTGCTGGACATGGGCATCGGCGACCCCAGTGACCCAAAATGGAAGAAATGGGTAAAAGATAATGGGACGGAAAGATGGAAATGAATTGAAAAAAATGACTTAGTCTCTATACAAGCGGTGCAAGAGTTTGGTTTGTATTGCCAGTAGTAAGTCGTACCCCTTGTGGGAGTTGATCTCTGCCAGGCCTGTCTGTTGTCACCGATTCTGTTCATAATTTTCATGGACAGAACTTCTCGGTGCAGCCAGGGGGTGGAGGGATTCCGGTTTTGTGGCCTCAGGATTCCATCTCTGCTCTTTGCAGATGACGTGGTCCTGTTGTGCCATGATCTCTGGCTCTCACTGGAGCTGCTCACAGCCAAGTGTGAAGCAGCTGGGATGAGAATCAGCAACTCCAAATCTGTGGCCATGGTCCTCAGTCATTAAAGGGTGTATTGCTCTCTTTGTGTCTCTCTTCGTGGGTGAGGCTCTGCCTCAAGTGGAGGAGTGCAAGTATCTTGGTCTTTTGTTCACAGTTGAGAGAATAATGGAGTGTGAGATTGACAGACAGCATCTGCAGTATTGAAAACTCTATGCCAGTCCATTGTGGACTGTAGACCCCGGGGACAACCCAAGACATGCTGGAGAGACTATGTCTCTCGGTTGGCTTGGGAATGCCTTGGAGTCCTCCCAGAAGAGCTGGAAGAGGTGGCTGTGGAAAGACATGTCTGGACCTCCCTGCTCAAGCTGCTGCACCCCACAACCTGACTTCAGAATGAGTGGAAGATGATGGATGGATGGATGAAAAAGTTGTTCTTCTAGTTTCTAGTTATTGTGATCCTGTCAGCAGGCTTGTCTTTTACAAAACATTTAAAATGTTTTGCAGTGTTTTAAAAACAACACAGCTAGCTCAGTCAGTGTCTGAATTCTGAATTTCCCAGTGAGACAGGTGGGGTATTACTCCAGAGTGGCACCTGGTGGGAGCGTATAGAAAGGTATGGATACCTTTGTCCTTACAACAAGAGAACATCTTTATTTTTAGCACCAGTTGCTGCCAGTTGGAGTTAAAATACAAAGCTGCAGCTTCTTTTACAATCTAACTCCCCCTCTAGTTTTTTTTAATTTTTTTATTTTTTGCTCTTTCATGAACTGAAGAGATGCGTGAGAGTCTGACTGTCACTAGTTTCAGATTTCACATCTTTAGAACTCAGTTGAACTCAGTATCTCAGAACAAAAGTTGAGAGATCAGCTTTGACGGAGTAAAAGTTTGATATATGTTGTTTTAGTTTCTGAAAAAGTTAAAGTTTCTGCCACATTTGGGGGGGGGGGGGGGGTGCGTCAACAAAATGAAGCACAGCAGTCAACTTTACACCGGGTGGTAAATGACCCGTGTACCAGCTGAGACGGCTAAAAGAAGCCCTTCAAAACTACTGCAGGAGTTTCTTTTTCTCCATTTAAATTTCTCTCCAGTCAGCCAGAGTTGACAGATTTAAGCTGCCACCACCCTGCAGTGGTGCCTCGCCTCACAGCGGCGTTGTTGGGTCTGAACCGAGAGCTGATAGGCCCAATATATCCTCGGATTTGGTGTGATTAGGATATTTTCCAAAGGCTAGCGGCACTTCAAAGAGCCGGCAGATAACAGTTCTCACCTGGAGTGGGATTTCATTTGGCTGATGAAATAATAATTTCCACCTCCTTAACAACTCTCAGTGAGGGGAATAAAAAAATCAGCTTGAGTGGAGGAGTTCTAAGTCCTCACAGTTCAAGAACACGATTCATTTAAAGATGTCAGCCCGTCTCAGCTGGCGTCGTCACATTTCACACAGAGCAACAAACGTCAATGCTCTGAAACAGAACTTGGGTAGAAGGCGTAGCATCTGCGGCCAGAGAGTCTGCATCCATTAAAAGCTTCCTGACAAGACCCTTAATCATCTGCGAGTCTGAATCTGAGGCCACAGTTCACCACGGGTGCTTTAACATGCAACACATCTGACAAAACATGACCATCACATCACTTGAAATAAAGCTGCTGCCGCACGCTTTCTGGCACGCTGCAGAATTGGTCTTGGAAACAAGAACTAGAATGAATTATAAGTGAAATGTGGAAGGATTTAGTGTTTTTCTTGTGGCGCTGTGGGTAAAAGCAGCCTGTTTCACAGATGACTTAAGCACTTGATTATACAAAACCATCTAATGTTCTTCTGTATCCGTGTTTCAATGTATCAGAATTTAATATTAGCTTTAGATATGTTTTCTTATGGGCAGCACGGCGGCGCAACTGGTGGAGCTGCTGCCTCTCAGCGAGCAGGTCCCTGGTTCCGTGCATGCGTGGGTTTTCTCCTGGTATTCCAGTTTCCTCCCACAGACCAAAAACATGCATGTTAGGCTGATTGGTAACTCTAAATTGTCCCTAGGTGTGAGTGAGAGAGTAAATGGTTGTTTGTCTCGTTTGTCTCTGTGTCCCTGTGATGGACTTGCGACCTGTCCAGGGTGTACCCCGCCCCTGGCACTGTGATTGCTGGACATGGGCACCGGCGACCCTGTGACCCAAAATGGAAAAAGCGAGTAAAAGATAATGGATGGATGGATGTTTTCTAATGAATTGTCTGAAGATTTGGTCTCCACAGCGTTCCCATCAGCCCCCTCTCAACTGGACAACAACGCGTGAACATGCTGCTCATAAAATTCAGTTCAACACAATAATCTCAACGCTAACAACAGGACTGCTTGGGATAAACACACCTCTATGCAACTGGTTGCTGGTCTTGATATCTGCAGAAAACCACAGACAGTTTGTTCCAGCAGCATCCATGATGCAGCATCTCCTACCAAGAGAACATGGACTCTTCTGCAAAACCTTATAAAACTTGTGGTCTGCACAGAGCAAGGCTGCAATACGTCTATCTTTGTTGCATGCATTTGAAGTAAACGGTTTGTTTTAATAAAAAATATAAATGCATAAATTCAAAACACTCGGAAAATCAGTGTCAGCCAACAAAAAAAAAATCACTAAATCCTTCCTTTAAAACTCCCAAGCAACAACAGGGCATCATTTTTTAACATTAATAATAAAGTATAAATAAAGTAATAACATTACTTTAAAAACTAATTTGAAAACAAACAATTTAATATCTCTGAGAACCAATTTGATATATAGACAAGTAAAGATACTCAGAAAATATTCACAACTATAATAACCACAAGGATAATGAAATAAAATATACATTCCACACACCATGCATCGTGTCACTGTTAGAATTAGTTAGACAGAAATTTATATTTGCCTAAAGCAGAAGTGGCCTTCTCTTTCAACTTTTCCCTCTTCAGGTGTCTCCACAGCAAGTCCTCCTCCATCTCACTCTGTCCTCTGTCCTCACTCCAACTAACCCCACATCCTCTCTAACTGATAACATGTACTTTGTATCTCCTTTTTGTCTTTTTCCTGGCAGCTGCATTTCTAACATCCTTCTACCAATGTACCCACGGTCCCTCCTATGGACCTATCCAAACTACTGTCCTTCTTCTGGACATGTCCAAACCATCTCAGTCTGGTCTCTCTAACTTTATCTCCCAGTTGTACAACCTGTGCTGTACCTGTGATGACTTCACTCCTAATCTTATCCATCCTTTTCACTCCTAAGGAGAACCTCAACATCTTCATTTCTGCTATTTTCAGTTCTGTCTCCTGTCTTTTTGTCCATGTCTTTGTTTCCAGACCTTACAACATAGCTGGTCTCACCACTGTTTTGTAAGCATTACTTTTGCTGACAAACACACTCCCCATTTTCCTGGACAGCGGACCCCAAGTACTTGAAGTCCTGCACCTTTGTGACCTCTGCTCCTTGTAGCCTCACTGTTCCACCGGCCTCCCTCTCATTCACACATGTACTCTGTCTTACTACAGCTGACTGTCATTCCTTTTGTTTCAAGTGCATACCTCCACCTCTCCAAGTTCTCTTCCATCTGTTCCCTGTTCTCACCACAGATCACGTCATCTGCAAACATCATAGTCCACGGGGATTCCTGTCTGACCTCATCTGTTAGTCGGTCCATCACCAGAGCAAACAAGAACGGGCTCAGAGCTGATCCTTGATGCACTCCCACCTCCACTTTGAAGCTATCTGTCACTCCTACAGCACATCTCACCACTGTCCTGCTGTCCTCAGACATGTCCTGCTGCCCTCAGACATGTCCTGTACCAGTCCAACATGTCCTGCTGTCCTCATATAAGACAACAGCTCCTCCCTCAGCCTATTCTTTTGTCTAAATCAAATTTCAAAAAGAAAAGGAGAAAAACATGGCAGCTGTGGAGGCCCTTAAATTTGAGGAATGATAAAAAAAATCATCAGCAGAAGTCTGCACAAATTTATCAGAAAATTTTTGACAGGGCTTGATATTGATCATAGATGTTATTTAGTTTTAGGTGTGCAATAATGTGCTCTGTATTTTCCTAACATCATTTCACAACTAGAGATTTTATCTACATCCATCAAAAATCCCAGGCTGCTGAGATGATGCTACAAACCCAAACACTGGACCTAAATGTGCATACCCTGAGGTGCACCAACTGCAAAATATGTCTGGGTGAATGCAACTTACAAAATTGCTTACTGTACTTCAAAATCCAGTGCAGAGAACAGTCAGCATTTATATTTTCCAAATTAACATAGAAAATTAATACTGGCCAACGATTTAACCTACTCGAATAGAGATAAAACAAAGGCAGATTAATGGGGATTTAGAAGACAAACAAGGCAACTCCAGCGAACAAATAAAGCCTTGTTATATTTTACAGTGATCATTAAGTGAACTCGCCCGAGGAGTCATTTTAAATCCTTTATTGTGTAATCATGCAGTATAGAACAAAATAAAAGACCTGAACAGACATTCCACAAAGTCTTCCTCCATGTCCCTGCAGAAACCTCTGTTGGGTGCTCATCCATGTGCAAGCATCACGTTTTACAGTTATGGGAGTTTTTCATCTGTGACATTTGTCTTGTTAACAAGCTGAGAGCAGAAGAATCATCAGTTCATCCTTCAGGCAGCCAACATGCTGTACACTGCAGACACTAATGATCAGCAGGAAGCAAACAGTGAGTCTTTGTGGAGTTGCCATGGAGCTCAATTATGACCTCCTCATCTTCAGCTAAACACTAAATTACAGCAAACAGATGAGAAGAGGAGGAGGTGTTTTGAAGGACGAGCTTCAAACACTTGCTGTTTACTTAAAGGTTTAAATTGAACAAAATACCTTGGACTTTACTGTTAAAACTCCCTACAGACTATAGGAAAAACAGCCCTAAACTTTGTTGTTTTGTGTGTGTTTCTTTTGAACCAAAATTACCTTTGGTGTACTATGAGGGAGCAGAACCAAGACCTTTACGACCATTTACAGAAAGAACCAAGCAGCTTTGCAAAGTTTGATAATCCAAATAATTGCCATCGTCAGCACAGGTTTGGTGCTGGAAGGCTCTCATTTTCTGCAGCTAATGAGTTTGGGAAAACAGTGATGGAGATGCCTGAAGGAGAGGGAAATGCAGCTGGAAATAACCTGAACAAAAAGGGCGATTTTCAGGAGTCGACATCTGGCGAGTCCGAATAAAAGACTCTTGTAGATCCAACCTTTTGTTTTGTATTATTTAAACTCATCTTGTGCAAATAAAGATTGCACATTGAGGTTGATGTGCTCTTCTTTTATAATTGTTGTATATACGTTTAATTTAAGTCAAAAACTGAGTCAGGAAGCTTCAACCCACTCATCCTGATTTTAATCCATGTAAATGGACTACATTTACTGTATTCTTCCTATTGACCACTAAAGGCACAAAAAACATACAAACCAAAAATATGCATGCATGCAGCTTTTTGTTCATTGTATTGAATGTTTATGCATATTATGCACTCACTGATAAATGCCTGGCAGACAATGCTACAGGACCGAGTTCAATAATTGTTAGAGTGATGCTGAATATCAGATGTGTACCTTCAGTCACCCTGCAGCTACTGTATGCACTGCTAACAATGAAACTTTACTTATCTACATCAGTTTTCTGCATTATTGTAAAACAAAAAGCAAACTTTTACGTTAAAATGTGAACGTATATGTGGCACATTTAAATTTTATATGCTTTAGAACTGTGTTTAAAATTTACATTGTTTAATCTGAAAAAAAAAGTTGAAATGTGACTTTCAATCCAATGGAAAATGCAATTTCATTCATTTAACCTTTATTTATACAGGTTAGTCAAAAAAAAGTCTCATGCAAGAAGCTGGCAGGGGAATTCACCTAATTTGACTTTTTTTTTTTTAAACCAAGTTTTCAACATTGGGCGGCTGTGGCTGAGTGGTTAGAGCAGTCGTCCTCCAATGCAGGAGTTGGGAGTTCAAATCCACCATCAGTCACATGCCGAAGTGTCCCTGGGCAAGACACTGAACCCCTCGTTGCCACCGATGTGTGTCCCATTGGTGTATGAATGTGATCTAAAGCTTTGAATAGTCTCTTTAGAATGATTTGTTCAATTAGCTTTGTAGAGATCTAGTAGAGTTCTGTATGAATGGGTAAATGAGGACACATATTGTGTTGTAAAGCACTTTGACTATCTCTATAAGATAGAAAGGCGCTATAAGTACAGTCCATTTACCATTTAACATGAGTCTTAAAAGAGATGTGCATCGACCAAGAAACTCAACTATTTGTAATACTTGACACACTCAATAGGAACACCAATCATAGAAGAGATAGAAGGAAGGACTGCTGGTACCAACTTCCTGTTTGAAAACATCCCTTTGGTTTTATCAGCATTTAGCACCAGTTTGAGACGGAACAAGTCTGACCGAATGATGTCAAATGCAGACTGTAAAAGCTGGAAAACCTTAGAAACTGATTTAGCTCGACAATAAACAACTGTGTCATCAGCATAGAAATGTAAGGATGCATCAGGAATGATCTGACCTACAGTACATTACTTATGCAGATTGTAAAGAGAGTGGGTCCTAAGATTGAGCCTTGTGGTACACCATTGTTGACAGTTAAATAATCAGAAGAAGTATGATTGTGCTGAACACGTTGCCTCCAGTCTGAGAGATAATTAGAAAACCAACCTCCAGGTCATAAGGCGAGAGAGCTGGAATACTGTGGGGTTTTGTCGTGCTGTGTATGACTGCTGTTCTGTACACACAGCTGAGAATCCATCTGTTTGATTTAAAATGATAAAAAATCCTCCCGTTACACCTTTTTGTGAACTGATAGATCGGCGTGCTGTGATGCACACAAAAGGCAACCTTGATATTTTCCTTGTTGAGTTTCATGGACTTCAACTTTTATTTTGTGACTATTTTTTTAAGTTAGTAGGGATAATTAGTTACTGTATACTGCATTGGCATATATCTTTCAAAACTCTATTCAATAAGATTTTGGAGAGTTAGGGATAGAAGCCAAAATCTGCTCCACTAATTTTTATTCTCAGGAGCTGCTACTAGTAAGGACTACATGCCTAATGGGAAGTCTGGACATGCGACCTGTCCAAGGTGTCCCCATCTTGTCTTGCACAGCGGCAGCTGGACATGGGCACAAGTGGTAAAGATGGTGGCTGGATGGATAATTGTTCTTTTTTATAAAATCCTAAATTGTACATGCAAATCTATAAAATCCTGCTATGCTTCAGTCCAAAAATCTCAGCTTTTTTAAACGTTTAGACTAAATGCATTTAGGTTGTAACAGTTGAAGTTAAAGAGTGGGTCATCTGGAAGCTGCAGCAGCGCTGACTCACTTCCTGAAGGCTGCGTGTTCACAGCATGCTCTACGAGTATCGAGCTAATCCACGCCACTGCATCCATTCATTACCAGCAACCGCAACATGTTCGACTCAGAAGCAACATTTTCTGCTTTTGTAGAAAAAAAATGCAGATTATCTTCTATGAACGTTGAATTCTAAGAAGCTAAACGGTGAATGCTACAGCTCCTTGAATGTAATACCCGGGAGGAAACTGAATTAAAAGAGGATTTTTCCCTTTTTCTTCCACATCACCGCTCTCATCTCTGCATACAGTCTCCCATTGAGGCAGACTGAATGAGCTTCTCCAGACTTGGGGACCAACGCTGCCAGCATTGTCTGCCCTTCAAGCCAAGAATGCTAATTAGGCTATTTAAAGGCTGTACGTCCCAGACCACGACAAACAGCCCATATGATGTTAGCAGCATACTGTCAGAGCGAAACACATGAAAATATTCATTAGTAGATCAAACAGCATGACGGTAGATTCTCCTACAGCGCTCATTTTATTATGATGAACCAACAAACGTTACATTACATGATAAAGATGATAAATCAGCTGTTATCAGCTGTTGGATTTATGGGTTTTTGTGCTCAAGCAGACACAGATCAACACCCACAGATTAGTGCCGGGGCCCCACGCAGTTAAACTGTGACGGGAGAGGAAACACTCACTGCAGGATACGACGCACAATTAATGGAGTGATGACATTATACATTTATTCATGAGTTATTAGGATTCACGACCCGAGGAGTTGCATCCCAGCTCTGCCAAGATGCCGAGGATCCTTCAGTCTGTTCCGTCCTCATAAAGAAAATAAGTTCATTAAGGAAGAGCTGAGACTGAAGCTTAGAGCGCAACAAGACTGAAGTCTGCAGCATCGACACCGAGATCGTTAGAGTGGAGGGAAACGTTTAATTTTATGGTTTAAATTAAACTGTTGGACGGAGAAAATAAAAATTCACAACAAACTTTACTTTTTACAAAATGTCCTTTGATCTTTACAATGAACAAACAGATGGAACCTTCTAAAGGTTTATTTATGCAGCAAGATGCTGCCAGCTATCCATTCATCTGTCCATCCATCCATCTGTCCATCCATCCATTCATCTGTCCATCCACCCATCTGTCCATCCATCCATCTGTCCATCCATCCATTCATCTGTTCATACATTCCATCTGTCCATCCAGCTATCATCTATCCATCATCCACCAATCCCTCCATCTGTCCATCTATTTTTCCATCCCTCCCTCTGTCCATCCATGTGTCTGTCCATCTGTTCATCCATCCGTCCATTCGTCTATCATCTGCCCATCCATCCAACCAGCCATCCATCATCCATCCATCCATCCATCCATCCATCCATCTATTTGTCTCCTCCAGATAAGACAAGACAAGATCCTCCAGGAGGATCTTGGTCCCAGGTCAAAGAGGACACATTATCCCTCCCATCAAAACTTGCCTAAAAAGCTTCTGAGGGAGGAGTCCAGGAGGCATCCTAATCAGATACCCAGTCCATCTCCTGACTGGACAACCATCCATCCATCCATTATCTTTTACCCGCTTCTTCCATTTTGGGTCACGGGGGTCACCGGTGCCCATGTCCAGCAATCACAGTGCGAGGGACCCTGGACGGGTCACAAGTCCATCACAGGGCCACATAGAGTCAAATGAGACAAACAACCATTCACTCTCTCACTCACACCTAGGGACTATTTAGAGTTACCCATCAGCCTAACATGCATGTTTTTGGTCTGTGGGAGGAAACCGGAGTACCAGGAGGAAACCAACGCATGCACGGAGAGATCATGCAAACTCCACCCAGAAAGGCCCCCGGACCGGGATTTGAACCAGGGGCCTGCTTGCTGAGAGGGAGCAGCTCTACCAGTTGCACCACCATACTGCCCCCTGACTGGACATATACTATTTTTTTTTTTGCTTTGATTTTAGTTAGATCATCTCTTTTAGGAAGAGGCTTGACTGTAGATGAACTACTAAATCAGAAGCTTTGCTTATCGTCTTGGCTTCTTCTTTAACACTGAGGTGTATGAAGTAAACTATGGCCTCCAGCTCCGGAAAAAAATAGACTTTAACTCCTCCATTTGAGCCAGACTCACCTGGGGAGCATTCTACCCTTTTCCCTTCTTTGAAAACCATGACCTCAAACTCAAAGGAGCAAACTCTTATGTCAGCCACTTAAACCTCAACTGAAAACCTCTCCAGTTCATGCTGAAGGTCATATCTTGTTGACGGCGAGAGAACCACGCCTGAAAGAAACAAAGACAAGATCCTGAGGTGTCCTAACCAGAAAACCACAACTGCACCGTGAAATTCTCTTCATGATCCACAAATAGCATTAGAGACCCTATCAGGGAACAAGCTTAACTTTCTGCCAATAATGTGGACAATAAGGACAGTTGTCCTCAAAACTACCTTGGGAACCCCAAACTCCTTCATGCTCCTATGTATGGTAATGCTACATGGTCAGAAGCTTTCCCCTGAACCACATCTCACATGTGGACAGGAGTCCCTTCGCATCAAACATAAAAAATAAAGGAGGATGCACACAGCCCACATGAATCTTGGTGCCATGTACAGATTTTATAGTTGTCCAAACCGATCTTTGCTCACCCTCCTTGCCACTTCCCTCCTCACCTAGAGGTGATGAACTGGCGTGGAAGACTACCATCATTACGTCACATCATCAATTAGTCTCATCTCTTACTGTGGAGACATAACATGCCCTCTGACCACACTAACAGCTGTCTCACTGTGCCCTTGCCCATATATAATAACCTCCCGTGACAGAAACAGGGGAAAAACAGCAAAGAACTGATATTGCCACGCGGAAAGTCACGCCAAACAAATGGAGTTTGTCTGAGAGCTGACACGTCACATCTTGCAGCAATCATGACCTCATCAGCTCCCAAACCTGACAAGTCTGTCACGTCTCTAAAATCTGGCATGGATTGGTTGTAATACCTAATTTGATTAATTTGAGACCAGCATGAAGATATTGCATTTCAAAATGTAAAGCAGAACCTAATAAAAGGCAGGGATCTCTCAAATCATCGTTCTGACTGTAGTTATGCTCAGATTTGCAATTTTGGGGCAGATTTTAAAATTCAAGCAGACGAGTGAACAAAACTATCAAATCTCCCCTCAGGAAGCCTGAACTTTGTTAATGCGAGAGCTGCAGGGCGCTAAATTATCTGCAAAGTTTCAGTGCAGCGAAACAAGAAATTATGTGTGTAATGCTTTGTGTTGCGTTTGTCTTCATGAGGAGGAAACTAATCCCCCTCTACCTGCTGCGTGACGTGCACATGATGAGAACAGCATGATGATAAAAAGCAGTGATGCTAGTGCAAATAAATACAAACTGTCTGTTTAATCCATATTTACTGTGAGGATTAATCGTTTGGAAGCAGGTGTTCTAATAATTCTCATTTTGTCTTCTGAGTTTTTAACCACAACCGAGGAAAGTTGCTGTGAAAACCAACAGGATCTTTGTTGTGTAGTCTAATATTAGTTTGAACTTTCTCGCCTCGTCCGGCTCCCAGCGGACCGCCGGCCCGGTGCGCAGGAGGTGACGGGGTCAGCTCGATGCTCGGGGCGGCAGCAGCAGGAAACCAGGCAGAAATGGGTCAGCGGTGAGAGAAAAGGTGGCAAGCTGAAGCCAAGTTTAACCACTCGGTCCAGATGAACCGCACGCACACACACGGTCTGGTTGGTTGCAAAGTATTTTAAAAAGACGTGAGGATTCACAAAATAAATAAATACATCATCTTGTTATTTGGAGTTGATCAATGTGATTAAAAGTGTCACGTTCTGAGGGCAGTTGTAAAACCATGTAAACCTATAAATTAGGGATTTACGAGGTTTCTGACAGTCACTGAACGCAACAATAATGCCTGAATCTCTAAGAAAGTACCGTACATGTCGCACTGCCATATAAGTCACATCATGACAAATATGGCTAATAAAGTGGAAAAAAAAAGTCACTTCGCCGTATGTTGCATCAATTATGCGTCACCACTGACGCGTCATGTTTGTTATGCGTCACTGCTGACCCCCCAGAAACATGGGCATGGTGTTGTGCCAAAAATCGATTGGCTGACAAATGGCAGCCGCGGAAGCGTGCATGGGAGGACTTTATCAAGAATTTAACATGATTAACACTTAAAAACAATTATTTGTTTGCTTGAAATTTTAGCAAAGGTGTGTCTCAGTTTAACATTTCCTTAATATATGCACTTTAATGGTTAAATCAGCTGGATTTCACCTGGGCAGCGTGGAAAAATACAGCTGATCTGACGTTTGCTCCAGGAGTTCTGGGGCGAGATGAAGGTGGCCTCTATGGCAAGCCAAGTGTCTCATTAATATCTGCTTTTACCTATTAATGAGACACTTGGCATGCCATATTACTAGAGGGCCCTCTAGTGGCTGAAAATGGTAGTGTTCAATATTTTTCATGTCAGAATGAATGAAATTGTAGATCTCAGCCAAAAATTGGGTAAATATGGGAAAAAAGTATATTAGTCACTTTGGTGTATAAGTCGTAGGACTTGCAAATTTATGCATAAAGCTAAAAATACAGTTATCAATCACGTGTATGTCTACAAATAATTTATTTTTAAAGTCAACTCAGTTTAAGGCAACCACACAGACAGCTGAACGTGTGAAACACAAAAATGGCTAAAACACAGCTTAACTCAGCTCATTTGACATAAACTGGCCTAAGCAACACATTTTGAGCTCTACACATTCTTCAATGATTTGTACATTAACTGTTTTCATCTATTCTGTTAAAATCTCCCATTCACCACATGTTAAAGAAACTTTTAGAAAGTAATAATTAAATAAAAACGTCTAAAACTCTCTACCATTAAGTCATCCCAGTTCAAGATGGCTGCCATAGAAGACTGGTGGATGCAGAAATGGCTTCAACTCAGTCAATGATACTAAACTAAATGTAGTGTGGTCGTAGCTGAGAGTCAAACTCAACACGTTTTCTGAGTGCCATCACAGCCCGTGATGATATCACATGAGCTGTGTACAAGATTTGACCAAACTCTGTCTGTTCTTATCAAAATCAAATCTTAATCGCTGAATTTGACAAAAAAGGCGGTGGGCAAAGTGTTTTACTTTAAGGTCCAACTGTGACCAAGTTTAACACAACTTACTTAAAGTTGTTGAAATGTCTTGAAAACAGACAAACACATGTTGCTTCTCATTATTTTTCTACTTTCTCTACAAGTCCTCATCTTCTGTCCTCACTGACCCCTGTCCTCAGTCCAACTCCCTCCATGTCCTCTCTAACTGCATCCATAAATCTCCTCTTTGTCTTTTTCCTGGCAGCTGCAATTCAGAATCAGTATCTGAATCAGAATAAGCTTTATTATCATTGTACCGAGATACAGTGAGATTATGTTCGTACAGTTATCCGAAAGATGGGCGGAGTGCACGTAGCTGCTGCTCCTTGAGAGCGCAGCCCCTTGTCTTTTCTCTGAATACTATTTTAGATTGAAAAGGGGAAAAGGCCATGAGGTTAGGATAGTGGCATCACAAAAAAGATCTCTTCACACCTTGTCCCATCAGGACACGATTTAAGACATAAAAAAAACTGCCAGCAAGCACATCATTAGACACATTACATATACATTTGATGGCAAGGTGGTGAGATTTGTCCATGAAGCACTTCCAGATAGACCTTTTCTTTATTTTACACATAATCCAGGAAAAATTTGATAAGTCGGCCTGTTTTCAAGACCAACCGGGGGAGTTGGATTCAGATAAGCCACAATTGTTGATTTTTTCAGACAGGCTCTTTTTTTCTTGTCAGCCTTGAGCCCTGCTGGTACATTCAAAATCCAAAATGACCAAATTAGTGGGCATTCCACTGGTCTGTGCCTAGGAGGCTCCTCCCAGGTCGTCTCCAACATGCTGGCAAGTCCCAAAGCCACAGGTGGCCTGTGATTCTTACAAATTGCTTCCATCTTACGGTTTATCTTGTAAATCAGCTGATTTTGAGTACTCGAAGCATGAACCAAAACTTCACACAGACTTGGCAGTTTTGCCATTGCTGGCAACATCCTTCTACCAGTATACCCACTGTCCCTCCTTTGGACATGTCCAAACCATCTCAGTCTGGTCTCTAACTTTATCTCCCAGTTGTTCAACCTGTGCTGTACCTCTGATGATCTCATTCCTATCTTATCCATCCTTGTGACTTCTAAGGAGAACCTCAACATCTTAATTTCTGCTACTTCCAGTTCTGTCTCTTGTCTTTTGGCCAAGTCTCTGTCTCCAGATCATACAATATAGCTGATCTCACCACTGTCTTGTAAACCTTGTGACTTTTGATTCCACCCTTTTGTCACAAATTTTTAGCCGTTTCAGTAAAAATGGCGCCAATGTGTCACTCAGATAAGATTTTTTAAGGTCAAGATTTCTATTGTCATTCGCATCACATGTGATACATGTGATGGAACGAAACTATGTACAAAGGGTCCCAGTTACATCCAACAAAAATACAAATTGTAAAGAAAAACAGTAATAAGATTTAAGATATGAACTAAGAAATACACTAAACTAAGAATATACTAAGCACTAATAGTACATAACAATATTCTGAACAACAGCAGCACTGGACCATTTTTGGTCCCACCACAGCTCCCCACGTTACATAGTTTGTATCGGTAACATCCAAAATTCCTATATATTAAAAAAAAAAAAATCAACTTATGCCTGTTTTTGTTGTGCCTGAGACCAACACAGAATTTCATTATCTTCAAAACGGACTCAAATCTTACAAAGGAACATATTTACTAATGTTGAAACAAAACAAAAAAATTTGGCTTTGCTTTCATAGCCATTAGCCACACATGCTACAGATTCCTTTTTTAGCTGCATCAT
Source organism: Nematolebias whitei (assembly GCF_014905685.2). Lineage (NCBI taxonomy): Eukaryota > Metazoa > Chordata > Actinopteri > Cyprinodontiformes > Rivulidae > Nematolebias > Nematolebias whitei. The sequence goes on along the minus strand of NC_056513.1, from coordinate 8,315,912 downwards.
TAGACTTCCCTCAAAGGCTTTGCTTTATTTTTTAACCGTTCTTTGGCTTGGATTATTTTCTTCAGGAGCTTTGGATGCACACACATGGCCTGACAGCTTCCCAGCCGTGTCACCGAGGATCATATTTGATCCGTCTGACATCTCTAACTCAGATGGTACTCTGAAGCTAAACAAAGGATCTGCATTAATCTGACTGCAGAGGTGTCAAAGACTGGAGGACACGTGCTTTTAGAATGAGAGAAACACCTCGCTGAATTAGCCATTGTTAATTAAAATGCCATGCTTGCTGCTGTACACGTCGCACCATCGTATAAGTCGCATCAGTCCACATATGTCAAATAAAGTGGAAAAAAACATAAATACGCATCTTTGCCGTATAAGTCACAATTATTATGTGTCACCGCTGATGCATTGTGCTTGTTATGTGTCACCACTGATCACCCAAAAATGTGGGCCGGTGTTGCGCCAAAAATCAATTGGCTGCCAAATGGTGGCCGCAGGACCGTGCATGGGAGGACTTTAACAAGAATTTAACAAGACTAACACTTAAAAACAATTATTTGTTTGCGCAAAATTATAGCAAAGGTGTGTCTCAGTTCAACATTTCCTTAATAAATGCACTTTAATGGTCAAATCAGCTGCATTTTGCTTTGGTGGCATGGCGAAATGCAGCTGATTTGACGTTTGCTCCAGGAGTTCCAGAGCTCGACAAAGGTGGCTTGGTATGGCAAGCAAAGTGCCTCATTAATAGCCACTTTTACCTACACTTGACACTTGGCTTGCCATGTTACTTGAGTGCCCTCTAGTGGCAGAAAATGGTAGTGTTCAATATTTTCCATTTCTGAATGAATGAAATCGTCAGATTTCAGCCAAAAATGGGGTTATAAATATGGGGGGGGGGGGGAGTTGCATTAATGTACAAGTCGCAGGCCATGCTAATTTATGTAAAAAAGGTGTGGCTTACACAGTTAAAAGTATGGTAGTAGCTTCATGTTTGTCTGCACGCTGCTTGAAGTGCAGAGATAAAGGCAGAAACCTTGAGCAAATTACTGAGAAAGATGGAGAGATTTCAGGAAGCAGACAGGAAGTGCACACGTTTGATTAGACGGACACAGAGAGGGGTTTTTGTTTGGTGCGATGGTCGTTAATTAGCTGCACAGTTCAGAACAATCTCATCTTCCCCCGCTGAGATCCTCCTCTCCTGCACGCCATCAACCACATGGCAGCACCTTCATCACGCATGGTGGCCCTCATCATCACACCGCACGTTCATCTCCAGAGATTAGTGACAACACCCCCACCCGCCCCACACCCTCCGTAATTAGCTCTCATGGTCCAGAAGTGTAATCAAAACGATGCCAACACAAAGAAACACTAAAACCGAGTTGTGTTAGAACACACACCTGCTGACACACGAGGGCCTGCTGTCAGCCGTCCTTCAGACTCGTCTGCTGCGGAGGAAACGTCAACTCCAATCAGTATTTTCACTGGAATTTGTATTTTCACGAACACCGTGGCCTTTAACTGCAGATCAGACGAGAAGGTCAGATCCATCAGGGAGGATCCGTCACTCACAGCCAGCGAGAAAACAGAAACTCCAACTTTCACCACAGCTTCCTTTTCATCTTTCAAAGACTTCATAACTTTGAAAAGATTTATTTAAACTCACCTACAGGCGCCTCCGAGTTCTATCCTGGTTTTCTGACGCTGATTTTTTTTTTATTTCTGCTCAACTTTTTTGAATTTGTTCTATAACTTTCTTATCTTTAGTGGATTTGTTCTCATTGTTTGATGAAAATCGCACGTAAATACACGCATGACAAAACATCCTCGCATGTTAGTTGGATGCAAAAAAGTAATCTTAAACATTTGAACATTCATCATTTATATTTATATGACTGCAGAGATAAAATATGGAGGTAGCCTTCTTTGACGACACCCCTCATATGTGCCAAAGATTAAATAAAGATGTGCTCTGTTTGCATTCACAGTATTTGTTTTAAATGATTCTCAGCTACTACCACACCAATTTCAGCTCAATATCTGAATCGGTGATTATCTGTATCAGCCATCTTGAATGACCCAAAGGTTAATCAGTCCGTTGGTTACTTGAGAGTTTCAGTAAAGACCTTTGGTGGTATTTTGCTAACAGTGCCAAGATTTGTAGGGATACAGACCCAGGAACACACAGTGATGAGGAGCTGAAATAAACTTTAAGCTTTTAGTAAAACAACCAAAACGTTAGAAAAGTTGACGTGGCAGCAAAATACACGAAGACATGAAGGAAGAGCCAACATGGCAGAAAGCAGAAATAATAGTGGACAAATGGAAAATGAGCACATATAAAGGCTGAGGTGGAAGACAAAGTGGCTGCAGCTGAGACAGATGACAGGGCAGGTGATGAAACCTAACTTCCTGTGTGAACCCGTCTGATCTCGTAGCTTTTTTGCACCAGAAGATGCAGGAGCTCCTGTCGTCCCCCCACCCCGCTCCCACCACGCTCCCTCATTTCCTATTAGCCGTGTCAGTGATGTCATAGAAGGCTGACAAAGAGCAGAAGTCATCTGCAGCCCAGGCTGCTGTCGGTAACGACACACGTTAGCCCTTAAAGTCATTGGACAGAGGCATCGTCAACTATTACAGTTCAATTCAAAATTGCTTTTTAATCCCAAATAAAAATTAAATGTTGTAACTCATTATCCTGGTTTCATTAAAACGTTGTTCTAGATGCTGATGGCTGTGGGCAGGAAGGATCTCTCGTCTGTCTTACAACAGATCTGAAGAAGCCTCTGACTGAAGACACTGTTGTTGTATGACCGTCTGATGAAGAGGATGCTGAGGGTTGTCTATATTGTTCTTCATTTATGAAGAATCCTTTTTTGTACAATCATCTCCAAAGGTTCTAGAGGAGTCCCCAGAACTGAGCCATCCTTCTTTATGAGCTTGTTGATCTTTTTTCAAGTCACTTGCTCTGGTGCTGCTCCCCCAGCAGATGATGGCAGAAGAGATAGCGCTCTCTACAACAGACTTATAGAAGATATGCGGCATCTTGCTGCAAACACTGGAGGACTGAAGCTTCCTCAAGAAGTACAGTCTGCTCTGTCCCTTCTTCCCCATATGTCAAACTCAAGGCCCGGGGGCCAAATATGGCCCTTCTTAACAGCTTCTCTGGCCCCACAAGATGATATTTTCAAAGTAAAAATATTTTTGTCACTTGACATTTCACTACAAAAAAACAGCATATTTTTTAATAAGTGAAGACGTCTCATGAAAGCTGGCCAACTTTGAAGCCACGAAAAATTAGTTAGATTTTTCCATTATCGTTGAATTTGATGCAAAAAAGTCAAATGGGAGTGAATAAATGCTTGATGAGGAACCTGCAACCAAGAAAAACATCTGACTGGAGGCAATGTATCGACTGAAATTGGTCCTTGCCTTGAAATAAAATATTAATTTTGCCTCAACCCCCTTTATAACTGAGTTTGACACCCCAACTTCAAGTATCTTTATTATCCCCAAGGGGCAATCTGTTTCACAGTCAGTAGGCACACAAAACATCCATACCAAACACTGAGACATTAAAATAACAATACATGAAATCATCATTTACTTTTCCTTTCAAGCACAGACACAAGTAGTTTCCTCAAACTGGTGAACTGATTAAAATATGATACATAAAAACTAAAGAAGACACATACAAAAAAACAAAACACCAATTAACTCTTGAGAAAAATAAACAACCAACCTCAATATTAAACGCTTGGAAACTTGATATAAAATAAAACAGAAATAAAACAAACACACCTTGTTGGATGTGTGTTACCAAAAGGAATTGGGCTGATTTCTTCCATTCCAGCTTCTTTTTTAACTATTTTCTTTAACTTAAAGCCTGTGCTTACTTGATGCTAATCTAACACAACTGCTACTGACTGACTTCTTCTGACACCTGAATGCAGTGCCATCTACAGGCGGTGTGTAAAACTACACAATTAAACAAATGCTACAAGCCATATGAACATGAAACATAAAATAAACTGTGGCAGTTGCAATCATTGTTCACTGAGAAGCCTGACCTCTGCAGGGATCAATGGGTTTTTCAGTCTGTTCGTCCTACGTCCGGGCAGCAGATACCTGCGTCCAAGATGGAAGCAACCTGAACTCACCATGGAGTGGGTGATCAGGATCTGCCAGAATCAGCCTGGCTTTGTTCACTGACCTCACCTTGTGCAGATCAGTGAGGTTCTGTAGGGCTACGCCAGCAGTTTTGCGTCACACGGCTTCACTGTTGCATCTTCAGTTCAGTGAAATGTTGAGGTAGTAGTTGAGCTTTTGAGATGTTAATCAGCTGCTCCCGGTTTTAAAAAGCCACTTTGTTGTTATGGTTATGCATCATCACAAATGTCCAAAAGTAAAAAGATTTCGGTAAAAATCCTTCCAGCTTCACAGCATCCAATACCGAAGGAAATAATCATCCGGAAAAAGCAATTTACATCCAGAAGAAGAGAAATTAAAGTTTTCAAAAGCAATATCCCAGAACGAATGTAACAGAGCGACTCCAACATGCAGCCACCTTGAGCGGCGCAATTCTAGAATAATGACCTCATGTCTTTAACTCGGTATGAAAGTGGTTCTGAAAGAAAGCTTTTGGTGTGTCTCCTGTTACTTCAGAATGTATGGTCCATGTCCAGTGAGGACAGAACCAAACGAAGTAAATGAGAAACAGTTTGTGTTTCACTTGAAGCTCATGGAGCAGAAGTCACCTACATCTGCTCAGGGACAGGAGTGCTATGAACAGACTGTCAGGCCAACCTTTCATGTTACAACTTTTAAAATATTAATAATAATAAGAAGAAGAAGAACTGTAGGGACTTATAGAATAGAATACCGGTGTTCTTATGATTTATTTGCACTCGTGAAATGGGTCACCTTAATGTTTATGTTACCTAAATCCAACTCAGACAGAGAAGAGTAAATTTTCTTGATACCTGACATAACTCTACGCACTGAGAACCAACATTTGTTGAACATAATGGTACTTCTTCCAGTTATTTAACGGTCAACAATGGTGTACCACAAGGCTCAGTTTTAGGACCCACCCTCTTCACAATCTACACGTAGATCAGACCATCCTTGACGCACCCTTACATTTCTATGCTGATGACACAGTTGTTTATTGACGAGCTAAAACAGTTGCTAAGATTTTCTAGCTTTTGACATGATCCAGTCAGATTTGTTCCGCCTCAAACTTGTCCTAAATGCCAACAAAACCAAAGGGATGTTGTTTTCAAACAGGAAGTCGGTCCCAGCAGTTCTTCCTTTGATTTTATCCTCAAATGGTGCTCCTATTGAGTTTGTCGATTCCTACAAATATTTGGGTACCTTGGTCAACTCGCATCTCTCTTTTAAGCTTCACGTGGAAAACTTGGTAAAGAAAGTGAAAGTTAAACTGGGCTTCTTTTTCAGAAATAGATCCTGTTTAACTCTGAATGCTAGGAAACGCCTTGTGACTGCGACTTTCCTTCCCTCCATGGTGACATTATTTACATGAACACCCCTACAATGTAACGTTCTTATACAGAACTACTACAGAACATCTGGAAGTGTTCATGGACAATCTCACCGCCTTTGCCGCCTCCCCTCCCCCTGCAGAATGTCTGCGTCACTGTGTTTTATGTGCGGGGTCTTTTTTTCAATTTCTGGCACTCTGCCTCGGCCAGGGCTTAGTGTCAGTTATGAATTTTTTTGCCTCCTCACCCTGTTGTCACTTTTCTCTACTTTTTGTCTGTCTAAACAAGTCTCACTTGTAAATGAGTCCCCGAGGCTTAATGTGATCAATCTGTCTAAATAAAGGTTGAATGAATACAAGCACCCAGCAGGTGTTGGATGCTGCCTATCATGGTGCGCTAAGATTCATAACTGGCTGTAACTACCGTACCCACCATTGCACCCTGTATTCACTGGTTAACTGGTCATCATTAACTTCATGCAGACTCTCACTGGTACATTTTCATCTTTAAATCACTTCTTGGTTTGTTGCCTTCATATATCTCCACGTGTCACTGTGTGAGTGCAGCTACAGCGTGCGCTCTCAGGACATTATTACCTGCAGTGTTCCCTCAGTGTGGACTGAACTTGGCAAAAGGGCCTTCTCCTACTCTGCTCCTGTTTCCTGGAAAATCTTGCAAAAATATCTGAAGCTCTCGACCTTGACTTCTCTAGGTGGCTTCAAACATCTGCTTAGTTCATGGGAAAAACCAATGCAGATGTTCCTGTTTTTAATATTCTACATCGCTTTATGATCTAGCTGTTTTGTTTTAAATTTTGTTTAAAATACCATTTTCTTTCACTTGTTTTTCTCAATTTATATGCTTTATTTTATGATTGTCCACTCTTGTCATCACTCTTTGTTAAAATCAGGTCTCTCTTGTAAATAAGTCCCTGAGGTTCAATGGGATTAACCTGTATAAATAGAGGTTGAATGAATTTGTTTTTTACTCAGATTCTTAGTTATAAACAGGTCTATCTTGAAAATGATTCCTCATGACACAGTGAGACGAATAAAATAAAAATGTCAAAATCCTGCAACACAAAGCAGAAATAATTTAATAGCACAATAGCACATGCTTATTTTAGACTATTAGTTTAATGAAGGATGATGAAATCGAACGTGAAAACGTATCATGAAAGAATTAATTAGAGTTAAAAATAATTACACACATAACTGCATTTAAGAGAGAGGATTTTTACCAGAGAAAACAGAGAAAGATGAATTTGAGAAACCATAGAATATTGGAACTGTTGAGTGAAACTAAGTTTCGTTACAAAAAAATGTGAAAACTAAAAGTGATGTTGGAGAACTTCAGAGGATTAAAGCTTCTGAAACATTTATAGATTTGTCTAAAATAATAAAGAGCTGTAAAAAGTGACGGCAGTCAGATCCAAATGAAAGTCTTCGTCTTCTACAGGCCTGGTACCATGAGCAGCCTCGACTTTTACAAACCTAATCTGGGACATAAAGATTAAACTAAGTTGGCTGGTGGCATTTCATTTAGGGAAAAAGATAAACGGCAGCAGAGAGCACCCGGTGGTTTCAGTTTTGTGCCGCGAGGCAAAGCCACCATCTTCTTTCAGCCTGAGCAGAATGCAGGACTCTGATCAGCATTCAGGCCTCATTCAGATTCAGCCCACAGCTGCCAGACCTCCATAAACACAGCCAGAGGGTCTCGAGTCCAGACTCCGTCACCCCCCAGCACTGATTCAGGATGGGCCGGCTCATGTGAGCTGATTACCTCCCAAAACGATTTAAGCCACCTCAGAATCATTACTTTAATGCATATTGGTGCAAAATACAAATGTGTAAGATTACAAGAAGAAAATCTCATTTTTTATGGAGTTATTTGTTCCAAAAATGAAAAAAAATGTGCTCAAACTTAGGAAGTGCTGTGGAATCATCAGACATGTATGCTAGTCAGCTTTGTAGAATAAATAAAACTTGTCAAATCTTTTTGTTTTCTATCTGAAGTTAATCTGATGAATGAACTCAATGCAGCTTTGTAGATTCTTACATCGTCGTTATATGATGACCGAAGAGAAACTACGGAGATAAATTAGCCTCAAAAGCAGTCACACAAATATTCCACAAGATCAACAAATGTGTCTTTTCCTAATAACGCAGTAAGTCCAGTAACACTCAAATGTCCTAGTTTTTCAGCAGTCTTGAATGCAGCATTACCTTTAAAGTCACATTCGCATGCAGCTGATCTGTCAGCAGCGGGTGATTTGTGCACAGTTATTTGACAACTTGTATGTGCAGAATGTTCTAACTTGTGCATGTTGGAATATAAACATTTTACAAACTGTTAATGCATTTGTGAATCTTGTGGTGCGCTTGTGGGCCTTATTGTACGCATAGAAATCACTGTGGGGAAAAAATCACTGTAATGCCAATTTGATTAGTGATATGTGCTGCTGATTATCCATGCTACTGATCTCATGCTGCTGATATCATGCTGCTCATCTCATGCTGCTGATCTCATGCTACTGAGCTCATGCTACTGATCCCATGCTGCTGATCTCATGCTGCTGATCTCATGCTACTGAGCTCATGCTACTGATCCCATGCTGCTGATCTCATGCTACTGATGTCATGCTGCTTATCTCATGCTGCTATATTCATTCATACCCATCTACTCACAAAGACTCATGTTCGGGCTGCTGTTGTTACGTCGAATTGTTTGACACTATTAGTATTTAGCATTTATCTATGATCTATTAGCTTACTGTTTGTCGTTTGTTTATATCTTAGATCCTTATTTACTGTTTCTTTTTAGACTTTATATTTTTGCTATTATTGGATGTAACTGGGAGTGCAGCACGGTGGTGCAACTGGCAGAGCTGCTGTCTCTCAGCGAGCTTGTTGCAGGTTCAAATCCCAGTCTGGGGACCTTTCTGGGTGGTGTTTGCATGTTCTCTCCGTGCATGTATGGGTTTTCTCTGGGGACTCCAGTTTCCTCCCACAGACCAAAAACATGCATGTGAGGCTGATTGGTAACTCTAAATTGTCTCTAGGTGTGAGTGAGAGAGTGAATGTTTGTTTGTCTCGTTTGTCTCTATGTGTCCCTGTGATGGACAGGAGACCTGTCCAGGGTGTCCCACGCATCTTGCACAGTGCTGGCTGGACATGGGCACCATTGACCCCCGTGACCCAAAAAGGAAGAAGCGGGCAAAAGATAATGGATAGATGGATGTAACTGTGACCCTGTGTACATAATTTTGTTCCACCTCGTGTACCACATGTGGTGAAATGAAAATAAACCTACTTGAACTTGAACAAATCCTCTTGTAGCTTCTGTGACTACTTTTGCAACTACCGTACTTTCCGGCGTGTACGTCGCTCCAGAGTATAAGTCACATCAGTCAAAAAAAGCATCATAAAGAGGAAAAATATACATATAAGATGCTTTGGCGTATAAGTCGCATTTATTATGTGTCACCACTGACCCGTAGTGTTTATTATGCATTTATTTAATGGTCAAAACAGCTTCATTTTGCCTGGGCAGCGCAGCGCCATTCATCCATTCATCCATCGCAGCCAGAGCCAGCGTTCCTCCGCCTGCACCAGCTGAGTGAAGCGAGCGAGCACAGGAGGACTCACTGTTGCAGTTCTTAGAAAATTAAAGCGTCAGTCAAAAATTTCATTATGAATATGGAAAAAAAAAACGTATATAAGTCACTTCGGCGTATTGGTCGCAGGACGGACAAATTATACAAAAAACTGCAACTTCTACACCAGAAATTACAGTAATTTATCTCCATATGTCTCTTCCAAGTGTTTGATGAAAATAAATCCTCTCAGGGTCACGAACAAGTCAATGATATGGGAAAGGAAATCAGTCTTAGAGTCAAAGAGAAGGTGGAGGAGCTGGGGAGATGCTTTCACTCCCTGTCCTTGGGGAAATCTCCCTCCATCTGGGGGAATCACTGAAAGCGGAACTGGTTCCTGTGCTCTAACAGGCCCTTAATTTGGTGAAGCATATGCCGCCGCTTAGCCCCTGGAATCAGTTCACATGACAGAAATTAGTTGTTCTGGTGGACATTAGTTTGTAGACTACATGAGGCATAAACTGTATTGCTCGTAAGTTTTGTAATATCTCCCAAACATGTTCGTTTTTTTTTTTTTTACCTTCCAATTTCAAACACGGCAGTTTGCATGCTGCAACGCAGGAGTTTAAATATTATTATCTCAGTTCATTTTGTATAAACCATTAAAACCTTTCCTTCAGTATATGGAGTGTAGGTTAAATTATAATACAATTAATAAATCAAAAACTATGTTTGTGTGAGATTAACAGATGGAAGAAGAATTAAATGTCATGTAAGAAATAAAAATAAAAAATATGAAACTGTGATTGCTTAAACAAAAATCAGTCATTCCTGAGTCCACACAGAGGTTATAATTCTCTTATGTGAGAGCTAGTAGAGTCTGAAACCACAAAGTTGAACATTTTTGTTTGTTCAAACTGGTGCATTTTCACAATGAAAATGATAAAATAACATTTTAAACATGAAACTTTTACATTTTAGGCCTCCGAAAAAGATGCATGTATCAGCATGTTTCAGGACTGTGGCTAAGCGTTAGAAAAGCCACACAGGAGTTGAACGTGCGACCTCCACACAGGAAGAGCCCAGGTCCAAACTGGGAATTGAACCAAGGAACTTATTGCTGTGATTCAACACTGCTAACCACTCAGCTTATTACTTCTGCCATTACTGCAGAAATCGTCATATCTTAGTAATTCTAGGTTTGCTTAGATTGCTTTGCTCTGGCGGCCATCTTGAATCAAACACGCTAGGTATTTTAGTGCATGTCAACGTTCTCTTTTTGCTTCCTTCACACATTTTCCAGCTCTGCTACAGGTTCCTGTGATCTGGCTCATCTAAGGCCTGTTGGCTCACTGTTTGTCTGCCTCCTGAGAGAACACGTTGCACACGGCTGAATGATCCGCTTCACAACGACCCGATGCAGCAGAGTATAAACTTAATAAAATTAATTTAAACTGCTCCCTAGCTGCTATTCAGCATTCAGATGGTTTCAGAAGGAGAACCCCGCTGTCCTCCTCTGTGGATCAGAGCTTCTGGACAAAAATAATCTATATGTGAATATTTCGTAACATGTTTGAATCGTTGAATATCTGTGCTGTGCACAGGACTGTCAACCTGTTTCAAATCTGTTCAGAGATCAAACAGGTGGAACAGTGAGTAGATGATGAATCAGGATTTGTTTTCCTGCAGGAAAACACAATTACTTTAATTAACTAGAGAAATTGCATTTCCTGCGAACATGCAGTGTGAACGCTTATTGCAGAAGAACTTGCAGAAAAACAGCTGAAATTAGCTAAAACATGCTGAAATGTAGCTGAACTGGAAGAACAAGCCTAAATTAGCAGAAGAAAGCAGAAAGAACAAATATTTGCTGAATTAGGTTTAAACAAGTAGAAATGAGTGCAAAAAAATTTGAATTAGTTGACAAAGCTAAAAATGACAAAAACAGATAAATAGTAGCCAAAATAGCAGAAAGAATGAAACAAGCAGATAAAAGCTGAAAGGAGAACAACAAGCTGAAATTAGCAGAAATAAGTTAAGTAGGCTGAAAGTAGCAGAAATTACCACGAGCGCACATGAATTTATCTGGAAATTGCTGAAATTAGCTAAAAAATGCTAATCAAATGCTAGCTGAATACAATGCTAATAAAATGTAAAACAAGCTTAAATTAGCAGAAGAAAGCAGAAAGAGCACGTTTGCCAAATTAGCCTGAAAAATGCAAAAATGAGAGCAAAAAGTGGAAATTATCTGAAAACAGCTGAAACTGCCTAAAATACAGCTAAAACGTGGTGAAAAGGGAAAAATAAGCTTAAATTCTAAGAAGGAAGTGGGGCGAGCACAGTGTTACTGAAGGAGATTGAAAAACGTTTAAACAAGTGCAAAAAAAGGGGGAATTACGGTAGCTGAAAAAGCCAAAATTAGCGTAAAGACAGCTAAATAGTAGCTGAGCTAGAAAAGCTGAACTTGCTGAAATAAGCTGAAAGGAGTATAACAAGCTGAGATTAGCAGAAAGAAGTTAGAAGCACAAAAATGTTGTAGTTAGCAAAAATAATCTGAAAGGAGCACAAAACAGCAGAAAAAAAAACCAGCTGAAAGCAGCTGAAAAATATTTACATTTGCACAAGGAAGCTGAAAGAAGCTGAACCCGAACAAAATGTGAAAGGAGCAGTAAAAGATTGTAAACACGTCTAAAGATTTGAAGAATGGAAAATGAGCTCAATTCATTTTCTCTGAGGGAAAAAAAAGTGGCAGAAAAGACTAAATATTTCAAAATGCTAAAGTTGTAACAATACCAATAGCCATATTAGCAGGATTGTCCTGAATGAGCTGAATATTTTAATTTGTTGAAATAGCACAAACATTGTGAAATGAGAAAGATGCTGAACATCGTACTGAGAAAGTATAGTAACTATAAGAAATGTAAACAGGATCACAATAGTGTGAATGCTTAATAAGCATTCACACTATTAAACTATTAAGTGTGTTGTTTACAGGGAAAGATATTGAACAAACCCAGTAGATCCAAACGTGTAGTGAGGGTTTACTATCACTACTATCATTATCACTATACTATCACTATTTTACTATTTATCAACCAGTTATCCATGAATCAGAATATCAATCAACCTTTCTTTAGACAGTTAAATTCCATTGAGCCTCGAGCCTCTAATATTTTGAACCACTTTGGCCAAGATTGCCTCAAACTAGTTTGAGAGTTTGAGCAGTCGACGAGGGAGAGGGCGGACTCCAGAAACCATCTTAGCACCATCAAACTGGTTGACCCATTATATGAAGGTGCTATTTACTAGACTGGGTTTATTGCAGCTCCTCAGACTGATGAAGTCCTTTGGATAAAAGACGAAATGTTTCAACACAAAGAAACCGTCCAGAGGATCTGGTTTAACTTTGTTGGATTTTTCTACCTGGATTATTGAGCATGAATCAGGATATGAAAAATATTCACTCTCTCACCCACACCTAGGGGTAATTTAAACGTATGCATGAACCTGACATGGATATTTTTGATATGTGGGAGGAAACTGGAGCATTTGGAAAAATTCCATGTGTGCACGGGCAGCACATGTATCATGTCCTTGTTTTATTTTCTAAAAGTTGGCAATCCAGCTCTGTTTGACGTATCACCGCAGCCAGAAAGTGTCTATTAGGCAATCGAGAGTGAGCTTATGTCAGGAAAATGTTAGAATTTGCTTTAGCACAGCTGGTTCCTCATTTAACTCCTACTTTAGCCCTGAGTTTATGGGAGAACATTACCGTCAGAGAAAAGAATGAAATCACTCGCTAACTGCAGAGAGATGAAGCTGCTCTATTAGCAACTGCAATAACTGGACAGATTCGATGCAGATTATTTTAATTTTTGTGAAGAACTGTGTTGCCATGCTGCTGCTTGAATGATTTTTCAACTGATGTGTAATATTTCCAACTCTCCCATACAACCACCCACACACAAACCTCTGTGTATCATTGACTGGTTTGAACCAGACCTTCTTCCTCTCTTATCAAACCTCTAACTCGCTGAGCGCCCATCACTCTGTCAGATCTGTGATGGGACGTCGGGGAGCGGGCTTCCCTTGACCTTTGACCTTGTGTTGACAACTCATCGTCTTTAAGCTGCACAGGAGACTCATCCGTGTCTGCGCTGGCATCACTGTGACATACTAAATAACCCCGGGGGGGAATCAAGCTGAAGGAGTATGGAAGATCATAAGTGCCACATTTTAATAAATGCATTAATTTTTTTAATGCATCTTTAATTAGAACTGTAAATAAATACACAGTTTGATAGTCACTTAAATGTGTCAACAAAAATATCAAATGCTTTTCCAAAAGTTTCCATTTTCTTATTTTATTAATTAGTTATTACCGTAAATTCCAGACTATTGAACGCACCTGAATTTAATCCGTGCCCACTAAATTTAAACAGAAAAAAATATTTGCACATAGTAGATATTGGATATATTATTAGATATATTATTTGTATATAAAAATCCAAAATCTTAATTCTAACCTACAAAGCTCTCAACAACCTAGCTCCATCTTACATTACAGATCTTATTGTTCCATATTTTCCTAAAAGAGCATTTTGCTCTCAGACTGCAGGTTTACTTGCGGTTCCTAGAGTTTCCAAAAGCAGAATGGAAGATCATTCAGTTAACAGGCTCCTCTCTTGTGGAACCAACTTCCAGTTTCTGTCCGTGATGCTGACACATTGTCCAGTTTTAAGACTGGGCTTAAGTTTTTCCTTTTTGATAAATCCTAGTTAGGGTTGGCTTGGGTTTCCTGAGCTATCCCTTAGTTGTGCTGCTATAGGCTTAGACTGCTGGAGGACAAACTGACCACATTTCTTCACTATGCTACCATCTTTACTAACTCTGCTCAACCTGTTTTGTATTTGTAATCACTTTTTTCTATCCTTGAAATGTGTTTTTGTCCTTCAGGTGCACCTGCACCTACACCTGGACCTGCCATTCTGTGTTTGTTTGTCTCTTTGTTTGTTTGTTTTGTGTTGTAGCAGAACACCTTGAGGTTAGCATGCGCCGACGTGCACAGCAAGAAAACAAAAAAGCTGAAAACGCACGTGATAAAAACGTGCACAGCAGTCAGCACTGTAGCAGATTTCTGTCCGACATAAAACCAAAACAAATATCTGAAACATTCTGCAATTTATTTTTTGTTCATTCGCTCAAAAAGTCTGCGAGTCAACACAAATATTTTTGTTTTTGTCAACATTTTCATTTTTGCTTTAGTCAACAAGTTCTACCCCGAGATATTTTCATGAAGGGCAAACAGTTTCTGCTGCGAGCCTTGAATTGTTTCTGTTCAGCTGTTTTAACGTGCCATATTCAAATTATTTAAAACTTTTCTTGTCAGTGTAATGTGTTTTATTTGCACTCATCATGATTAATAACTCTCCTGCGGGAACGTTCTGCAATGTCCTTCTGCTCATGTTTGTGATGTTTGATAACAGAAGCATGTATAATCACTCTTACTGTGACCAGTCAGCGAGGAACAGAAGGAACTTGTTGTTCTGATATCCTCAAGGGCTGATTGATATGACATCGATTTGATATGGTGACGCTTCTTCAGCAGAGACCTTGACTCAGATCCACTCCTTCATGCCTGCCTGTTTCACTATTTCATTAACAAATTATTAAAGGGACATGAACCCTGATGCACATACAGTACGTACCAACTGGAAGAAGACAGTGGTGTAACATCAGGAAGAAGGAGAGACAGGAGAAATATCAAGGGCTGAAAGAGGGAATGGAGCAGTTGTGGAGAGTCACAGTGTCCGTAGTCCCAGTGGTCCATGGAGCACTCGGAGCTGTGACCCCCAAACTGGAAGAGATCCCAGCAGATCCCAAGAACAACCTCAGAGATCTCAGTCCAGAAGAGCTCAGTCCCACAGAACCCTCAGAACCCAGGACGCTGGTAGAGGACCCGAACTTGAAGTGAAGTGGAACTTCCCAAGTGGAAGAAACTGGGCGACCTGGGTGCTTTTTACACAAACATTCAGTACGGTTCTTTTAATTCCCCTGTACAGAGGGAACACACGCACACCCTGAAGCTGTTAGACTAACTGCTAATCCATAACCAGGATAATCCCTGTAAGAAAAAACGAAAATCACTGTAACGCCACTTTAACTGGTGATATGTGACTTATCTGAGCTGCTGATTATTTATGCTGCTGATCTCATGCTGCAGATAGATAGATAGATAGATAGATAGATAGATAGATAGATAGATAGATAGATAGATAGATAGATAGATAGATAGATAGATAGATAGATAGATAGATAGATAGATAGATAGATAGATAGATAGATAGATAGATAGATAGATAGATAGATAGATAGATAGATAGATAGATAGATAGATAGATAGATAGATAGTGACGGAAGACATTTATGTAAAATGAGAGAAACAAAGGAGGAGGTCTCAGATTTCAACTTTCAAAAACGTATAATGCAGCTTTAGGCCTGACAATTTTCAGTCAGGTCATCTGGATGTTTTTTGTGTTTTGTTTTGTTTTTGCTGAGACATTTTATCCTTCATCCAAAGGACTTCTTCAGTCCAAGGAGCCACAAACAAACTGGAGTCCCACAACCACCATACTCCTAGTGGAAAAAAAACAGTTTGCTGGTGATAAGATGGTTTCTGGGGCCCGCCCTCTCCCCCATCAACTCCGTTAAGGCATTCATACCAGAATGGTTCAAAACACCAAATTTCATGCTCATTAATCCAGATACAGATCCAACAATGTTCAGTCATGTCATCTGGATGGTTTCTTTTCTTTCTTTTTTTTTTTTGCTTAGATGTTTTGTCCTTCATCCAAAGGACTTCTTCAGCAAACCAGCAAACAGTTTGTTTTTTCCCCATTGTGGGAGTGTGGTGTTAGTGGGACTCCAGTTTGTTTGTGGCTCCTCAGATTGAAGAAGTCCTTTGGATGAAAGACGAAACATTTCAGAAAAAAAAGAAACCATCCAGATGACCTGACTGAACATTGTTGGATTTGTACCTGGATTATTGAGCATGAACTTTGGAGCTTTAGTCCTAATACCCAGTCATTTTCATTTCTATCAGGCATTTGATCCATGTGACCAGAGTGGCCCATCTATGAATAACAAAGACCCTAACGAACCCCTATTGTGAGGCGTGATAGGACAATCTGCACATGTATGTCTTACCTCAGCTTTATAACTCGAACACCACACTCTCTGTTCTTTGAATTGAGAAAGCTCCTCGGATTAGAAGCCAAACGTCTTCTGTCCAGTTGTTTATATCTTGAACTTTTTTGAATCCTTGTCATCTTTCCTACATCCTCCTCTGTAAAATCGGAACCATTAGCCTTCATGGAGTGACTCTACAGGTTCACAGAAAATGTTCTGACCCACTCTCTCAGGGGGATGAGTAACCACGAGGAGTTTCAGGGCCATCTGTGGATGCTCTGCGCCTCCTGCCTCGAACAGACCGACCAACGCAGCTGACACACCTCTCTGAGGATGGAAGGGCAGTGAAATCATACGCCGCGCTGTGACCGCTGCACCCTGAGGCTCACAGTCAGCTGCACCTACATCTCCTCCCAGGAGCGCACCTAAATGCAGATTTGGATCATAAAAACATCATAAAAAAGGATCATAAAAGCAACAGTCTCGTTCTTTCAGGCGTGCAGCGGCCCGCTTCTTTATCTGGTGCACCGTGCAGCTCTGGGCTCAAACGCTCTCACATGAAGGAGAGTCTGGAAAGGGTTCACGCTGATCTGAGGAGCAGATTTAAGGATGCTGCAGGAAATATGCTGCAATATTTATCATTCGCACAAGTAGCTGTGCTGCGAGAGTCCGGCGGTGTCTTTTTCCTCACGCTGTGTTTGTCTGATGCCGTCATGTTTGCATCCGTCACTCGCCGACAGCAAACACCATTAATCAGAAGCTTTGCTGCTCAAACCATATGTCTGTGTGGGACGGGTCCAGTGGCATCCTTCCAGTCCACATCACCATCATCTTTGGTTTTCAAACAGCTCTCCTCTCTCTTTCTGTTTCTGCTCTCTTGTCCTGAGGCCCACATTACTCTGCATTATTTTGAAAGCTGCACGCTCCCTCTAGTGATGGACCGAGGCACTGCCCGAGGAGCCACCGGCAGGCAGTCGGCACACATCGGAGCCTGACAGGAAGAGTTCTGCTCGCTCGCTGCAGCCGGTGGCAGGATGCCGGTGGGAGCCTCAGCTGTGGACTGAGAGGAACACTTGTTTGAAGAGCACACAACAATCTGCATTAAAGAATAAACGTCGTGAAGCCCTGTTTTAAAAGATGTGAACAGAAATAAATCACTGACTAACAGGAGAGAAACACATATTTACCTGTTTTATTCATAATTAAACAGCATGGTGTGATAATCACCTGCTGCTTGAAGGATTCTGTGAAGTAGTTTCTCTCAAGTCAACTCCTCCACCTCACTGGTCTGAATGAAGCATTTATGGTCCTGCTTTTTGCAAATGTTAATTTTAACTTCCACATTTTCTGCCCAATCTGTGGGATTTACACTTTGTGTGGGAAACTCCGTTAACAACGGGATGAGTGTGTCATTACGAAGCCATCGGTCCATGTTTTAAATCAATGTTTCTCAAACTGGGGCCCCCGGGGGTCCGCGAGCCGGTGTTTGGGGGGTTTGAAAAAAAATACCATATTTTCCGCCCTACATGTCGCGCCGCCCTTTAAGTCACATCAGTCCAAATATGTCTAATAAAGTAGCAAAATCTATAAATATGTCACTTCGCCATATACGTTGCATCTATTTTGCGTCATGGGAGGGAAAAAGGAAGGAGGAATGCTGTGCATTTATTCGAAATGTAACAAGATACGCGCCTAAAACGATTATTTGTTTGCTCGACATTATAGTAAAGGTGTGTCTCAGTTTAACTTTTACTTAATAAATGCACTTTAATGGTCAAATCAGCTGCATTTCTCTGGGGTGGTGCAACAAAATGAAGCTGATTCGATGGTTGCTCCAGGCGAGCAGGACGAAGGTGGCATGCTATGTCAAGCCAATTGTGTCATTAAAAGCCACTTTTACCTATTACATGATACAACGGCATGCCATATTACTTGAGTGCCATCTAGTGGCTGAAAATGGTAGTGTTCAATATTTTCAGTCAGAATGAATGAAAACGGTCATATCTCAGCCAAAAATTGGTTGATAAATATGGGAAAAAAATCCATAAATACATCCCTTCAGCATTTAAGTCGCAGAGTATAGGGTGAAAAATATGTTGTTTGTTTGTTTGTTTGTTTGTTTACAAATATGTAGATGTTTAACAACCTGATAAAATACACCAAAATGCAGGAAATCACATCTACTTTATTCAGAATTTTCTGGGGGAGGACCCCAGACCCCATGGTCTGTTGTTTGTGTTCCAGCATCGATTGGTTTACTTGGCATGACTACTGCTGTTCTGATTCTGTTCAGTTTTATGTAAAGAGGTTTCTGTAATAATTTTGAAGAAGTGGCAATAAATTTATTATGTTCATTATGTGAATGGGTAGGACTTGCGACCCGTCCAGGGTGTACCTCACCCCTCGCACAGTGATTGCTGGACGTGGGCAGGCGGGCGACCACCGTGACCCAAAATGGAATGAGCGGGTAAAAGATAATGGATGGGTGGATGTGAATGGGTAAAGTTTTAAATTGGTTTTTGATACCGTTATTTTTCTCAAAACTGTAATTTTTTGGAAGTTGAAATTAAACATTTTGTTAATTTAGTGTCTTGAATGAAAAATACCCCATGTTTAAAAGTATAAAAATTGTATTAATACTATTAAAGAACGGTTCTTTAAGTATTTGTGTTACACAAATATGTCCATTGCATTAAAGAGACAAACTGAAGAAAAATATTTAATAAACATGAGGGTTATGGGGGGGGGGGGGTCCCTGAAACTTTTTCTCTCATGTAAGGGGACCCAAAAACTTTGAAGACCCCTGTTTAAATGATGTCGTCAGAGCACCGATAGATCATCCCTCTAAAAAATCAAGATGATTGAACAGATTTGAAAGGACCGCTTGCTTCAAAGAGGCACACACAACAAATGAAAAGGTAACTCCAGAGCGAGCGAAGCAAACTGGGCTGAACTCATCAAACACGCTTATTAAAGAACGCTTCTCACGCCACAAATCAGCGCTTCGATTTGACTCGTCTCATTTAAACACCGTCACTTCTTTACGCTGACATGTTTAAAACCAGAACAGGAACTGAAACAAGATCAATCCTCAGCATCGTTGATACCAGCAGAGTCTGAGCAGGCCACACTGATCATGTGGCGTTAATTCATAATTCATTCATTTCTGTGTAACGTTTGAAGATTACACAATAACAGAGTGGTTGTTAAATGGCTCCACCGCGGCAGGCGTTGGACATGAACAGACATGACATACGGCGTGTTTTTCATTCAACTCTCACCACAGCATGAACATAATGTCCCTGTTTTTGGCATTTTACAGGTTTCATCCTGTTTTGCTTTCATAAATTCACCCAGATGAAAAGGTCAAGCCTGCTGCAACACTGACACGACTGGCCTAATGCGATAATTAAAAAGGCCTCGGCATATGGCGGCTATCATCGACACGCTGCGAGAGGCAACGGGAGCCGTTTGAGCCTCGTCGAAGGAAAACAGACATATGTGATCGGAGCTCAAAGAAGGTCGTGATGACCGAATTTAAATCAGCCAGCTCAGATCAGATATCGTTGCATTCTGAGGGATTTAAATCAAAGAGCTCTGGGTCCAAAAATCTACTCAGTGTTCGAGAGTCAAATGTGAGTCCATCTGTCCAACAGCTCAAGCTTGGGCCAACAAGACAACAGAACAATGAGTCCAAACAGCAGCAGAGACACAACAAACTGGGTCAAAAAGAGAAGAAGCAAGGTGCTGCAGTGGTCCGGTCAGAACCAAGAACCTGAACCTGACTGGACCGAACAGAGCAGAAAGCCTTCCTCCATGTGAGACTCGTAAAGTCCTAAAGAAAACCACTGAAGGTTCTGCTAACAAGACCACACCACTAACCGAACCACAACGCTAACAGTACCATGGTGCCAACAGGACCATGCTGCTTACAGTACTATGGTGCCAACAGGACCATGTTGTTAATAGGACCATATCGCTAATAGGACCATGTCGCTAATAAGACCATGTTACTAATAGGACCGTGTTGCCAATAGGTCCATGTTGCCAATAGGACATGTTGTCAATAAGTCCATGTTGCCAATAGGTCCATGTTGTTAATAGGACCATGTTGTTAATAGGACCATGTTGTTAATAATACCATGGTGCCAACAGGACCATGTCGTTAATAGGACCATGTCGCTAATAGGACCATGTTGTTAATAGGACCATGTCGCTAATAGGTCCATGTTGCTAATAGGACCATGTTGTTAATAGGACCATGTTGTTAATAGGACCATGTTGTTAACAGTACCATGGTGTCAACAGGACCATGCTGCTAACAGTACCATGGTGCCAGCAGGACCATGTTGTTAATAGGACCATGTTGCCAATAGGTCCATGTTGTTAATAGGACCATGTTGTTAATAGGACCATGTTGTTAATAAGACCATGTTGTTAATAGGACCATGTTGCTAATAGGTCCATGTTGCCAATAGATCCATGTTGCTAATAGGACCATGTTGTTAATAGGACCATGTTGTTAATAGGACATGTTTTTAAAAGGACCATGTTGTTAATAGGACCATGTTGCTAATAGGTCCATGATGCCAATAGGACCATGTTGTTAATAGGACCATGTTGTTAATAGGTCCATGTTGCCAAAAGGACCATGTTGTTAATAGGACCATGTCGCTAATAGGACCATGTTATTAATAGGTCCATGTTGTTAATAGGACCATGTTGTTAATAGGACCATGTCGCTAATAGGACCATGTTATTAATAGGTCCATATTGTTAATAGGTCCATGTTGTTAATAGGACCATGTTGTTAATAGGACTCTAAGGCTCTTTTGGGGTGTAATTGGGACCTTGAGTACACAATTTCGTTCCACCTCTTGTACCACACGTGATGCGAATGACAATAAAGTCACCTTGAAAACAAAACAGCGCACACGTCGTCTCTCATTCGCCATACGTTGGAGTCTTATTGGCTGTAAGAGAGCAGGATTAATCCAGAGCACAATTGATTGCAAAGGCCCTCCATCTGTCTCTGTGTGACGGGACTGGGCCAACCTTCTTGGAGAAATATTGGCAGTAAGAAGCTTTACGTGGAGGCAGGAAACATGCCAAGAGCTGCCAGGTATGGAATGAATAAAATGCCTTAAAACAGGACAGCGCCATAAATGAATATTCAAGAGCCGTATTTCTTCCATTCCCACTAAAACAAAGCAGATAGAGGTTTACACAGAAGAAGTCTGCGGTGCTCTTTATGTGCTGCTCTCAGCACAACGAGCCTCTCTGCAGAAAATCACCGCGCTGTCGACGCAGGAAAAACCAGAGCTGTAAGCCGGAGAGTGTAAAAAGTGTCAGACTAAGAGTATTTAATCAGCTGCTTGTATGTTCCTACTCATTACTCAACATTATTGCTTGTTGTACCTTAACTCGAGGTGCTGTGACTCAAGCTTGGAAACAAAGTGAGGAAATAGGAAAATAACGGTTGATGGCCGAAATGCGGCCACTTGGAAACGACTCTGTTTCAGCGAGAAGACAACTTGTTTAGCTGTTGAGTGTAGTGGAAGAGACGTCAGCTCTTTTTTGTTCTCATTACAGGCTGGTTGTGTATGATTAAGTCCATTTACAGCAGATTTTAGAGTGTTTTTATATTTCTGCTTTTATGTTGCTGCTGCAAACACATGACCCGCAGGGGAGATGAGTAAGGACTAAACATTTGAAGCCCGGCACAGCTCAGATGTTTTCTTTTTCAGGTAAATAAGCGAAGAAGCTGACGATTCATCCTGTTTTTGTGTTAGTCCTGCAGCGAACATCCATTAGTGGCAACACACGTTAAAACAGGCTCTTTCTGCCATTAAACACGGAGACAAACACAAACGCATGAGCATGCCGCTGTGAAAGGACCAGCATGAAGAAGACAGACGACTCAAGTTTCACAAGTTGGAGCTTTAATTCTCAGGATTGTTTTCATGGACGTGCTAGTTTATTGTGATATGGTAGTACCTCGCTACTTCGCGGTTTGACATTCGCAGACTCGCTCTATCGCGGTTTTTCAAAGTACAGGTGAAAACGAGAAAAAAGTTGCACATGACACATGATTGTCAACTTTAATATTACTCACGTGAATGAGACAGTACTGGATACAGTACTATACAGTAAGAAGTTAACAAAAAATAGAATACTTCAGACAGGCACCGCCATTTTGTAGTTTTCTCTCAGTAAGTCTACATTGTATCCCCAACTCATCTATCGTACTTGTCGCCGTACATGTCGCACCACCATATAGTTGCATCAGTCAAAAATGTCTAATAAAGTGGAAAAAAAAAAAGTCACTTCGCCGTATAAGTCACATCTTTTATGTGTCACCTCTGACCACCTGGAAACGTGGGCCGTTGTGCCAAAAATAGATTGGCTGCTAGAGCCTAACCCCCGCAATAAGCGAGGGACTATTTGAATTTTTGTACCTTTTTCCTTGTCCTCAGGTGGAAACGTTAGACGGTTCAGGAAAGATAAAATGAGACACTTGTGAGATGTTGGTAAAAAAAAGCATCCGACCTCCTGGATCCACAGCTGTGATGTTTTGTTTTCCTGCAGCTCTCAAACTGCAGACGTTCAAAACATATTCAACAAGAAATATCTTCCAGTACTTCAACTAATTTATGCTCATGACTTATTATAGAAGCTTTATTATTTACTTTATCGTGCACTATAATATGCATGCCATGATGGGTGGGCGTTGCAACTGTCTGACTGTCAGAAATCAAACAAGTCTTGAATTCAACGCACTTCAAGGGAGCTGAGGAGAAAACTATTGACTGCCGAGCTGAGCAGCTGTTAAAACCACTGATATTTAAGAAGACTGCTCAACAAGAGCATTCTTAAAAAAAAATAGAAACGGGACAACAAATCACAACAGGAACCTCGAGGACAAATTTTCATCGCGAGCACGCAAACAAAAATCTGCAACTCGTCAAGAAGCGGCATCTCAAACACTGAATTTACTGAGTTCTGCTCTGGTTTCTGCTTCTCGGCGAGCTGCAAACCTTTCTAACCCTCGGTGGGATTTACACGCCGCCGTCTTGAGATGCTGGTGACACATCCGTTCAGTGACTAACCGGAGGAATCATTAGCCGTCCTTCCTCTGTGGAGTTAACCGTGTTCCTTCAGCAGGATTATGACAAACGAGAGTATTTTCTCTTCCTGTGCCAGCTCCTCTCTCAAAGAAAACACCTACAAAAGAGCTGGAGGATTAATAATTCATTGATACCCGTGACCTCACTCTGTATCGTCTGAGACGGGTTTATATTAGCGCCACGCGCACCGTGCAATCCAAACATTTCTTACAGCGGTGTTAAATTTTTAAAAGCTCTTCGGAACGGAGGCTTGGTAAATAAAAGACTATTACGATGTGTGATAGAAATGTAATGCGGTTCCCTCTGAAAGGAATATACAAGAGTAATCCTCAGCGGGAAGAAAAGACTTTCAGCCAAACAGATGGAGGATTTATCCAAAGTCCACGTCGGAACTTCTGGAAGACCTGCCAGTGAGCACCTATCCTATCTCCCACTGCCATCAATGAAAGATCCCTCCTCAATCTGCCCGGTAATGGCACGGACGTTAAAGCAGGTTATTACCATTAAAATCCAAATGGAAATAAAGAAGCAGACCTGATTGTAAAGTTAATGCAGCGTGGACTCATTTTACAGCTGCTTTCAATCTCTCATAGATAAACCAGTAGATCACTTTAATTAGACAGCGTGTTAATTGACTGCAGGTCTTTGGGTGCGACGTGTCAACATTAGTCTCCATCAATGACAACCTCCTCCGGGCTTCGGTGCCGTTCAATCTAACCGAGTGAGACGTGATCCTGGGAGAGCGTAAGAGCAAGTTTCTGGCTTTTTTCACATGAGCAGGGCAGAGGGAAACGCAAACAGACGTGGAGGTGGAGAGGAGGCCACAGTGTGCGGTCCATCACTCCGCCGAGTCCGACATAGTTAACGACTCATCGCCTGCTCGGTCCACATGCGGTCGGGAAATGGCAAGAGAGAGCAACGTTACAACGTATCGCACTTATCTTTGGAAAAAATGGTGGCTGAGGTCGAGATGCACCTCGCCTCTGGGACAGGGACGTCTCACAGCTCAGTTTTCCTCAAGTCAGCCCGTCCAGCTGAGCAGAATGAGAGGAGGAGGGCAGGAGAAGCTGTGCCACTGAGGGAGCCGCTATCCCACAATGTTTAGAAACCCCACATAGCAAAAAAGCCAAGTAATTAATTTCAAATGAAGCTAAATCAAAGCTGACACTGAAGTGAAACAATTTATGAGCCACCGCGCACACGCTCCCCCCTTCCTCTCACACAAATCATGTCAGCACCCTTCTACTGCGAACCAGGATCAGTGGCCAAGCGTGTGATTATCCTCAACACTGTGAAGTCGTAGCGAGGTGCCTCCCATCAGCCGCCGTGACAATCATACAGGCAACATAATGAGGCCATTAAGTTTGGCAAATGCAGCCTTTTAAAGCCTCTGGGCTAGCCGAATGGGTTTCTGCTTTGCACATAGCTTGAAAGCCTTTTAGCTGCTTGATGTGATCTGAGATCCATGGCGTGCTGCGGAAGCAGGTGCAATGCATCCTGATTGGATGGGCCTCTCAATGGCTTCCTTAATGCGGTGGCGTTTCAGTGGCGAGGAGAGTTTTACCATTATGTGGCTTTGTTAAGTGCATCTGATGACCTTTAACAGGAGTTCTAAAATGCTGAAAATGTGCTGACCCACTTAGCTTTAGCAGAAAGAAAGAGCGGGACGTGTGCATGTGCAGCCATGTGGGTTAGATGTTGTCGAGAGGAAGGAGCGTATTGTTGTTTATTTTGAAGTTATGTAATTAGCCGATGCGCCCCTTCCCACACGAAACGGTTCTGTTTTATTATGCACCGCTAAAACCGGACGCTGAATTGTATAATTTATGATCTCGTTCAGATGATATTTTGAATGCGCGATGTTTAAATTTAAATCCACGTAGGAAGAAGTATCATGATATGGGAACTGCAACCAATGCTTTAGGAGTGAATTTTTATTGCATAGCTCGTTAGAAAAATATGGAAAGTTGACCTAAATGCTTCACGAGCAATTTGAATGCTGAAAATCAGGGAAGAAAGATAAATGTTGTTTCAGCTGCTGGGGTCGCCACAGTGAGCGAGTTTACACAAAACACGTCTTTTTACTGTTGCGTTGTGTGCAGCACTTCGGCCAACAACTGCTTTTAAATGTACAATTTAAATAAATTTGAACTGATTTGATTTGTTTTACGCCGTGTGCCCGCCCTGATGTAACCTGGGCTCGAACCTGCGGCCTCAGGAGACTGCATCACTGACCACTGAGCTACCACAACTGCAAAGTAAAGACAGATAAAAAAAAATTGGAGAAATGCATAGAAATTAAAATAAAATAAAAATTCTTGAAAGTGTCATTCTGAAATTAAACATTCACTTCTTTGGGGGTACTTTGAATCAATCTAAGTAATTTCAAGTAATGAAATCTGATAAAAATGTAATAAATTCATGCTATTAAATCTTAAAATGGAAATGATTGACTTGGTGCCAAATTCAGAGTCGTGCATTCATGCTTTTTCACAAACGACAGACATCTGAGTCTTAAATAGCTTATAAAAGATACACAGACTGACTTCAACCAACATATCAAACAGTGCAACAGTTTAGAACTGATTTTGTAAAAACATAATTTTTCACAAGCATTTAAACTAATCTGAGTTATTTCTTTGAGAAAAGCTTCAAGTTGATTTTATAAAGTATGGAAATCAAAAGAGCATTTAAATCTCCCAGCATCGGGGAGCACAGGTCTCGGTCCTAAAGGAAGAGGAATATAATGTATTTTTCAGAATATAAGGTGCACTTAAAATCCTTTAAATTTCTTAAAAATCAACAGTGCACCTTATGCTTTAATTCTGGTTGTGCTAACTGACCTTGAACCAATTTTATGATACACAGCGTTAAAAAATCAGTCCAAATGAAGTTATTTCGTTTATTATGCCTTATTAATGATCGCTTTTTGCGTCCATCTCTTAATGCGCCTTAATCCGGTGCTCCTTATGTATGAAAACAGACCCGTTCATTGATATTGCGCCTTATAATCCGTGCACCTAATAGTCCAAAAAATACGCTACTTGTTGAAGAGGGATGAGAACTGGACGGCACTGATGGAGAATTCTGCAGAATTTGTCTGACACAGATTTGTGCTGCGAAAGCTTCTGGGCACCAACTTTTATCTTGGCAACAATGACAATTTTGGACAGATGGGTTTTGTTTTGGACAGAAAGTTTGGAAGATAAAAAGGAATCAACCAAAAATTCAAACTAACTCAGTGCACAAAATGAAACCATCAGAGTCAACAAAACAAATAATTATTTTTACTGATTGCTGCATCAGATTCTTTTCAATAACTGTCCGGAGGTTCCTGTAAGGGTGCACCATAATGAACCAGCTGAACACATATTTAAAACAGCATTTCAATTATTTTTAACAAGATTTTTTTAATACAACATGGTCTGGAAAATCCAAAATCCTGCAGAGAAAAGAGGATTTTATGTTTCATGAGGGTGTGTGTTGGTTGAGTGACATTTTGTTTCACTTTTAACGTTGCTCACGAGAGTCTGCATGTGTCTTTGCTGCTCAAGGAGGATTTAGGATTTTCAAAGACGCCGTTTGCTTTATTGATGACTCGCCAGATACGGATGACCTGCCTTGGCAGGACTCTGAACACTTAAAAGACCACTCGAGTCACGCTGATTTGTGACAGCACACTGAATTCAGCACAGGACAACAAAGAGAGCGATGTGTGGCATCAAACATCAGACAAATACCAAGAGATACTAAATTAAAAAAATATATATCTGACTGCTGAAAAGCCCTGAGATGCCGAGGCTTAAAGAAACGTATTAATTTTGATTAGGCTGCTGAGGGACGATCTTAAGAGCACATTTCATGCCTTGGATGAGACGAATGTTTTAAACTCACACTGCGCCACATTTTGTATTCATGCTGTAGGACTCCAGAGTTCTCTGTAACCACGTCCTTGCAGCCTCTGAGAGGCAGGGTGGAGCCACACCACCACAGCTGATCCTGATCCTAGCTGACTTACACTTAGCTGACTGGTCTTAGAGTCTTAACTGGAGTTAACTGGAGAGCTCATATGTCTCCAGTTTTAGTTTCTCTCCATTGGCTCCCTGTCAAGTCCAGAATTGAATTCAAAATCTTACTTCTAACCTACAAAGCTCTCAACAACCTAGATCCTAGGACTTTTGGATCAGTTCCTCTCCGTTGGAACATTATTCTATGAACCGGTTAGTTACAGCCCTACAGCCTTAATCTAAGATAAGAACAACTGACCTGTTTGTTCCCTTGTGTCTCCTGGTCCTGACTCTGTGGTATCTCCTCGTGGACATCTAGTCGCCTTGAGCCTTAAGCAAAACCCTTCTGAGGATCCTCCTCCTGGATCTCACTAGTCCAGGAGGAAGGTCATGACAGAATGCTCCAGCCAAGACAACTCCAAGAGTAAGACTGACGATGATCAGATTCACCATTCAATTACCTTACACCCCCCCCCCAAAAAAAAACACCAAAAAAAACAAAACATATTGATAAATATTGACAATGCTCTCCCGCAGATGCTCAGGCAGCAGTTTATTGTTAAAGCTAACATTTCAGAGCTGGGAGGTATGATGCACTTCATAAATCAAAAACTTGACGTTCTGTTTCCGACTACTAGACCCATATTCACCACCTCAGCCTCTACCAGCTCCTGTACATGACACACTGCTACCTCCCAGGAACCAGACATCCGACCCACAGTTTTTTTTAAGGTAACCCACATCACTGTGGAGGATTTATTCAATTCAGTTCAGCTTTTAATTAAGCTCCTATGACCTACTCCTCAGACTCAGCCCAAATTACATACATAATCTGTTCTCTTAAAAATGAGGCACTTCAATGCTTTTCTCTGCTCTAATCCTATTGAGAGTTTAACTTTTCAAGTGTTTTTAAAGGACTTTCTCTGGGTGTTCGATCAACAAATCCACCAGGAGGAAGCAGCGAAGAGGTTATTGTTGCTCTGCCAAGAGAGGCTGTCAGAATCAGAATTCTCCATTGGCTTACGAATTATCACAAAGGAGTCCAGTCAGGGAGAAAATGCATAGAGAGGTGCGTTTGTCATTTCTTAAAATGAGTAGATAAAGGACCACCTAAGATGAACCACGGGACCTGGATGAATTCAATAATCTCAGCATCTGGAGTGATCACTACCTTTGAGAACGACATAAGAAAAAGAACTATAAGTCCAATGAGTACGCTGTTTCCGGTGTTCAGACATTTCTGGGACACGTTAACCCAGACCCCACAAAACCCTTAGTTGAGTCAGAGCTGCTGCAAACTGGGTGCATTAAGTTTACACCGGAGGAAAGACGGCATTGAAATAGGCCCAAAGAATGCATCTACTGCTGTAAGAGTGGTCACTTTATCGCCTCATGTCCTGCCCATTTAAAATAATTTTCTCAACAGAAGTCCAGGCGATACTGGTGGGCAGCTCCACAGTTCATCCTGGTTCTAATCTTGTTTTACCTACTACTGTTTAGTGTTAATATCATAAATATCTCCATGTTAGCTCTGGTAGATTCAGGTACTGACCAAATCTTGACCAGTAAAAGCCTCAACTGCAAATACCAGTTCAAGAACTAACTCAGCCTGTCTCTGTTGCTGCTGTCACAGTTCAGGCCATCTCCTCAGTCTCCCTCAAGACCCAATACTGAAAAGGGCGAGTTTTTGTCTGTTTGATTCCCCTACTCTTCAGTTCATTTTGGACTACCCCTGGCAAAATAGATAATTCAGTCATCAATTGGGCAGAAAATAAAATAGATGGAGTGAAACATGTTTAAAAAGTGTTTATGGTCAGCTGTTACATCAATGGTCAAGATCCCTGAAAATCCTGAAAAGACTGATCTTGCCAACATTCCTCCTGGTTATCATGATTTAGCTCCAGTATTCAGTAAACTGAAGACTCTCTACCATCTCCTAGACCTTACAAATGCACCATTGATCTCCTTCCTGGTGCCCCTCTGCCTTCTAGCAGACTATACAACCTGCCAGGCCTCGAGAAGGAGACAACGAAGAACTATGTTTGAGGAACCACTGTTTTCAGGAATCATTCAGCCCTATACATCTCCCATGGGGGCTGGATTCTTCTTTGTGGCTAAAAAAAGACAAGACCCTAAGACTGTGTATTGATTACAGAGGACTGAATCAGATGACAACAAAGAACAAGTACCACTTACTGACTCTGTTTACGAACAGCTCCACGATGCCACTGTCTTCACCAAACGGGACCTTCGAAACGCATACTATCTAGGGTGATGAGTAGAAGACAGCCTTTGAAACACCTTTGGGATATTTTGAATACCTGGTTATGCCTTTTTGCCTGACTAATGCCCCTGCTGTCCTCCAGGCTCTAGTTGGGGGCTGCCATGCAAATGCATGGCAGGCACCAATTATTCTACACCTCGGAAGAGTGTCTACATTTCTATCTCCTTCTATCTATTTCTATCTATTATTATTATTATTATTAATAATAAGTAATATTAATATTTATTATTAATAACAATTTAATAATAAATAGTCAGTCCCTGTCAAAGTTTATCCAGGAACTTTCTAGTTGATTATGTTCTTTGTGATGTCTTAAACATTTTGTTTACCTCAATCGTATTCTTAGCCTCTGAGCGGCAGAGTCATTCCACCAAAAGTGATCCTGATCCTGGCTGATGAGCTACTGGTGTACTTCAGGACCTTTGGATGAGTGCCTCTCTATAGAAACATTACTGTACAATTCCAACCGTTAAAACTAGTTGCAGCCCTACAGCCTTTATCGAAGATAAGAGAAAGTAATCTGTGTATTTCCTTGTTCCTCCTAGTCCTGCCTCCGTGGTTCCTCTGGTCTTCTTGTGCTTGCGAAGCTGTAACTGTAAACAAAATCACTTACCTTCTACTTGAATGTGCAAGTCTCTCTCCATCAGTCCAAACTACTCTGCGTACTATATATATTAATCATGCTCGATGCTGCCACTCATAAGGCCATTATGTTCACAACTGCAGAGGCTGAGGGGTTACACTTCCTCAAAAACGCTTCAGGAAAGAGCTTGTCGCGTCGCTGCAGGGATGCACCGTCTGAATTATGCTCATGAATATTATAAATGACAGTTAGTCTCAACATGGCTGCCATTGCAGAGACGGTTAATATCTGAGGTTATGGCTTCAACGTAATGTGCGCGAGCCCGAGGCAGAGACGCGTGAGCCCAAAGACAAGCAGACCGACAGACAGAAGCAGCCCGGCGGGGGTAAAGACAGTGACTTGGACAGGAACTGAGAGATAGTGAGAGTGCATTAGGCTGGCATTCACGCCTCAGAGGACACGCCGCCACCACCCTGAGGAAAAACCACGGCGGCCCGCACATTCCCACAGGTCGTCAGAGTACAAGTCACGGCCGAGCGATCGGAATGAAATAAGACTGAGAGGAAGTCTCCCGACCAGAGAGGTGAGGAATTTATGTTCCATGTTGTGTCCAGTCAACCAAGCAGCCTGCAAGTCAGCCAGCTCACACACACACACAAAAAAAAGACGTTTATATTTTTGGCGTTTGGTCCCGAGGCGTTCAAACGGTGCAGCGTGGTGCCGAGGATTGGCATGTTGACTAAAGGTCAGTGGAACACAGCGTGCGCCCTCGGGAACATGCCCACATGAGTTTGTGTCAGTTTAGAGCACTTTGTCAGAATTTTTAAACATATTTATGATTGTTTCAGTGATTCATATCAAAGTTTCTTTGTTCACCTTCAGCGTGATTGAAGACTTTACCCGAGAAGATCCTCGCATTCAGTTCCTTCAACTACCAGACCGAAAAAAAACTGAACTCTGCGGTTGTGTTCGCAATGTGCCAAACAGTTTCAACACAACCGTTATAAATGCACAAAAAGAAAGCTCCATCTATTTTTGACAAACTAGTCCAAAAGTAAAACAGACCCTGACTCTGCAACCTTCTAAAATCACCTGGACTTGTGTTTCAGTAGAACACGGGGTCTGCGCTCGTTAAAGGGTGGTCATGCTCCAAAGATCTTCTAGATTGAAGTTTAAAGTGTCTGCGCGCGCCCTAAATTTGGACTTTAAACAGTGACATTCTTCTTTGTTAATAAATGTACTGCAGGCAGGAACAGTTACAAAGAAAATAAAACGCTCAGGGTAAACGCAGAAGGAGAAGAATGGATGATTAAAACTTCATTATTTTATGACAGTGCTGGTTCTTTTTAAAGTAATCTGGAATTAGGAGCTTATTTATGTTGACAGCCAAAATACTAATCATCTAAATACTGTTGCAGATCATCTAAACTCTAGCACAAGACGTCATTAATAATGTCAGTTTTCAAGCCTGTAACTTTGTATTTCTGGATGTGTTTCAGTTAATCTACCGAGATTATTGAGCATGCATCAAGATATTTCAGTTAATGTTCCTGACTAACTAATTAGGTTTTGAAGCTTTCAAAGAGCCTTCCTCCAGGTGGTTTCAGCCCGATGATGACATTGTGTTCACTGTTTCCGTTTCTTCCCAGTAGATTCTGGCGTTCCTGTTCACAGTTTAAAATCCATGTTGGTTCTGGTTAGAAAAAAATAATTTGATTTGAGTTAAAGTACCGTCAAGTATCTGAAATGTTCAAGTCTGATATGACAAGATACAAAAACAAGTCGTTAAGATATACATGTCTTGGTCAAGAGCAACCAGGTATTGTTTCATAAAAATAAAAATAAATGTCAAATAAAAAACTCGGCAGACCCATTAGCCCGGTCTCTTTCTGTTGGAAGCTCAGCTTCTGTGTTCTGGATCATGGTTCTGTTGGACCCAGTTTGGTCAAAGCTTCAGCTGTTGGACTCCAGAACCCTAAGGTCTACAGAGGAGTTCTGGTACACTCAGTGACTGAAGGAGTCCAAACCATCAGCCCTCCACCACCATGCTGACAGTTGGGAGGAGCCGTTTGCTGCAGTGCATTCTGGGTAATCATCTATCCTATGTTCTGGTTATTTCCCAGAAGTCTTGTGGTTTCTTCAGATGAAGCTTTCCAAACCTAAGTCGAGCTGCCGTGTTGTTTTTAGAGAGAAGAAGTCATGACCTTTGACCTTTAACCTGCTGACGTAGTCCTGTAGAGTCTGATATGGAGCTCACTGCACAGTCTGACCTTCAGGGTGAATCAGCTGTCTGAAATGTTTTCCATTTGGAAATAATTTTTCTTTCTGTATAATGATGGACTCTAAATGACCTTTAGCTTGTTGACTGAGGCCTGCAGAGTCACTGCACGGTCTGACCTTCAGGGTGAATCAGCTGTCTGAAATGTTTTCCATTTGGAAATAATCTTTCTCTGTATATTGATGAACTCTAAATGACCTTTGACCTTTGGCCTTTTGACTGAAGCCTGCAGAATCACTGCACGGTCTGACCTTCACCCTCTGTTGCGACTCCTGGGCAGATTGTCAGCAGTCCTAAATGTTTTCCACTCGTGAATAATCTTCCTCTCTGTAGAACGATGAGTCCAAACGGTTCTGCAGTGATCTTTGACCCTTGCCAGATTGATGGGCAGCAACTTCTCTAAGGTCATTGCTGATGTCTTTCTATCTCGGCGTTGTGTTGCAACACACCTCTGGAGCTGCTGGAGTTTTATGACGTCTTCTTACCTACAACCTTCAGAGGTTGGTCAGCAGGTCGTCACATGTCACCGTGCTGGGTGGAGGAGAAGGTTGTGTAATGGAGCCGCCGCCTCAGTCCGAAGCAGACTGGTGTTCTCCAGAGGGCCAGCATTAGACCTGCTCAAGCTGCCCTCATTAATTAGTCTGTCCTTTCAAGAGTCCGAGTGAAAACCTGTGGGATGTCTTCTGATTGACAGATGTGTTTTTATGACACTTCATAGACGAGTAAACCCACTGATCAAACTGGGCTAAATTGAAGGCTTGAATAAATCTCTTATGTCCCAGTTGATCACTAACCGAACGTCTTCACAGCTCGTTTTATTATTTGTCTTCACAACGGTACCTGAGGTTTTTATGGTTTTGTTTTCTGATCAAACAACTTGTGGCGTTTGTGATGAGTCACTGAAGTGATGGAGTGCAGAGACGGTAAAGGTTAAAGCTGTGGAACACAACCAGTCTACCAGTTGCTCACCCTGCAGCTGGAGATAACATGAAGGACTTCAAGCTCGGCCTCAGCGCTTCAGCCACTGATGAAGATCAAGAAGTAGACCTCTGCTTTTTTTTTTTTTTAGCACGAAACAAGAAAGCATTTTGAAACACTGGCCTCAGTGTTTCAGATAAATATGAGAGACTTCCACCTGGGGGCGGCGGCACACAATAACCTCCCCACCCTCTGCATCCAGCACCGTCATGCACTCCACACCAACATTTTGACACACACGCCTCCCCGCTCACAGCCTTGGTCTTCACTGCAGGTTAAAAAACAAGTTCAAGCACCGTGTCATGATCAGCTCTGACAAGGCTGAATGGGTTCCATTCCTCCCTTTTTTTTTTTTTTAAATGTATGTGCTGATGGATTAAAACAAAAAGAGCAGCCGCAACAACAAATTAAAGCAACAAAGATCCAACGGGCTCGTTTTCCATCAACACACACGACTCGTGTCTTCTCCAGCAGCTCGTGTCAGAGCTGCAGGGTGTGCACGGATCTGTGCAGACACGGTGTGGACGCTCAGCTCAGACATGAGTGGAGCTCTGAAGAGCTCCTTCCAGCAGCAGAGGCAACAAGCTGCTCCTCTCCACCTGCAGGACGCTTCGATGCACCAACACAAGTTTCAAACTGAACAAGAAAATCAAATCCACAGCTGCACCCACTGAATGAGAATCACGCTGATGTAAACAGGAGCACATTTACTAATACTGCAGATGGGGGCGGGGGGGGGGGGGTGGGGGGGCTCACACAAGCCCTTTGCAAACTGTGTGGTAGTTGCAAGAAAATAGTTGAATCTCAACGGATGTTTTAAACCTCAGACAATTTTAATTGTCTTAACATTAGAATTAAATGCAGTGAACAAATACTTAATTATATTTTATAATTTACAGCCCCCCCCCCCCCCCCCCCCACCCCCAGTCACTTAATTTGGATTAAGAAGCCGGTCCTGGGGAGGGATGAAACATTTTAACCAGGACGCAGCAGCAGAGATGAAGGTTTGGCACCTGTTAACAGATCAGAGGACTTCCTGCTCCTCACAGAGGCTTCATGTAAAGCACAAACTGGGGGGGGGGGGGGGGGGGGGTGTCACTTACGCTGCTGTTCTGTCCGGACCAGGTCACCACTGCGTGGTTGTGCGCAGAGTCCCCCGTCAGGGCGAAGGTGCTGCTGCTGAGTTTGGGCTCGTCCTGCCGGTTAATCCCGCCCCCGTCCTCCCGGTTCCACCTGACTGATCTCTGCCCGTCCACCTGCGAGCCCTCACCCCCGCCGGCCCCCCCGCTCCACCCGCTGTCGCCAAACTCCGCGCCGCTCCTCTTGGCTCTCCGGAGCGCAGCGCCGTCGCGTCCTGGAGCTTCATCCCGGTGGAACTGCGGGACGTCCTCAGTAGAATCCCCCGGCTCGTGGTCCCGGTCCAGACCAGCGTCCAGGCTGGAGAACCCGAGTTCCCTGAACTCCGCACGCACGCTCCTGAGGCCGGCCGCCCCCCGGTTCAGCTGCAGCTCCTGTCTGTGAAGTTGGACCGGCGACGGGCAGGACGCGCAGCTTATCACCGCGCCGGCGTGTGGCAGGGCGCGCGCGGCCACCATCAGCCAGATACCCAGAGATAGGAGGCGCGAGCCCGGGCACAAAGCAGCCCGAGTCTCCATCGCTGCCAGGGATCTGGGTGGATGAAGAACTGGAGACCCGATCATCCAACACCTAAACTCCCCCCTCCTCAGGTCGATGTGGCCAAAGTGCCTGACTCGATGGGCTTTTTTTTTTTTTTTTTTTTAATGGGGGAGGACTGATGAGGGTGGGGGGGAGAGAAAAGTGCTCCTCAGCGAAACTGTTCACGTCCAAAGCTCCTTTGGTCGGAGAAGCCACCACATGAGGGAGGAGCTGACTCCGAGCCAGCTGCGGAGTGAGCGCCCGGAAGAGACTGTGTGTGTGCGCGCGCGCGTGTGTGAGAGAGTGCGTGAAGGGGTGGGGGGTAGAGAGAAAGAGAGAATCGCTGTCCGTGGTGCTGATCTGTGAAGCACATGCGCAACGCTCATTGTGCTTTTACATCATCTTTTATACTTACTGATTTATTTTTATTTTATTTGTGGACTTTCCACGCGAGCGTCTTAGACGAGCACGTGACCTACGAGTTAAAATATAAAGTTGTAACATTTCCAGCTGTGCGTAATTTCTCGCGCGCGCCAGAACATTGCGCGTCATTGCGCAGATTCCACGGAAGAGCTCGCGGGAACAGAACGCTTTCATTTAAACCACGTGTCACGTGCACAGGTGAGCATTTCACACGAGGTGCTTCAGGTGCACCAGCAGGTGCTGCTCCCAAGTATCCATGTGTTTGTATTTAATAAAAACCTGTTAATTCATAAATAAATATATTTAAATCAAATATAAAAATCTGAGCCTTTTTTCTATGACTGTTAAAAACACAAATAATTTCACCTCGGCACTAACATCTGGACAAAGAGTCTCTGAAAATGCACTTTTTACGATAAAGAGCATTCACTAAAACCAATGATTGGATTCAAAACAATTTACAAACCAATTCTAATTAATTTAATCAACTTTATTTATACCAACTAGTGTCACTGAGCCACGAGGACTCATTTACAATAGAGACCTGTTCCAGACAGAACATAAAGTACAGACAGCAATAACGATAAGTTAAAATGCAGTTAAAATAAGAGTAGTGTATAAAAGAATAAATCAGGGTGCCGTGAAACAAGATGAAATGTTAAAAACAAGAACATATTTGCTTTGATTTTTCTACTGACCTGATCAAATGTTTAAAATCCCTTAAATAAATTAAGGTGGACAACTGCACTTCCTGTTGCAAGGTGTTCCAGGTGCAGGAGCTGAGTAGGAAAAGGCCTTTATGCCAAGTTCAGTCTGCACTGAGGGAACGCTGCAGGTAATGATGTCCTGAGAGCGCACGCTGTAACTGCACTGACGATGGGACATGTGGGAGGAGATATAAGAAGGTAGCAAACCAAGGAGGGATTTATAGATCTCCTCACCAGAAGGTGCAAAGAAGCTACTCTCATAATTACATGTATATTCTGCACCAGCAGCTCTTTAAATAGTTTGATTAATAAACCCACTAATCATTGGGGGGGGGGGGGGGGGGGGGCAATTACAATCCATTCAGCGACATCAGTGTAAGTTTGTGTCCAATAATATCAAAGATTCAAAGCTGAGCAGCCCTTAAATGATGCTCGCCCCTCGCTGTCTTCCATGTAGAGCTTCAAACGAACATCGTTTGAAGGTCAGGTGTAGCCTTCTGGGTCAAATCTTGAAACTATTGTGCATGTGTTGCTGCAATCTAAATTTAGCTCCGTACCTGTAAAACTACCAGATCCATCACCATTTTTTAGTTCTGGTGGCCATCTTGAATCAAACTGACTCCCAAAAGCTTTTCTCTCGCAGAAAGAACTTGTAGATTTACAAACGACGATTTGCTTCAGCAGAATTCTTTAAAAACGTCCAGTGACTCGTGAGGTACATGGACACAAACGTTCGTTTCCTGCAGCTGACCTTTCTGCGATGAGCAATGATAAGGAAAAGATGCAGAATCCAGCAGAAAGCTGGCTCGTCGTCCTGAACCGTCTCCTCTATTGTTGCTGCTTCTATTCTTAACGCTTCATGTGCAGACCAGACACGAAACTCTGCAGCTCTGGTCGATGTGGCGTGGGGGATAGGAGGGGCCAGGGGTCATCGGCGGTGCCTGGAGGAGGGAGAGCACTCTGATGGATTGTGGGGAGCTGGCAGGGAGTTGCACCACTCCGAGGGGAGAAATAAGGCAGAGCCCAGGGGCATAAGGAGTGACAGACGGGGGGAGGTGCAGGGCTTTACTCTGAAGCTGCACTTCAAGGACTCAGCTTGGATAGAAGAGTTAGAGCGTCGAGTATAGAAAGCATCGGTTTTATTTTATTTTATTTCTGTAGGAGTGGGGTTTAAGTGCAGCTCGGGTGTTCATTAGTGATCCGGGCTGTTGTGTCCTTGTCTGTCAGCCGGACTGCCCACAAATTGCACATCAAGGTAAAGTCAAGGGACTCTGCTTGAATTTCAACAAACTCCCGATGATATCTGTGTGAAGAAAGGCAGCAGCAGAGGAGGCTAAATGAGAGTTATACATCAGAAACGTTCAGCACAACAAAACAGAGAGCCGTCCCATTCATCAGAACTGAACCAGGATCAGAACTGAACCAGGGTCAGTCTGAACGCTCCTCTTCGGGTTCAAACACACTTTAGTTTAGGAAATACACTAACTTGGTGCTAATGACTACTATATAAAACATAAGTAGGGAAACTGTATTTTCTGTGAAAATGCAGTGTGAATGCTTAGAACTTGCTGAAAAACAGCTGAAATGTAGCTGAAATGGAAGAACAGGCCCAATTTAGCAGAATAAAGCAGAAAGGACATAGTTGCTGAATTAGATTTAAATGAATAGCAGTGAGAACAAAAATTTGGAAAGTAGTTTTAAAATAGCTGAAATGAGCAAACAAATAGCTGAAAAGTAGCTGAAAATGTAGCAAGAAGCTTAAACTACCAGAAGGAAGTCAAACGAGTTTAATGAGCAAAAAGAAATTGTGGAATTACCTGACAAAGCTAAAAACAGCATCAAAAGAGCTAAATGGTAGCTGAAAGAACAGAAGAAGCTGAAACTAGCAGTAAATAGCTGAAAGGAACATAATAGGCTGAAATCAGCATAAAGAAGTTAATTAGGCTGTAAGAAGCAGAACAGAGCAAAAAAAAAAATGGAAATTATCTGGAAAAATCTGAAATAAGCAAAGACAGCTGAAAAGTAGCTAAAAAGAAAAAAGAAGGTTAATTTAGAAGAAGGAAGTGGAGAGAGCACATTTTTGCTGAATTACGCTGGAAAAAGTTGAAACGAGTGCAAAAATTGTGGAATTAGCTGAAAATTTAAAAAAATTGCATAAAAAGCTCAACAGTAGCTGAAATAGCAGTAAGAGCTGAAACTTGCGTAAATAAGCTGAAATTGGCAGAAAGAAGTTAGAAGAAGCACAAAAAGTTTGTAGTTATTAATAGAATCTGAAAGGAGCACGGAACAACTGAAAAAACAGCTGAAAGTAGCTGAAAAAAAAGTTAAAATTTGCACAAAGAAGCTGAACCATGTGAAAGAAGCAGTAAAAGTCTGTAAACAGATCTAAAGATGTGAAGGATGCAAAATGAGCGCAGTTCATTTTCTATTTTTTTAATGCAGACATGTTTCTGTTTTTAGTATTCTACATCACCTCATAATCTAGCTGGGGGGGGGGGGGGGGGGTCTCGGTAAATTTTTTTTTAATTATCCTTTTAATTATCATTTCGTTTTCAATCGTAAAAAACAAATGTGTATGCATGATTTGTGAATGTCTACTGTTGTCATGTCTCTGTTAAAATCCAGGTCTCTCTTGTAAATGAGTCCTCGTGACTCAAAGGGACTAACCTGTTTAAATAAAGGTTGAATGAATGAATGAAAATTTCATTTCCTATGAGGAAAAAAGTGGCAGAAAAGGCTGAATATTGCAAAAAGCTAAAGTTTCACCAATACCAAAAGTCATGGCACCCTTCTCCTGAAAGAGCTGAACCTTTTGATATATGATTTGTTGAAATAGCTTAAAAGCTGCGGGATGAGAATCAAGCTGGGAAACCCACAGAAGAAAAATGGATCACACTAGTGTGAATGCTTCACAAACAGTCACACGATTAGGCATCACTCTGACTGACTACAACGCTACAACAATTGTAATTAAGTTTAGTTTTACAGAAAAACACTTTATGTGGTAAGACTGCTGTCCTCCTCTTGATTGAACAGAACTTATTGAGATCAGAATGTGCAACAAGACTTTATGTTTAATTTAATAAAAGACAGAAATCTGTTGTTTCTTTTAAAATGTCAATAATAATGGTCTGTTTGTTGTAGAATTAAGTCATTCCAAACACAAGAAAATGCATATTAATGTTTAATTCAAAGGTAACATGTGACTAATTTGCATGCTAGTAAGCAACTGGTTAATGGATGGTTTATTTCCTGTAAAGTGTTCCCAAACTATTCACATTTCACATGTTCAAAATGTTCCCTGATCTGTTGAAAGTGTGGCAGTATGGGTCGATTCTGCACCGGATTTCAGGCTGTACGGCGTCTCAGACGCAAAGATGGAATCATTGGATGGAAACTGCTGGCTTGAGCCAAAAAGAGTATTTCAGTTGTGTGCTTGCTGCCAACTCATGAAGGCCTGCTGCTCCCCCAGCCCACAGACTTCACCCTGGGATGACGCCATCCGCAGAAAACTCTCAGGCTTTATTAATACAAACCCCCTCCGATAGAAAAAGGACCAAAGTTAGGAGAAGGAAGAAGAAAAGACGACCTTCTTTGCATTTGGACGTGCCCTGTCCTTTGTTATCTCTATAATAATTTTGGTCTGTGGGGAAATTAAGGCTTTAAAGGCCCTCGAGGGGGAGAGGGAGGTGGTCTTTGTTTGACAAGTGACCATTGGGAGCTCCCCGCAT
The DNA here is from genome assembly GCF_014905685.2 of Nematolebias whitei. Classification (NCBI taxonomy): domain Eukaryota; kingdom Metazoa; phylum Chordata; class Actinopteri; order Cyprinodontiformes; family Rivulidae; genus Nematolebias; species Nematolebias whitei. Next base: position 8,275,848 of record NC_056513.1, on the reverse strand, counting down.
GAAGCACCGACAAACAGGAGATGCATTTAGGATTCACTTTGCGAATATGACAACACACAAAGTACAAGTTCAAGTCTTTTGCATTTAAGGCATTTTAGGCTTTTATTGTGCCCTTAAAAAAAATAAAACGGTTAAAGTTCTAGCTGAGGTCATGGTCCTGGTTTGGAAAAGGGTGGATTGTTCTCTTCATTCATTCAACCTTTATTTAGACAGATAAGTCACATTGAGCCTAGAAGACTCATTTACAAGTGAGATCTGTTTAGACAGACAAAAAGTAGTGAAACTGGACACGTGTAGGAATTGGAGGCGGAAAAATTCCTATCAGACTTTTTCTTCTTGGCTGAGAAGAAAAACTCTAATATTAAAAAACACCTCACACTAACAAGCACACAGTGACCTAGACGTTCTGCAGAGGGGGGAGACGATGAGAGCGGTGAGCAATGTCAATGGACGCTCTCGAGGGCACTGTAAGAAATCTGATAAGGATATAATAATCAGCCAGTGTCCTCCAGTGAGGTCCGTTAACATTCTCGAGGGATGTTGCGGAATGGCCAAGGACAACGCCTATGGGAATCCAAGTCTTGAAATGATGACACAATGTTTATTCAGCTGGTTTCTTCTTGTTGATCAGTTGAAAATTGAGGGGGGGGGGGGGGGGGGTCAGATTACAAGTTCTCCAGGCATATTCAGAGAAGATGGACTTCAAGGCCAGCCAGGGGAGTCAAATTCAGATAAACACACAGTTGTTTTGGGGACAGGCAGAATTTAATGACATCTACCTTGAGTCTGTGTTGGTCCACTCAGTTCCAAAATGTTCAAATTATATGGCCACACCGATGGAGCATGACTGAGTAAAATCTCTGAGCTCTCATCCATTCTGCCCAAAGCATTTTAGTCTGGGTACTCGAGGCACGAACCAATCCATCATAAAGGAAAGCAGCGTGTTCGGGTCCAAATTTGCTGCAGACAACTTCCTTGATTGTTGATAAAACCAGCAACCAGCCAAATCCAAAAAGCAGGAACCAGTTATCATAAATCCAATTAAATATGCGTCCTTAAAATCCACAAATGGCAGCAGAGATAGACACATCATCAAGTCTTCCAAGTCGATGAGATATCCAGCTGTGTCCGTGCCAACAGGGCAAATCAGCTTGCCTAAAGCCTGTCTTCTCTTCGAAGAAATCTTATCAATTGGGTTGAGGGACCAACTGATCAAATCAAGTCCATAATTATGGTTTGGAAGATATGCAAGAGAGGCTCAGAAGCAGTTTCACTGACAGACAGAGCAGCAAAGCAAAGCAGAGAGGGAGGGGAGGGGAAAAGTGTCCGACCTCGGCAAGAGCAAGTTGTGAAGTGAGGGTCAAGGGTGAGGTTCTGCCTCAAGTGGAGGAGTTCAAGTATCTCAGGGTTTTGTTCTCGAGTGAGGGAAGAATGGAGCACAAGACTGACAAACGCAATGGTGCAGCTTCTGCTTCTGCAGTATTGCAGACTCTGCGCTGGTCCATAGTGGTGAAGAGAAAGCTGAGCTGTAAGGGGAAGCTCTCTGTTTACCAGTCGGTCTGCGTTCCTACCTTCACCTAATGTCATGAACTCTGGGTAGTGACTGAAGGAATGAGATTGTGGATACAGGCAGTTGAAATGAGGTTCCTCCGCAGGGTAGCTGGACTCTCCTTAGAGATAGGGTGAGAAGTGCACTTATCCAGGAGAGACTCGGAGTAGAACTGCTGCTCCTCCACAACGAGAGGAGCCAGTTGAGGTGGTTCGAGCATCTGATAAGGATGGACCATGGACGCCTCCCTGCTCAAGCTTCTACCCTGAGACCTGACTTCAGAACAAGTGGAAGATAATGGATGGATGGATGGATGAATGGTTGGATGGATGGATGGATGGATGGATGGAAGATTTTTTTTTGTCTCAAACCATAGCAATAAATGACTCAATGAATTTATCATCTTAATAAAATGTATCCAGATGGTGGAGTTTGTCTGGACGGATCCATTTGTTTCTACATTTTAGTCTGAAAGTCTCCTCGCGTTGGTTTCTGTTTGTGCACAATAAAATTTAACCTTCTTCACAAAAACATAATCTTCTAATTATGTGTGCAAATGCTTTTCAAATCAGGTATTTCTCTCATATTTTAGAAACTAGACCAGGCACGGGCAATCTATGGCTCGCAGTTGGACTTTTTAATCCGGCCTTCAAAAATTGTACAAAAAATATCATTGAATGAAATTTATTTTAAAATTTTCATTATTATTATTATAAATTCATTATTGTTACATCACATTCTTCTTCCCTCTTGCCTGCAACACAGAAGTGGTGAACTCCAGACACTTTATTGGAGCGCATTATCCCTCATTCATGTGATCCTGGTTAATCCCAGACGACCTGAAGTTTAGGTCATCTGCACGATCTTCTTTGTTATTCAAGTGTTGAGCTGATGTTGAATAATAAATAGTTCTAACATGTCTAGATCACTTTCTGTATATGGACATTACAATTTTTCTCAAAACACAGAGAATCATTCAGACTTTTACCTTGAAACCAAAATGTGTGCTCATGTTTACCTGCTGCTTTCATTTGACCCCATTTAACAACAACAACATGAAACATGTCCGGATCTGGACACTCCTCTTTAGTGTTTATTGTTGGAGTTATTGTCTGAATGTTTATGAAGCATTCACACTATTGTCGTCCATTTTTCTTCCATACATTTTTCAGCAGCTCTCTTGTTCCTCAATGTTTGTCCTATTTCAACAAATCAAAATGTTCAGCTTGTTCAGGAGAACGGTACAATGACTTTTGGTATTGGTGCAACTTTAGCTTTTTGAAATATTTAGCCTTTTCTGCTACTTTTTTCTCATAGAAAATGAATTGAGCTCATTTTACATCCTTCAAATCTTTAGATCTGTTTACAACCTTGTATTGCTACTTTCACATTTTGTTCTGGTTCAGCTTCTTTCAGCTTCCTTGTGCAAATTTAAAACTTTTTCAGCTGTTTTTTTGGCTGTTTTGTGCTCCTGTTAGATTCTTTCTGCTAACTACAACCTTTTTGTGCTTCTTCAAACTTCTTTCTGCTAATTTTATCTTGTTATGCTCCTTTCAGCTTATTTATGCATGTTTCGTCCTTTTCTGATATTTCAGCTACTATTTAGCTTTTTTTATGCTGATTTTAGATTTTTCAGCTAGCTCCATAATTTTTGCACTCATTTCAACTTTTTGCAGCCTAGTAAAAATGTGCTCTTTCCACTTTCTTCTGTCACTTTAAGCTTCTATTTTTTAATCTACTTTGCAGCTTTTTTTTTTATTTAGCTCATTTCAGCATTTTCCAGATTTTTTCCACTTTTTTGCACTCATCTCTGCTTCTTTCAGACTAACTGGGAAAACGTTCTGCTTTCTTCTGCTAACCAAGCTTGTTTTACCTTTTCAGCTAGGTTTTTTATTATTTTTTTAGCATTTTTTTTAGCTAATTTCAGCTGTTTTCAGATGCATTCAAGTTTTTCGTGGTTTTTTTTGTTTGTTACTTTTTGCCTAATTAACTTATGTTTTGCTAATTTCAGCTTGCTGTGCTCGTTTCAGCTCTCTCTGGTCTTTTAAGTAATATTTAGCAGCTTTTATGCTAATTTTAGCTTTTTCAGCTAATTACGCAGTTTTTTTTTTTTTAGATCTTTTTTCTGCTCTTTCAAATTCTTCCTGGTTGTTTAAGCTTCTTTCTGTATTTTCAGCTATTTTTCAGCTGTTTTGCTAATTTCAGCCATTTTTTTTTTTTTTGCTAATTTTCTAATATTTGTGATCATGTGCTTATTTAAACCTAATTCATCAAATGTGTGTTCTTTCCGTTTTATTCTGCTAATTTAGGCTTGTTCTTACATCTCAGCTACATTTCAGAATTTATTTTAGCTGATTTCCGCTGTTTTTCAGCAAGTTCTTCTGCAATAAGCATTCACTGTATTTTCGCAGGGCAGCACGGTGGCGCAACTGGTAGAGCTGCTGCCTCTCAGCGAGCAGGTCCCTGGTTCAAACCCCGGTCCAGGGGCCTTTCTGGGTGGAGTTTGCATGTTCTCTCCGTGCATGCGTGGGTTTTCTCCGAGTACTCCGGTTTCCTCCCACAGACCAAAAACATGCATGTTAGGCTGATTGGTAACTCTAAATTGTCCCTAGGTGTGAGTGAGAGAGTGAATGGTTGTTTGTCTCATTTGTCTCTATGTGGCCCTGTGATGGACTTGCGACCCGTCCAGGGTGTACCCCACCCCTCGCACAGTGATTGCTGGACATGGGCACCAGCGACCCCCGTGCCCCAAAATGGAATAAGCGGGTAAAGAAAATGGATGGATGGATGTATTTTTGCAGTTTCTCTAGTTCTTTTTTGTGTGTCCTCCATTACTTTCATCGTGACCATTTTGACCCACATATGAAAACGTTTGGACACCACTGCTGTAGACTAACCAGCATCAGATCGTCTAATATTTATTTAATTTTATTCTTTACTGTGGAATGAAGCAGAAACTGAAGTGATGGCAACACATTTTAAGAAAGATGATACTAAAGCAAAACATTATTATTTTTCAAACTTTTTATTTTATAATCAAAACATGGCATGGAGCTACAGTTGTGAAGATTGGCTCATATTCAGCACAAACAGGTTTTAGGCATATTTCACAAAAATGATGGTCAGACCCCCCCCACACACACACCTGAAGCCGTATCTGAAGACTGAACCGGGCCTGTTTTCCAGCACTGAGTGATTTCAGGGAGACACATAATGAGAGTTTAATGAAAGTGAATGAAACTTCTCATCTCTTGTGATACTACCATTCATCAACCGCTCTGCCTTACTAATGGAGTGGAAATTATTAATCCCTTTTAACAATAAATCAAAGGGAATTTTTCAAATCAACCAAGTAAGATGTATTTTGTATCATAAAAAATAAAAAGAAGCTCATTTTGTTGCTGAGATGAGTCTTTATGAGTGGGGTGTCCAGCATCGTTTAACAGAAGAAAGTGTCCTTGAGTGAGACACCTTAACGTCTCCCTGAAGCAGAACTGATCTGTGGAGGAGACACCTCCTGTCCTCCGGCAGAAAAACAGCTCAAAACTTCTGCACAGAAACAAACAGAGGGGAGGTTCTGACATAAATGTCAGCAGCTCTGCTCAGACGGCATCTCAGCTACATTATCTACGTATCAGCTGCTGTTGTTATTTAAATTGGTTTCCTTGTAAGCCGTGCATCCTCCAAAAACTTCCAGGGAAAAAAGAAGTCACATCTTCTGAGTCAGCATGTGGATGCATTTAAATAAATGAAGTGTTCAAAAGTCACTGATTCAATGAGGGCGCTAAAGGCAAAGTCTATGATTCATTCTCCATAAAATTAAATCCAGATTTGTTCTTTGTCTTCTGTTGGATTGCTGAAGGTGCAGTTAATAAACTCCTGTCAGATAAAAAGTTGTTCTTTTTTTTCGGTTTCTCTCATGCACTGATCGTGATGCTCGTTTAGGTTTGCAGGATATTTAACAGAAGATCAAAGAACAGAGTCTGCTCCATGTGTTGTAAATGACTCTTGGCTTTGTTGTGGCAGCCATCTTGAACTGGGTTGACTCCAAATGTTCATCAGCTGCAGATGACAGTATACTTCCTGTCATCTCTGAATGGGACCCTGCCACCACCTAAGAAGCTCTGAGTGTTGCGTGTGACTGACATATCTCCTGGAATGTCAGGATTTACTCTGGGAAACTCAAGGGATTTTGTTTTTGTGAAATCCTCGTTTCTAATGCCGCGTGAGAATTTTTCCACACACTCCTAAACACAAAAAGAGCCTCGTCAAACGTGCTGTTAAGGAAACAGAGATGCCTGTGCAGCACCTTCTGCGCCGTAGACACATCCTAGAGTTCATCCTTTGCCTTTTCAGCTGACAGAGTTCATCTCTAGCAGAATATCGCCTGCTGGGAACTACATGTGTACCCACTTGAGCCGTGACCTCAGGGAACCTTTTCTTAATGGGTTTATGATCTCTTTCTCCACGTTCTCGTCCCGTTTATTAGATCATCATGCCCATGTTGTGGCCCAGTTAGACCAACATAACAACACGTTAGCGTGTATTAGACCATAGCTTGGTTGTAAAAGACAAAGCCCTCACCAAAAAGTAGCGTATTCTTTCCACAGCAATATACTGCAGAGGTGGAAAGAGTACTGGAAATTTGTACTCAAGTACAAGTACTGTTAAGCTGCTTAAATTGTACGGAATTACAAGTACTGGTGTTATAAAAATACTTAAAGTACAAAGTACTCTTCGCAAAAACTACTCAGAGTATTAATTACTTTTTAACAGATTGATGTTTTATTCTGAATAGAAGGCACTCAGTTTGATTTATTGTATATAATCGCTACATTCAAAGCTAATTTCTCAGAAGCTCCGTCTTATTTTAGTAGCAGGATCTAAGATATCTAAGATCTTTGCATACTTAGCCGAACTAATAACCCACACGTACGAACAATAAAAAAATCAATATCAAGCAGGTAGTTGTACAACCTCGTATACTGCAATATGTTTTTGAGATTAGATGCTGAAGTTTTGTAAGCTGCTATCACCATAGAGATCAAACAAAGTTTGCATCTGGACGCTGTCTCCTTTTCGTCCTCTGTACATGAAACATTCCTCCAGGTACGGCCACGTGCACTCGTCCTCAGCCTTTACCTCCTCATTTTCTCTGTTGACAGTGTCTTCCGTCTCCATTTTGGCTTTTTCTCCAAATCTCCGGTCCATAAATGACTCTCTACTCTACGGAGCTGTTCTTTGCTTACGTCATAGGTAACTGACGCATTCTTGATCCGAGAGCCTTATTGGCTACAAAAATGAAGATGAACGGTTTGAATATTAATTCGAATTGCGGCCGTACTCAGTAGCGGCTTCTGATATTAGCGAAGTAGATTGCGTGGTCTAAATTGTACTTAGTATGAATAAAATTACACACTTGAAAGAAATACTCATAAAAGTACAAGTGCCCCAAAAAATCTACTTAAAACAGTAAGGTGAGTATTTGTAATTCATTACTTCCACCCCTGATACGTTGCCACTTGCTCCTAGATTTAGGTTGTTGACAACAGCTTAAAAACTTGGATAAGAGCAACATTCATCCATGTCGGTTTGCTGTCTAAATTTAAAATGATCACAGTGCCTGAGCATTTTCAGTCCTCTAGAGAATGTGCTACGAGTGACTCTCAGCTATTACTGCACCAAATTTGAGCTCCATATCTGTGGAATACACAGAGGTATACTCATTTTATGCAGATCAGTCACAGATAAACGGTTTACTTCCACAGTCAAACCCCAAATTTAAAGCTAAGTCAAATATGTGTTGAGGACAGTACTCAGAAACCACCAAACTGAAGTTTAGCTCGATACCTATGAAACTGATTGAGTAAAGGCGTTAGTGTACTTGCTTTAACAACTTCACTGTGGCAGCCATCTTGGATTGGGTTGACTCCAAAAGTGAATATGATGCAGGTTCATGTTAGGTTTATTTGTCATATGCAAAATCAACACAAGGTCAACAATGCAATGAAAAATGCTTAGGATGAGAAGTAGACGTCAGTGCAGTGATTCTTGGAGCCCATTCAATGATACGTCTGATGTTTATCTACACTGATACGAGGAAACACATAAACATCAGTGCACGTTTGGTCGAGGGTGAGAAAATACATTAATGGTATGTTCTAAACTTTTATACTTAAAAGGCAGAAACCAGAGTACAACAACATTTGAATATTAATTCAAAGACCCAAAATGAATTAGCAATATGTTCTGACATTTTCAAAGAGCACTTGAGGAAGTCAGGGTCAGAGTTCACACATATTCAGCAGAGATATGTTCACCGATGACTTCTGAGGAACTCCAGTCGTCACCAACAGTTGTGGACAAATTTTATGTGAGATTATAACTGAGAAATTGACAGAAGTGGTAACAGACGTTGAGCTTGACTATGTTCAGAGACATTGGATCTGGACGTTTCCCTCCGGTTGACCTTTGAACCAAACGTGCACAGTTCACGTGTTGAAATGTTGATTTAAACATGTTTTACAGTCATTCATATCCGTTGTTAAGTTGCTGTTAATCTAATGTAGTTTATCATTTCTATTATTCCAGCCATCCATATATCCGTCCATCCATCCAGCCATGCATCCATCCATCCATTCATCCATCCAACCATCCATTCAACCATCCATCCATACATCCATCTATCCATCCATCCATCTGTACATCCATCCATCCATCTATCCATTCAACCATCCATCCATCCATCTACCCATTCATCTATCCATCCACCTATTCATCCATTCATCATCCATCCATCCATCCATTCAACCATCCATCCATCTATCATCCATCCATCCATCCATCCAAACTTCCAACCATCCATTAAACCATACATACATACATACATACATATAACCATCCAGTCATCTACCCATCCATTCAACCATCCATTAAACCATCCATTAAACCATCCATCCATCTATCATCCATTCATCCATCCAACCATCCATCC
>NC_056513.1:8260285-8267205 GCF_014905685.2 Nematolebias whitei | reverse complement strand
CAACCATCCATTAAACCATACATACATACATACATACATCCAACCATCCAGTCATCTACCCATCCATTCAACCATCTATTCAACCATCCATTAAACCATCCATCCATCCATCCATCCATCCATCCATCCATCCATCCATCCATCCATCCATCCATCCATCCATCCATCCATCCAACCATCCATCCATCCATCCATCCAACCATACAACCTTCCAACCATCCATTAAACCATCTATCCATCCATCCATCCTCCCTCATTAGTTTATTTCATGTTGTTTCAAGGAGAGAAACCCAAACTTTATGTTTCATGTTTCCATCTTATTTCCATGTGTTTGTTTCATCTTGTTTAGAGTTTATCCATCACAACAACTTCTTCTCAGTGGATTTCATCATGATGCCTTCAGGCCGACATTATAAAGTGGTCATGACGAGAACTAATCATTTTATTTTCGTTCCCTCTGCCATTACACTGTTGAACAATTTAATAGGGTGTTTTAGCAGAATATGGGCTTTAACTTAGCATGATGTTTTTAGTTGGTGATGGTGTGGGTTAACATCAAATACTCATTCAACCTTTATTTAGACATGTTAATCCCATTGAGCCTTGGCAACTCATTTACAAGAGAGACCTGATTTCTTAACAAAGAGTGATGACAACAATGGATAAAGACAACAATAGACAGACATAAAATAAGCATAGGCAAACAAATTTAAGTTTCTCTTTTTTCTTTCATTTTCTTTATTTTTTTTACACATCAAAACAAAGTAGCAACCAATAGGACAATCAAGAAGAATAGTAGCAAAAAAACAGCTAGATTATAAGGCAATTTAGAAAACAAAGAAACTAAAAACAGGAACATTCACAAATATGAATTTAAGGCTACATGTTCCTTTGGACTTTGTTGTTGTTGTTGTTGCCTGAATTTACTTCAGTTTACAAATCCTGTCTGTCCAACACAGGATTTTGAACCTGGAATTGATATGTTACAGCCTGGGTTCAAAATCAATCTCTAATGAACCATCATTTCCAGTACCGCTTCAAATCTGTTGTTCACCCAAGTGCCATATAAAACAGTAGATATTGAGCTTAATTTTAATGTGGTAGCAGCTGAAAGTCATACCAACACATATCTTAAGCGTTAATTCATCGTAGGAGATGTTTGTTTAAAAAGCTGGCATAAAAGATGGAGGGCGATATGCATTACTTTCATTTGATCTTCATTGCTCTGGCAAGCCTTGGAAATAAGTGACCTGGAGTAAAAAAGATATTTCCACTCATTTAGTCTTTATATTTAAACTAAATTCCTGTGTGTGTAAAGTTTTGATGCAATATGTAAACACAGGAAATAAAGTGGTTGTGCTGTGTTTGTGGCAGCTCTTGGACTGAATCAGCACAGACGGGGGATGCAGTAAATACTCCGATGCCTGGAGGATCAAGCTCTGTCAAGAAACATGACATTTGTATTGGGCTCCAGAGGCTTTTTGGGCACATTAAGCTAAAAAGGTCAAACTATGATAGAGAGTCCTTGGTCACGCAACTGTAATTGACCTTTTCTTTCGATGGTAGGGCACTGATTGACACATGCTCCTGTCGGGGTCAAGCTTCATTCACTGCTGTTCAAATAGAATTAGTTAAGCTGCTCGGGGAGCCACTTAGAAAGTATTAGGTGTAGAGGACGTCGGCGACTAAAGCTACTTTCAAGAGCTCTGCATTTGTGCATCTTTGCGGTGAATTTAATGCCATATAAAATGACTGGAACAGAAAACAGGACCTTTGTTGCCTCTCCAGTGGAATGTGTTTCGTTTTTTATTTAGTTTTTAATCTTCTAACTGCTTCTCTGGCTTCCGTCTGCCAGAGAAAGTTGATTTAATTTCACAGCATAGATAAACAGCTGGCTTCTGGTCTGCGGGATGAAGAGGGATGCTGTCTAATCCTAAAGGTTTCTCTGAAATACTGTACTACAGGCGCTCATTTAATCACTCTGACGACCATCCTCACAAAGTGCCCACATCACATGACCCAGCACTCTGCATTATTTACTTTTCTGTGTTTGTATCCTAGCAACCTGATATGAGGAGTCAGTGAACACTAATGAGCATCACTAACATCCAAGGTAAACTTCAGCTCAACATAAGCTAGCTGAAGAAGTTTATTAAAGAGTTTCCTTCCTGCCAATCATAGGCCGCCAGCTCATGTGTTTGTTCAAAGGGCTTGCACGAAGTGTGTGCACGGTGGCTATAAGAGGCACAAACTGTTCAGATTCAGCAGGGTGCTGGCATGGAGGAGGAGGTGGTGGGGAACGATAACTGGCAGTGAGCACATTAGGTTTCTGCAGGTTTAAAGAGGCCACATTCTGTTCTTCTCCAGAACTAAAACTGATTTTTTTTTTAATCACAAGCTTCTTCAAAAAAGTTCAAGACAAAAAAACAACTGGACTTTATTTTGTAGCAGAAGACATTTCACTTCTCATCCGAGGAGCTTTCTCAATTCAAAGCACAGAGTGTGAAGTTGGAGTTATAAAGATGAAGTGATCAGATTGCCTTATCATGATCAATCCCCATCAGTCCCTATGCTACTCCTATAAATTGCGCTGCTCGGGGTGGCTGCATGTTTTGCTCTGTTACATTCATTCTGAAATTGTGCTTATGGAAACTTTAATTCCTCTTTTTCTGGATGTAAATCACTTTTTGGACGATTGTTCCCTCTAGTTTCAGATGCTGTGCAGCTGGAAGGATTTTTACTGAAACTTTTTTACTTTTGGACATTTGTTATGATGCGTAATCATGACAAGTTTTTTTAATTTTTTATTTTACAACCAAGAGCAGCTGATTGACATTTAAAAAGCGCAAATAATTTCTCAACTACATTCCCGTCTCATATGGGTTGAAGAGGAGGCTCGATGGATGCACTCCCGTCTACCTGCTGACTGTGCTTGAGTGCCTGACCACTGAGATCCTGGAGCTGGCAGGAAACACGGCTCGTGACAGCAGAAGGACCAGGATTAACCCCGGCAGTGGGCTGCTGGGAGGAGTGGCCATCGCTCTGGGAGGAGTTCTGCTCGGCTTTCAGGCGATCTTGCAGCCCAGAGGAACCGAGAGGCCAGTCGAGTCTGGGTGGACAGATCAGACGACATCTGCAACCAGTTTCTTTGGATCCGCTGTGGAATTGACCTTGAAAAGAGATCCTTCCTGCCTAAAGCCATCAGCATCATAACATCTCAATGAAATGAGGATGACGAGTTACAACAACATTCAATTTCCCTTTGGGATTAATAAAGTATTTTTGAATTTGAATTGAGTTCGAATTGAGTCACTCCTCACATTAGGGGTTCGTTAGTGTCCTTGTTAGTCTGACACAAATGAGCCACTCTGGCCACATGGTTGAAATTCCTGATAGATGTGAAAATGACTGGGTATCAGGCCTAAAGCTGCATTATAAGTTTTTGAAAGTTGAAATCTGAGACATCCTCTGTTTAAAGATGGTTTCTGTCTTTTTACATAAATGGCTTCCTTCACCCCCCTCTCAAACCATCTGTCTTTTCGGTCCAGAATGTGAACATTTTGGTCCTCATATGAGTGTCCCTTATCCTTGAGGTGTAGGTAAACCACCGAACCTTGACCTGAAGAGCTGACTGTGTAGTGCTGAGCCATGCATCTGTGAAGAAGCTGTTTGGTTTCTCCAATATAGAAATCTGGACCTCCTTCACTGCACTGGACTGCAGAAATCACACCACTGTTTGTGTTTGGGTGTTTTGTCCTTGGGGTGGACCAGCCTCTGTCTGAGAGTCCCTTTGGGTTTGAAATGTAGTGGGATGTTGTGTTTGGAAAAAATCCTCCTGAGTTTCTCTGATACTCCACAACAAAAGGGATGACAACATTTTTCCGTCTGCTGTTCTCCTTCTGTTTAGTGGTGAGTTTTGTAGATTTCCTCGCTGACTCGACAAAAGCCCATACAAGCTTCTCTTTTGGTTTATTTTACAATGAGTTCATTTTAAGCAGCGTGTTTTCACACTAAAAGCTGCATCTCTGTTTGGTTTCCATGGTCTGATTGTTTACCGTGTTTTTCCACCATCAGCACCGAACCATTGCCCTTGTATTATTAATGACTGAACAGATCCGTGTGACCGCTGTGGTGCCGAGCGGCCGTCAGTGGGTTTGTTGGAGGCGTTTATTAGTAGGCCAGGACAAAAGCAGACAGAAAGACATGTGTGCAGGTGCCATTGATGTGCTGGTGACCCAAAACTAATCGGTGAGCTTGTGTGACATCAAACACAAAGTCCTCACTTACCCCAGATCTCACTTTGTCCGTACTCTGTAAAAAGTAAATGTAGGGCGAAGTTGAAGAAGGTATAGGTTTGAACTTAAATCTGTACAATGAAAGTCATTTATGATCAGTCTCACAGATGTGCAAACAGATTAGATACACTCATTTAGTGCACGATAAATCAAAGTTAGCAGAGAATGTGAACGAGAGAGAAAAATAATTTTTCATTTGGACATCCGATCATCTCAAACTCCATCATTTTCACACTTTGCCTCATTGTTCCCTCTCATCACTTTCAGAGTCCGCCGCTGATTGTTTGTTCAGAGCAGCTTCCCAACATGTTGCGGTACTCCTCTTTAGGCTGAGCGCAGGTGATCAAAGCCACCTGAACAGTGTTTAATGGGACTAACTGATGTTCTTAAGGCATCGCTGCAGCACATATTTATCAAGAGAAATCCAAAAGTTTTGAAGTAATCGAGCATAAAGTAGTCGGTAAATCTTTGTGAGGCTCTCTGTGCCGGTGCAGCAGCAGGGCCCACGGCTTCTCTATTGATTGCAGTTTAATTCTAAATAGAGAGTGACAGCTGGGGCAGCTAATGGATCCAACGACGGCTGAGTCAGAGCCTTGTCGCTGTCACTGGTGTGCTGGTCGGTGGCAGGTTTGTTCTCCCTGTCGGCAGATAGGGATATCCATCTTCACACCTCAGGGTCCTCGGCATGACGCTGCTTGCTCAGATGGACAACTTTGCAGAAAGTCGACAGGGCAGTTCAGGTAGTCGGCCTCTCACTGCGGATGCATTATTTAGCTGCACTTCAGAGACATTTTTAGGGCAAGAAATAGAGGGCAGTGCTTTGAACTCTTGGACGGCTCCTTGCTGTGTGTGTAATAAATTTGATAAGCTAGCCACCGTGTTTGAGGTGAAATAAAAAGCATGTTGTGACAGAGCTGCAGGGCTGCAGAACGAGGGCACTGATTCGTCGAGACAAGCAGGACAGAAGTTTTGCTGAGTGGATTCAGTGAATGTTAATGGGGCCTCAGCGACTGGAGGAAGGAGCAGCTCCACCTGAATGCTGTGCTTTAAGATATCCAAAGTTCAGTCAGGTCATCTGGATGGTTTCTTTGTTTGTTGAGACGTTTCGTCATTCGTCCAAAGGACTTCAACAGTCCGAGGAGCCACAACAAACTGAGTCCCACAAGCAGCACAATCACACAGTGGGCCGAGCAGTTTGCTGGTGATAAGATGGTTTCTGGAGCCCACCCTCTCCCCCGTTGAATCATCTGAGGCAGGTGGTTCTAAGCAGTCATGCTCAATAATCCAGGATCCTTTGGATGAAGGATGAAACGTCTCAACAAAAAAAAAAAAAAAAAAACGTCCAGAAGACCTGACTGGACTTTGCTGGATTTTTTTTTAACCTGGATTATTGAGCATGAACTTTGATGCTTTAAGATATGTTTTTATTTTTTCTGACTGTTGCACATCGCAGAAGTTATGACGTCAAACAAACTGTGAGCTCAGCAACAAACTCCAACAAACCTGAGGGAGACAAACACTTCCGAGACGTGCTTTCATTTGACAAACACAACTATTTCATCTGTAAACCGAAAGGTTTAAGGACGTGTGGAAACGTGTTTTATCCTCAAAGCGTCGTTCTACACCCACCTGAGATTTAAGCTCAACGAACAAGCGGCGCTGCGTCACAGATGCTGCTGTTACTGACCCAAACCGTACGGCTCGCTCCCGTTTCCTTCTCCATTTCAATAATCCATTTTCTGTGGCTTGTGCAGGAGCAGGTCTCAGGGGCAGCAGCTGAAACTGTGGGACTGCAACCTGTGGCTCCAGGTCCACATGTGACCTTTTAGTCCCCTACTGTGGGTCTTTGCAGCTTTGAACAAAATGATGTAGATTTATTCCTACAACAGGAAATGTCAGTTTAAACAGTTTTCTCGTCCAGTTTGAATAAAAACAATTATACATCTGTGGCATTATGTTGCTAATTATACAAGAAAAACACATCAGTTCATGCTAGCAGTTACTTCTTTATCTAATTCTTAATTTTCAGCTTCCAGCTGCACAGAGAAAGATTTTTTTCTCTAAAACCTAAATATTTTCAACATTTGAGGGAAGTTTCTGAGAAAGAATAAGAGGCAGTTTTACACACATCACGTGCTACTAATGTGGCAAGTTATTGAAATGAAGTGTTAGATAAGAAATATGGCAAGACATTGTGCTAATATTAAAACGTAACAAAACAATGCTGAAATAATGAAGGTCTGTGTTTTACTAAGAAATTTATTAAATCTTGATTGTTTATCAAACTCACCTGGCAACCCAAACAGTTTAACATTGAAGTGTTGCTTTATTATTTTTACATACGTACACCACAGGAGGGCGGCTGTGGCTGAGTGGTTAGAGCAGTTGCTCCCCAACGCAAGAGTTGGGGGTTTGATTCCACCAGCAGTCACATGCCAAAGTGTCCCTGAGCAAGACACTGAACCCCTCATTGACGCCGATGTGTCATATGTATATATATATATACATATCTATATATATATGTATATATATATATATATACATATCTATATATATATATGTATATACATATATATATATACATATATATATATACATATATATATATATATATACATATATATA
>NC_056513.1:8246505-8258790 GCF_014905685.2 Nematolebias whitei | reverse complement strand
CCATGCATCCATTCAACCATCATTCAACCATGCATCCATTCAACCATTCATCCATCCATTCCTCCATCATTCATCCATGCATCCATTCAACCATCTTTCATCCACGCATCCATTCAACCAACTTTCATCCATGCATCCATTCAAACATCTTTCATCCAGTCATCCATTCAACCATCCATTAATCCATCCATCCAGCCATCCATCCATAGGTTTATTTTCCAAATAAAACAAATTTCTAATATTTTTAAGTTAAGGATGAAAACCCACAAAACAGAATCCTGGTTTGAATTTGCTAGAATAATTTGTTTTTGTTTCAAACATGTACAGATAAATTAACAGAATGGTGGAAACATAAAATCAATTGATAGATTTTTTTGAATAAATTCATCTAAACATTTAATTTGTTATTTGTCTTGTTTTTAGAGGATTTCCTTCCAATTTTTCATCAAATGGAAGTCACAGCAGCTCAGAAGTAACTGTTGCTGCAGACTCTTCTTTATGATGAATACATCATAATAACCAGCTGATAAAATGACAAGAAAATGAATTATTAAACCAGACGGACTGAAACATGAATGGGAATATTTTAATTCTTACATATGATCTCCTGAATCCTCCACTGTTTGAAGCCGTGACGCTTGCTACCCATTTAAATCTTTTAATTTTAACTGAACGAGCATCGAAACCGTGAACATTTCTGCCTTTTAATTTACAATTCTCTCTCTTTCCTGCTTAAATGATAAAAGGGGCAAACTGCTTTATTTCGGGGCGTGTGAATAATTGATGTGCAACGCCGTCGTGAGGAGGGAAGCTCCTCACAGAGGCTGCATTAGGGAACAGGAGACTCAATACCTTTTTAAGCTTTTTTTACCCTTATCTCCAGAACTTCAATACAGAGAGGATTCAAGATGAAGGTTCTGAAATGAAAAGACTCACTGATGACCCCCCACCACCACCTCCACATCCACATCGTGGCCTCCAGCAATCTCACAAAGATCCTCAAGCATTTTACTGCAGGTGAAACAGGAGATGTGAAAAACTTCTAGCAACTTCTTTCTCTCCCATAAGTTTCTTAAACGCTGGTTCTCCTAACGAGACATCCTGCCTTTCAAATTGTTCAAAAGCTATAAACTGCTTAGACAATCATGAAGCTCCAGATTTATGACGGAGGTTCAAGATAAAGTCTCAGCTGTGTCCAGGAGACATCTGAAGCTGAAGAATTTCCATCGTTCATTCTGTCCGGGCGGCACGGTGAAGCAGTGGTTAGAGGCGTCTCCTCGCAGTGAAAAGTTTGCAGGATCCCCTCCCTGCCTGTCATGGTGGACTTCATACGTTATCCCTGTGCACTCATGGATCTTTTCTGGTTTCCTCCCACAAATGAAAACATGCATTTTAAGGCCATTGGTAACTCTAAATGGTCCCGAGGTGGGATTGAAAGTGTCCTTCTTGTCTTTATGTGTCCCTCTGATGGACTGGAGACATGACCAGAGTGTCCTCCACCTCCCACATAATAACTGCTGGACATGGACACCAGCTTCCTGTGACCCGGAGATGAAAAGTGTGTTCAGAAGACAGATCAGGGCTATTCAACTGGTGGCCCGGGGACCAAATCAGGCCCACGTGTGAGCTCAGTTCGGTCCACCAATGGGTTCATATTTAAATAAAACTGGATTTTAAACCATAAAGCCACCAGCCTGATCAAGAAAGCTCATCAGAGACTCTACTTCCTCAGACGGCTGAGGCGAGCTGGTCTGGGAAGCTCAATCCTCACCTCCTTCTACAGGTGTGCAGTGGAGAGCATCCTGTGCTCCAGCATCAACGTGTGGCATGGAGGCTGCACAGCTGCAGAAATAAAAGCTTTGCAGAGAGTGGTGAAGGCTGCACAGAAATCTGTTGGAATCAGCCTCCCCACCATCACAGACATCTACACCTCCAGATGCAGGAAGAGGGCCACCTGCATCATGAAGGACCCCACTCACCCAGCACACACACTTTTTGCCCCACTCCCCTCAGGAAGGAGGTTAAGGAGCATTAAGTGTAGAACCACTAGACTGAGGAACAGCTTCTACCCTGAGGCTGTTAAGACTCATGAATCTCTAACTAGAATAATCACTGTGAAAAACCATATCATGTTGCAGCTGATCTGTTTCATGTTGCTGCTGATCTGTTTCATGTTGCTGCTAATCTGTTTCAATGTTGATGTGTTCATGCGTGCACATCTGCTCACACAGACTCATGTTCATGTTTGTGCTGATGTTCAATGTTTTATGTTATGAGTGCTTAGTGTATATTTAGTTGATGTTTTTCTTAGTTCATATCTTAGATGTTATTACTGTTTTTCTTATACATTTTATTATTGGATGTAACTGGGACCCTGTGTACATAATTTCGCTCCACCACATGTACCACATGAGGTGCGAATGACAATAAAGAAACTCTGACTCTGACTCTGACTCTGATAAAACAAACTTACTTAATAACAATAACTGCTGGATGTCCAGCCCCTGAGCTCTTGGCTTTCACTAAGTGTTAACTGGCAGCATTGTTGCCTTTAAACATAATTCTACACATTTTTAAAATGACATCATCCATCCATTATCTTTACCTGCTTCTTCTTTGAAGCAGGACGCGCTGGACAGGTCTCCATCACAAGGCTTAAAAAAACTGAAAAATCCTGACAAAAACACGCAGCTCTTTTTAATACTGGATTATTAATATTCTGAAGACTCAATTTTTCTCTTTGGCTTTTAACTCAGCTTGAAATGTTGGCTTTACTGTTTTTAAGTTATTTGTTTTACAATTTTTACTGTTTGCTGTTTTACGATTTGGTAGTTCATTACTTTTATGGTATTTGTTGAGCTCATAGTTTTTATGCTTGTATGTGTTAGTGTACAGCACTTTGGCTAATGGTGTTGTTTTAAAGTGCTTTATAAATAAAGTTGTATTGTATTGTATTGTAAAATTCCACTTCCAGCACAAACATAATTCAGTTCTATGTGGCTTCATCAAGAATAATGTACAAAGGCTTTTAGTAGCAGTTTGGGTATGAGTCTTTACAAAACTATGGTTTCATTTGATTATTTTTGGAGATTTTTCCTGAAAATGTTTTTGTTTATGTATTTATATTTTACCACAAAGAAAATCATGTGATAATCCAAATGATAATCAGATGAATTTATGCATCTGGTTGTTACATTCTGGGAGTTTCTATAAAACTCGTCACCTGGGTCATAAGACTCAGTATATTTTGCCCTAAGACAAACGAGCACATGTGTAAGCAGTTACATCGTTGCCCAGCTTACATGACAGTGGGTGATAAATATCAGCTTTGAGACAAAAAATTTTAACGTGAGTCCACGTCGCGGAGCGAAGATGTGGAATTATAAATACCATCCGTTTGTGTTACGAGCATGATAACTTGAAAAATATTAATATTTACAGTAATTTAAGGCTTTGTAAACCCTTCCCACATTCTTGCAATGTTCTTAACAATGTTATAAACTCTTAAACCTTTTAAAAAATTACATTTTTATACGAGTACTCACCAGCTCTGCAGACCAGTAGATCGGTTCTGGTCGGGCTCGCTTCCAGTTTCGCAGACCTACCCTGCACCGACAAAGCCCACCGCCCGTCCAGGTTGATGTGCACGTGGATAATTGAGCTTCAGGAATCTTCAGGATTATTTGCGACTTTCCTGCCAGTTCTGTGAACTTAACAGATAGATCGTTACTGCTGACCTTGCGTTGCAAAACTTTCCCTCCATTTCAGCAGAAAGCAGTGTCCTGAAGCACTGTTGGTTTCTGGGTAGTGAGTTCTTTTGACTTACCTTACAGTATAGGCTTATTGAAAGAAAACTACAAAATGTTGGCACCTGTACAAAGTTTTTTCGTTAACATTTTTATCCCATACAGTCCCAATCACGTGAGAAAAATTAAAGTTGACAATCATGTTTCGTATACAATCTTAGGCTGAAAACCGCGAAAAAGCAAGTTCACAAAAGTCGAAGTAGCAAAGAACTATATATATATATATATATATAAACTGGCCACCCTGATTGTTTTCAAAATTCATGCTTTCTAGCTTTTATATTACTTAGAAGTGTAGTTTTCTCAAATGATTGGGGTGGCTGAAGAAGGCCACCATTGGCCCCCCCACTAGCTCCGTCATTGTGTCAGGTGGTGAAAAAAGCTCCTCCCTCTAGTCTCTAGAATCCATCACTCTGTGCTACTTTGAACAAGCAAAAAATAAATAAAATAAATAATTAAACATCCTCTGTTTCTCTCCACATTGCATCTCCTCCGCACTTAAATATCTTGCACCAAAAACATTTAGGTTTACTTCATTCCCTGCTCAGATTCAGTCCAGAAAAACACTCATCTCCAAAACTACAAAAATTCACTGCTCAAACCCCTCAACGTTGGGGGACATCCGAGTACTGCTCGTCATTGATGTCAGTGTTTTACAGTAAAACTGTCTATTCTCAATCTGTCAGAATCACAGAATCCAAACATCGGATTGGAGCTGTTGACTCCAAACAGGAAGTGAAATTTTGTTTGGATGTTATTTATGTTCAAATGTCCTTGAACAGGGATGCAGAACATCTTGTTGTTTATTTGCAGTCTCTGTGGTCTCTGTGCGACTGAGCAGCATGTCAAGTCTGAGCAGAAAGTGTCATGTGGCTTCTTCTTCTTTAGGCAGCAGTTTTGGATTTATGATCTGCCTTTAATTTCATAACTCGGGTTATTTCCAGCTGTGTGCTTTATAATACCAGAGCTCTACTGATAAAAGAAGAATTTATTAACATCCCCAAACACTTATTTCGTCTATGACGTTTTTAGATGTAGAATTATTCTGATTTGCGGCGATATGTTTCTCATTTTGTTCAACTTTTCTTTCAGTTTCTTCAAGCATTACTGATTTTAATAAAGTCTTTGATGAGAGCGAGCAGCAGGGATTTCATTGTGCTGGAATATGATGGATTCATTTTCACAGGTATTTGGAGGATCAGTCTTAATTATCTCGGGCTCTGGCCTTTGATCCGATTCCTGCTTGTGTCTCTTGGTGCCTTCGGTGTCTTTACACACCATATTTCATATTTCTATCAAACCTTTGGGTCCTGTGTCTTTGTGAGGACCAGCTGCTCATTGTATAAGGGACTGGAGGGGGGGGGGGGGGTGTCTGCACCTGGTTATTAGTTGTCCAAGTGAATTTAGGGTTATTTCTGATTAGGTCTCCCCATTATTACCTTTGAGGCCAAGGGATGGGATTGTATTGAGATGAGGAAAATGGTTCATTTTTAAAACTTGGATGTGAAAAAACACTCAAGGTGAATCTGTTAGAAGAGTCTTTAGATAAAACAACAGGAAGTTTGTAAAAGTAGAAGAAAGTGCTATGGGAATAAACTTGATAAAAATATTCCCAGTGCAAAACAGTAAAAAAAACAAACAGCGTTTAGATTAACAGACTGTTTTTATGCAAAACGGTAATCACATGGAAATGAAGTAAAAGGAAACTAGAGAAATTGCATTTCCTGCAAAAATGCAGTGTGAGTGATTATTACAGAAGAATTTGCTGAAAAACAGCTGAAAATAGCTAAAACAAATGCTGAAATGCAGTTGGAATGGAAGAGCAAGCTTATGTTAGCAGAAGAAAGCAGACAAAAAAATTGCTGAAATAGGTTTCATTAAGCAGAAATGAGGACAAACAGGTAATTAGCTCAACAACAAAAAAAGGCTGAAATGAACAAAAAATGGCTGAAAAGCAGCTGAAAGGCAGAAAGAAGCTTAAACTACAAGAAGGAAGCAGAAAGATCTGAAATGAGCTAAAAAAAAATAGCTGCAAAAGCTAATATTAACATAAAACAGCTAAACTGTAGTGGGGGAAAAGCAGAAACTAGCAGATTAAAGCCAAAACGAGCTTAACAAGCTGAAATCAGAATCAGAATAAACTTTATCCTCATTGCACCGAGATACAACAAGATTCTGTCCGTACAGTCGTCCGAAAGATGGGCGGAGTGCACGTAAGAGAGCGGCCTTCTTATCCTTTTCAGAATACATTTTTTAGATTAAAAAAAGGGACAAAGCCATGAGGAGAGGGTACTGGCATTACATAAAAAGATCTCTTCACACCTTGTCCTAGCAGGACACGATTTAACATATCAAAAAACTCTGCCAGCTAAAGCACATTTATGAACATGTTACAGATGCATTTGATGACAAGGCGGTCCATGAAGCACTTCCAGATAGTCCATTGTCCAGATAAGATGATGGTCACCCGGCACAGTAAGCCTCCACAGAAGGGGTGATAGATAAAACTTTTCCTTAGTTTACACATTTCCCAGGAGAAATTGATAAGTCGGCGTGTTTCGAGGCCAAATGGTGAGTCAGATTCAGATTATCCACAATTGTTGATTTATTCAGGCAGACTTTTTTCCTTGTCAGCTGATACTTCCAAGGTCCGAAGTGGCCAGATTAGGGTGCATTCATGGGGGCCGAGATGGTGTAGAGGCAGGGCAGCCGGCTTGGGACCCGAAAGTCCCAGGTTCAATCCCCAGTCAATCCACATCACGTGGTGTCTCTGGGCAGCACACCTCATCCCCAAAATGCCCCCCGGGCGCCTTCAATAGCTGCCCACTGCACCACCTGGTGGTGGATGGGTTAAATGCAGAGACTAATTTCGCCATTGTATGGAAACATACAGTGCTGACATTGTGATGACATTATTATTATTATTATTATTATTCTACTGGTCCGTGCTTACGAGCCTCTTCAAGGTCGTTTTCATGCTAACGAGTCCCAAAGCCGCAGGTGGCCTGCGATTCAAATCACTTTTATCTTATGGTTTAGCTCATAAATCAGCTGATTTTGAGTCCTCAAAGCACGGATCAAACCTTCACATAGGCAGCACCCTGATGAGGACCAAATTAGCTTCTACCGTCTTCTTTGTATGTTGATAAACCAGGAACCAGACTATTCCAAAAACAGGAAAACTGTTATCATAAATCCAGTTATATGCATTCCGGCGTCCTCGTTCGACAGCAGAGGTAGACACAACACATTCCACTTCCCCAGAGATATATCCAGCTGCATGCGTGTCGTCCGAGCAGATGAGGGTTCTCCAGGACCCTGTCGCTTTGTTGAAAATATTTTATTATTTGTGTCAAAAGTCCAGTTGGTCAGATCCAAAACAGTAGTTTTCATTTTGGAAGATGTGTAAAAACAGGAGCTGCTCCGATACACAGACAGAGAGCAAAAAAGCAGGAGGAGAACAGGAAGAGGGAAGAAACGTGTGCGACTCGTTACAGAGCCAGTGAGGGGAAAAAATGAAATAAGCTAATTAGGTTGAAAGTAGCATAAATTACCCCAAAAACTTGAATTTATCTAAAAACAGCTAAAATTAACTATAAATGCTAAAGCATTAGCTGAACAGGTAGAACAAGCTTAAAGTAGCGTAAGAAAGCAGAAAGAACACGTTTGCTGAAAGAAGCAGAAATGAGCACAAAAACCTGAAATTTTCTGAAAAAAGTTGAAATTAGCAAAAAAATATATATATAAACTGCTGAAAAAGTAGCTTAAAAAGCATTATAAAAGTGAAAATTACAAGAAGAAAGTGGAGAGCACATTTTTGATGAATTAGGCTGAAAAAAGTTGAAATTACTGCAAAAAAATGTGGAATTAGCTGAAAAGGCTCAAATTAGCATAAGAGCTAAGAAAAAGCTGAAACTTGCAAAAATGAATTGAAAGTGCCATAACAAGCTGAAATTAGCAGAAATAAGTTAGAAGAAGCACAGTTATGTTGTAGTTAGCAGAAAGACAAGAAAGTAGCACAAAACAGCTGAAAAACAGCTGAAGGTAGCTGAAAAAAAAGTTTAAATTTGCACATGGAAGCTGAAATAAGCTGAACCAGAACAAAATGTGAAAGGATCAGTAAAGGTCGTAAACAGATCTAAAGATTTGAAGGATGTAAAATGAGCTCAATTCATTTCCAATTAGAAAAAAAAAATGTCAGAAAAGACTGAATATTTCAAAAAGCTAAAGTTGCACCAATACCAAAAGTCATAGCAGAATTGTCCTGAAAGAGCTGAACATTTTCATATATGATTTGTTGAGATAGCAGAAAAATTCTGGAACAAGAAAGATGCTGAAAAACGTACAGAAGAAAAATGGATCACAATAGAGTGAATGCTTCATAAACATTCACACAATAAAACACGAGGCTCCGCCCATTCAGCCTCACAACGAGCGTGTGATTAAACGCAGTGTGTTTTGTGCCATTCTGTCCTTACGGTGTTAATACTCCATGTACATGTTGCTGATTTGCAGAGATGAAACATCGCCACTTGAAAAAGTAAGAGCTTCTTTTTAATCTAGAATATAATTGAAACTTTTCTCTGCAGCAGATTAAAAACACGTCAACATGTTACTACGTGCATTCTTAGTGAAAATTCAACCTTCAGCAAATCTAAACAGCTTCCTGTCACGCGAGACAACTCTGCTCCGAGTGTGAGTAAATCTGAGCTTGGACTGATGGTCGGGCTCATTTCGGTCATGTTTAAACAATGACTGACTTTCTAATGGAGCATGATGAAGTTTAGGTAATGAGGCGGCACTGAGAGGCCCTGGTGTGGATTTCCCAAGTCCTTTAACACGGAGCCCTGACCTTTTTAACTAGCAGAATTAATTAGAGCAGGCTAACCTTTCAGAGCTTGGCTGTAAAGTAAAACCAGCAATCCCGGGTCGCCTCATTACACCACGCTGGCTTTGTGGAGTGCGACTCCTCGTTTTTCTATAGAGTTTGGGAATGCACAGGAGCCAGTCAGGAGCTCAGGTGGGGAAAGAATTTCAGGTCAGTCCAACTGAGTCGGATATTTAAAGGCAGAACTTTTGGTCCACGGTGAACAGCGGTGAGCTACTTTTCTCTCCTTCCATTTAAAGTCCGTATTAAAGTGCAAGTTCATGGATTTAGGGATTAACGACATGTTTAATGCAATTATCTTCATCTAAAAAACTCCCCCACACTAAAGGTTTTGACAAATACATAATAAAATAAAAAACTAAAGTTTGTTTTGGGTCTCAGAGGGCTGACATTAGACACTGACATTTGAAAAGTCTTTTTTTGTGTGTTTGTTTTAGTTTTAGGAAAGCTTGAGAAAAAGAGACTCGAGGCATCAATCGTTAAAATAATGAGTTAGTAACCCAAATAAAAAGTATTCAACCTTTGAGAGGACAAATCCGTCTTTGTTTTACTAGATGTTCCTCACATCCTCACATTTCCTTCTTTTAAAACCAGAGAGGAATGTGGATCCAGGTGTCTGAGGAGGAAAGAAGGTGGTGGTGGAGAGTGGGCAGCCAGGTAAGTGTGAATCGAGTTCATTTGGCAGGTGGTGTCCAGTTAAAGAGAACCTTAAAAATCCATACAAATGCAACCTAGAGAGAGGTGTTCACTGAAATACTGTCCCCCCTTCATGGTAGTGACGGGAGTTTGGTAGCTTAAAAACGGCTCGCTCCTCACAAGTAGCACTAAGTGATGAGCCAAGGAGCTGGGTCTTTGTGATAACCTGTGAGAAAAGAACCAGATCACAGGAAAGAGATACAATTCCTATGACTACTTAACACAGAGGAGAGACTATAAGGAAGAAAAGCTCAGATAACTCTAGAGCTTTGAAGACAATAGTTCACCACAGTGACTAAAACAGTCTGGCAGGCAAGAGATGTCCAGGATGAGGATTACTGGAGACAAATGAGACAACAAAGCAGGAGGAGATATCCTACCAGAGCGCAGAGCCAAGCAGGGACCACAGCCTGTACACTAGGTGTAGACAACCTGTAGAAACCTATAGAAACCTTTTTGGCTGTAGAAAATTATAGAGTAAAACGTAGAAAAAGAAGAGATGTGGCGGGAAAAACTAAATGGGGAAAGTCCTTGAACAGTCTAGAATCCTAACAGAACATGTCTACACACTGAGATATTTGCTGTCTTTTACGTTTGTGACATGTTAATTAATTATAAAGTTGGACGTGAAGTGTTGCGATCCTGAGGTTGCAGGTTCGAGTCCAGGTTGCGCCCGGAAGGGCGTTTGGTGTAAAACAAATTGCCAGATCTTTTGTGAGAGTTTGCTCACTGTGGCAACCCCTGAAGAGAGCAATCCAAAGAAACGTACGTTCTATCAGACTGAGCACTAACCCTAACAAACTTCAGCTGAGAAGCATCTTCCAGATGAGAACTGAAACGTCTCCAGCTGCAGAACGGAAGTCCAGATGTTTTGGATTTTAGTGTTTTTGGATTTACCAGGATGTCCAGGATGACTGATAATCTCCACCAGAAAACCCAAACATGTGGGAAAATGTGATTCGATCATGTCAGAGTACAACTGAACTTTATGGTTATACAGTGCTAACCTAACATCCTCTGAGAACATCATGATGCTGCCGCCTCCGTGCTTCTCTGTTAGGACGGTTTTCATCTGCACGGACTGGGAAATTGGTTAGACTTGAAGGGAAGATAGATGAAGAAAAATAAAAAGAGGAAACCTGTTTGAGTTTTCCAGATATTTGAGACTTGGATGGTGATCCACCTTTCAGCAGGACAATGACCCGAAACACTCCACTGGTTTTACACCTAAACTGGCAGCGTGTTGACCCAAATTTAAATTCAGAGCTTCAAATATTCCACAAAGGGGTTCAGATGTATGTACTCTAGTAAAAATGGTTGTTTAGGCCCTCCCTTTTGATTGACACATCAATGGACCAGCTGGATATGTGGACTATCCAGAGCCATTCATTTACACTGAAAACTACAATCATAGTTAAAGATGCAAAAATAAATCTGACAACTTGGGTTAAATTTAAGTGTTGCCTTAGCAGACAGACCCATGCTGTGCTCCAAACATTTCAAGAACAGCACTTGATTCAGTTTGGGTATGGTTTGTAATGAGCTTTACTGAGAACTGATTTAAAGACGTCTGGACACGAGCGGCACCTGACCAACCTGAACGAGCTTCAGCAGAACAAGAATGGACAAGAAGTCCACTTTACATGGAACAAGAACGTGGAGACCAACCTGACGAGACATACTGCGGTAGAGCTGTCGTTTCTAACCCGGGCCCGAAACCCGGGCCAGCCTGACCCGAATTTGGGCCGGGTCAGGCCATGATAATGTGCTGGACGAGTGGGCTGGGTCAGTGTCTGACTTTTGATTGCATCAGTGGATCAGCGGTGATCCAATTATATGGCAACATGGCTTGTCATACATTCACCAGCCGCATGAGGCCATTTCACCATGAGCTGACCGGCCTTGAAAGAGATAAAATAAAGTTAAGTTAAGCTTCAGATGGGACTATACTGCCAAGAAGCGATCCATCAACCAAAAGGACGTGCATCCACTTCCCGTTAATAGCTATATAAGCAGTCAAAGCTTAATTAAAAATGGCAGGGGGGTTTAAGGTTCGGACCTGTAATTACTAATTCGTCGGGTTGGGTGGGGTTTGGAAATGATGGCTACAGACTGGGGCCGGGTTGGATTTTTTTGGGCCCGAATGCAACACTATACTGTGGTAACTGCAGTTGTGGAAAAAAAAATGGTGTCAATTTTTGTGTAAATTACTTTAATTAAATGAAGCTTTTTGCCTTAATAAGGATTGTTGTCTGGCAAATTAAAAAACTGTTCAATTCCAAGTTGTAAGGACAGTTCTACACACTGTTTTAGTACAGAGCAGTGATAACTGGCATTAATGGAGTAAATTAAAACGTAAAGAATTAGAGGACAGTTTATTTGTCTGTAAACTTGAGTGCTAACTGAAGTTATTCCTGACGATGACCTCATGTTCAACAGGATTTTATTTGACCGGATACATTTGTTGGAGCAGTAAGAAGATTTCAGCGTCTGTTCTGAGAAACAAGTCAACCATTCTTTTGGCTCTGAGTGTTTTTATTTTTTAACCCTTCACTTCAATAAGGATGCTCAGTGAAGTGTTCAAAATATGTCAAACATCATCCGAGCTAACTGAAGACAGGAAAAGTGGCTCCATCTGACTCGTTACAATCACCCGATACTCCTAAAAGGCTTTGCTACGTGTTAAAGAGTTAAAATATAGAAATATATGAGCAAGAATACAAAGTTTGTTTTCTCAGTCATCCAGGTATATAACAACAAAAAAGGTTGAATCATGTCATCTGGACTTCGTTTTTTTGTTAAAAAGAAACGTTTCGCCCCTCATCCAAGAGGCTTCGTCAGTCTGAGGCCTAGCCATCTGGTATTACCCAGAAGCCACCCTGACTCTTGTGTTTC
>NC_056513.1:8227481-8246495 GCF_014905685.2 Nematolebias whitei | reverse complement strand
ATAACAACAAAAAAGGTTGAATCATGTCATCTGGACTTCGTTTTTTTGTTAAAAAAGTTTGTTATGAGCAAGAATCTTCCATAAAGTTTGAGCAGAATTTAGTTTATTTGAGAAAACAGAGAACAAACACTTTTTAATGTAGCAGCTGTTAGCCTTTATTTAATGATTTTTTTTTTACCCTCTGCATCACTTTAAACCTGAACAGAGCATGTCAGTGACGTCGTTGGCACCGAGAGCAACCTGAGCAAAGGACATCTTCTCTGTCTGTGAGGTAAACACGTTGGGCTTGACCACGAGTAGGTGCGGTCCTCTGGACAGCTATTTTTGGACTCTCCGTGACATTTGTTGCTTTTAGCCACGGGCGTTTGTTGTTGACCCAGAAATAAAGTCTTAGGGTCACAAAAGCCGGCACGAAGCTGAACATTTTTCAGCTTTGTCACCAGACTAAAGTCTTCACATTTCATTCAAAGAAGTTGGAATACAATTTTATTTCAAGTACTGGTTAAAATCCAGCATAAACGCAAGTTTTTACAATACAAAGCACATATTAAACATATTTGCTCCATCACAATCCTTTTAAAAATGTTTTAACATTTTACATGAAGCTGGATTGAGCTCAGAGTTACCGTAATGTCCGTCTTACAAGTCGCACTGCCATATAGGTCGCAGCAGTCCAAATATGGCTAACAAAGTGGGAATAAAACATAAGTCACTTCACCTTATATATCGCATCTATTATGCGTCCCTGCTGACCACCTGGAAATGTGGGCCAGTGTTGTGCCAAAAATCGATTGGCAGCCAAATTGCGGCCGCGGGAGCGTGCATGGGAGGTCTTTAACAAGAACTTAAGATTAAAACTAAAAAAAAATTATGTATTTGCTCAAAATTATAGCAAAGGTGTGTCTCAGTTTAACTTCTGCTTAATAAATGCGCTTTAATGGTCAAATCAGCTGCATTTTGCCTGGGCGGCTCGGAGAAATGCAGCTGATTTTACGTTTGCTCCAGGAGGTCTGGAGCAAGATGAAGGTGGCTTGGTATGGCAAGCCAAGAGTCTCATTAATAGCAACTTTTACCTATTAATGAGACACTTGGCTCGCCATTTTAGTCGAGGGCCCTCTAGTGGCTGAAAATGGTAGTGTTCAATATTTCCCATGTCAGATTGAATGAAATTGTCAGATCTCAGCCAAAAAATAATTTATAAATATGGGAAGAAAAAAAAACATATTAGTTGCTTCAGTGTGTAAGTCGCAGGGCATGCTAATTTATGCAAAAAGGTGCGACTTATACAGTGAAAAGTACGGGATACTTCAAAGAAAATCCAACTCTTTGAGAGAAAAAATTCTGAAGGTTTCCTCCGCTTCCTCTGCTCCTCTTTACCAGTGGAGTCAGCTGAGGTGGTTCAGTTTTAAATTTTTAAGAAGAGATCCCGGGGCAGAGGGACAACTTACTGGAGGGGTCAGTTATTGATGTCTTGTATGTTACTATTAGAAACACTTTATGAATCATGATGTTCTTTTATGTGTGTAAGAGAAACCTAAAGTTTAAGGATATTTAAAATGCTGGCAGCTATTAAATTAACAAGCAGTACCCCGATGTCCCCGTCAGTGAGGGGTTTGAACAGTGAATGCAGTTTTGGAGATGAGTGTTTTTCTGGACTGGAATCAAACAGAGAATGAAGTAAACCTTAACATTTGCGTGCAAAATATTTAGGTGGGGAGGAGTTACGCTGTGGAGAAGAAGAGAGGAAGGTTTTTCGGTTCGTCTGAGGCAGAGCAGAGAGACGGATCCCAGAGAGAGGAAGGAGACATTTTATCACCACCCGGTGCAAAGGTGGAGCCAGGGAGTGACCAATGGTGGCCATGGTCACCATGCATAATCTTCGGCCGCCCCAACCATTTGAGGAAACTATAGTCAGTTTGAGTCAGGTCTTCTGGATGAATTATCTGTCCAGAGTCAACCTTCTTAGATTTGTCTGAGTGGGTTATTGAGCAGCACCAGGAGCAACATAAAAACTATAAAGTCATAGTTTCCTCAAATAATAGGCATGGTTAGTTTAAATAAATAGCTGGCATAATAGGCGGCTCAGTTGGTAGAGCTATTGCCTCTCAGTGAGTAGGTCGCCGGTTCAAATCCCAGCCCAGGAACTTTCTGGGTGGAGTTTGCATGTTTTCTCTGTTCATGCATGGGTTTTCTCTGGGTACTCCAGTTTTCTCCCACAGTCTAAAAAGTTAGACTGACTCGTAACTCTAAATTGTCCCTAGGTGTGAGTGAGAATGAATGGTTGTTTGTCTCTATATGTCCTAGTGATGGACTGGAGACATGTCCAGGGTGTGTCCAGCCGCTCACACAGTGACTGTTGGATGTGGGCACCAGCGACCTGAAAAGGAAGAAGCGGGTAAAGATAATGTATGTTTGGATGCATGTATGGATGGATGGTTTATATAAATATGGGGGAGGCCATCTTGGATTTTGACATGGCAACCCAATTTTCGAAAGGAACCTTTCTTACATTAAGACGTAGCTACTCACCAAAATGGAAGTTTGTACCTAATTTATTTTTCAAGTTATCATCACCAACGTGCACTGAAGGATGAAGGGTGTTTCCATTTCCCCTCTTTGTTCTGCACAGGGGGACAAAAAAAAAAAAAGAACGCCGGGTGTTTTGTCAAAGTGATGTTTGGTTTACAGATAATATCCAAACAGTCTCAGCAGAACCTGATCATATCAAACTAGTGACTTCTTTTGGTTCATGATATTTAAAGGAGAGGATCATAGCCTGAGTCAAACCTAACTGCACTGTTTTCTATTATGTGGCTGTTCAGTGAGTTCATTCTGAACATGTGAACAAATTCTTATTTTCTGTCTGTGTATTCATCAGTTGATTCATGCTTGAGTCATCCTGCAGCGGCCGTATTAACGCGCTGAATTCAGCCAGACTTGGTAATTGTGCAGTAGACGTTGTTTATCCAAACAAAGAAAAAGACTCTCTGTTTGCATCCTCTTTAAGGCCTAATCACCATTTGTCATATGTAATTACACTGTCAAGTGGCTCGCTGACGTTCCCGCCGTCACAGAATCCAAAGCTTCACACAAACATTTGAATCAATCCACCTCCAAATTATATGCCAGCTTTTGTCAGGACGATTCAGCTTGAAGACAAATAAAAAAAGGCTCAATTCTACTTTATATGCTAAAGATTTAGTCCAGGTAAGAATGCCTTATCTATATGCAAATTATAAGTTATCAACTTCAATAACTGTTGAACGAGGTGTCTCTAAACATGCTACTGCCTTCATTTGTCAGGCTGCCAGGGTGGCCCAGTTTTAACGCAGAACGTTTAATCTTGAGGGAGACGGCAGCAAACAGACAAATAGTCCGTGGAAGAGGCAGCGGATACTTAACAACACACATTGCCGGCGATGATAATGGGTTTTGTTTGTGTTGCCCACTTCATCTTTTGAACAAATGATGAAAAACACCAAGTCAAAAGCAAATGAAGAACACCTCCGTAATGCTAATTGAAGCCATTTCCCCGAGAAGCAGCAGGGAATCCTGCAGTTCTGGGAAAGAAACAAAGTCTTTGAGAAGGAAGAGACAACGCTGGCAAAAAAAAAACAAACTGAAGAGTCAGGCATGATTTTAAACTATACATCCATCCATCAATCCATTCATCCATTTCTTTGTACCTACTTCTTCCTTTTCAGGTCAGGGGTCACTTGCGCTTTTATACAGCAGTCAGTGCGAGAGGTGGGGGACACCCTGGACAGGTCTTCAGTCCATCACAGGGACACAGTGTAAAAAGTTATTTCAGGTGCTGAGGAGGTGACTTCTTGATATTTCTGAGTTCTTGAGCTGAGATTTAAAATATTATCCAGGGTTTAAAGGGTTTTACCTCCAGGTTTCAGCTCTCAGCTGCATATCTCATTAAAAGACCAGTTAGTCTGCAGGAGAAAACTGTTTAGATGAAACCGGTGAGTAAAAACAGGAAGAAGCTTCTTTTAGCTTTAATATTCTAATGTTCATTTTGATTATATTGACACTATGATGACGTAGTTTTCAGTCGCTCTATGGTCTTTCATTTAAATATGTATTTTTGTATTTTTGTTCAGTTTTCATGTGAATCCAGCTGCACTTCTAAATGTTTGCATGGTGTTTTCTGAGAACCTGTCGAAGTGAATCACTGCTGTCTTGATGAACTCAAGCTTTGGGATGAGGGCACCTGACATGAGAGAAGTTGCGTTTCCTTCCTACAATGGGCTCCTCCTCGAACATCCTTTCACCTCGTCTTGGACACAAAGGTTCTGTGTGAAGCTGTTCAAACGGACTCGCCAACACTCGCCCGCTGAGAAGCGCCTGGCTGCCGATTCTTCCATCTGTCTGCACAAATCCATGCACACAGGCAAACGGTCCCAGGAACCCAAAAGAGGGAAAGTCTCTTATTTTCTCCACTCTCTTTGAATGTCAGCGAGGTGCAGATATCTAATTCACTTGAAGGCAAAATTGTAGAGATTCAAAGAGTGTGACGCAGATGATTTGAGCCTTCGAAGCCCTGAAGAGCTGCAGTCCTTATCTGGTCCTCCTCCTCCCTGCAGACGGGCTGAACGTCTGGCTGCAGACGCTCTTATCTCTGCCTTGCTGCACACCTTCTCCCTGCACTCAGAAAACCGGCCTTCAGTTTATTTTCCTGCATGTTGACACCCATTCCATTTCAAACTTGTGACAGATCTGGATGAGAGAAATCATATTTAATGTTGCTCCTAATGTTTGATTGCATCATCTAAATATACGGGGGAATGAGAGTCTACGAGCGATACGCCAATGTCCCCCGTCTCTGAGGGGTTTGAACAGTGAATGTTTGTAGTTTGGGAATGCTATCACCCATTAAATGGCCGTTATTAGTTGTTATCTCCATAAGTTGTGTTCAGACTGTCCCTCCTAGTGGGTTTAACGGTACGTTCTTATCGCTGATAATATGCAGCTTCGTCTGTGTCTAAAACCAGAAGCTTGCTTTTTTTTGTGTTAGTTTTATTAAACCCTTTCCCTAAACCTAACCTTACATCTGACTCTAAACCCCTGACCCTTGACCTTTAACCCAACTCCCTGACTGTATTATCAGCAATAAGAACATACCTTTAAACCTACTAGGACAAGGGTCTGCAACCTTCACGATCAAAAGAGACATTTTTATGTGTTCATTCACGACATTAAACGTGTCCGGAGCTGCAACAACCTGCTACAACTGTGGTTATCAACTGGTGGCCCATGGGCCACTTTAGGTTTCCTGGAGGCCAGCAGGGGTGACATGATAAAGCAAAAAATATCTAATGATGTTTAACATTTACTGAAGAAAAAAGGCCACATTCTTGAAGGGGGAATTAGTTTTTACAATCTCTTTTGTAAAAAAATAAAATCTATAAACTATGCAGACAGTTTTTATAAAAAGAAATAAAGCATCAAGTTAAAGTATGTTTTACTCCTTGTACTACAGTGTTCACATATTTGCATAAGAAATGACAGGAAAACAGCTAAAACTAGTCATTTTTTGTTGTTTGTATAACAAATAAAATTCAGTTTTATGTCAGTTTTGGTCAAAGCTTGAAAGTGCCGCTGCAGAAGGACCAAAGAGCCGCATGTGGCTCCAGAGCCGCAGCTTGCAGACCCCTGTACTAGGAGGTACAGCCTGAACGCAACCTATAGAGATAACAACTAATAATGGACATTTAATGTCTGACAACATTTGAAGTGGCTGTTTTTTCTGGACTGAATTTAAACAGAAAATGCCTGTTTTTTATTTTATTTTTTTATTAGTTTTTATTTATTTATTGCATTTTTAAATAATCGCCACTGATATTACGTTTAAAAAAAAAACATCAAATGGATGGTATTGAACTTCCATTTTCCATTTTTGTCTGATTTTTTGTGATAAAAAGATCATTTCATCAGATAGCCTTCAGATTTTAAACACTTTAAGATAATCATTCATACAAATGGAGTTTTGCCATTACACGAAATGTGGCGAGAGCTCATTTCCACAACAAAAATCAATAGCGTAAAAAGATAAATGGCTCAAAGCTGTGCAGCAGCTTAAACAATAATTTAGTTACAGCTGGTTCAAGTTCTACATGCCTTCCACAAGGGTTATTAACAAAGGTAGAGTTTATCATGCTGCAGCACCCTGCCACATCCTGCACGCAGAGAAAATTGTGTTTGTGTAGCCATGTAACACACTACATCACTGTAATTGCAGACACAGCTTGAGCAACCTCTACCCCCCCTTCCCCCCAACACACACAGAGGGCTAAGATCAGTTAAATGAGCTTAAAACATCTTTCCTCATTTTCTCTGTAAGACAAAAGAGAAAAATGTGCAACAACATGTGATCTGTCACTCAAATGCTAATTTGAGTGAACGTCCTTGCACAGAGCTATCCAATTAAAACTCTTTGTTTAGAGGTAAATGTTAGTTTGACTGTGTGCTGCTGCAAAACATGTCTGCAGAAAATCCACAACCAAGTCACATGTGAAATAAAAGAGGAAATGTACATTTATCCCATCATCTTGTTCCACGTATCCACAGTCGCTGGTGTCCTGAGGTGTTGAATATCCAGACAGCTTTGGGCCAATCCTGGAATCTCCTCCCAACCTCCGAAGAGATGCATACTGGTTCATCCCAAAGATCCAGTCCCCCGGCACAAACAGAGTAATATTGTGTATGCTGTTCAGTGTCAGGAGGGTGATCAGTCTTACATCGGGGAAACTAAACAGCCACTGGTCAAAAGGATGGACCAGCACAGAAGATCAACATCATCAGGCCAGGACTCTGTGAGAAAACAAGACAAAAGCAGCACAACCATTTCTAAAAGCTTTAACTGGAAAATATAGTGCTAAAATCAGCTAGACAGCTTCGAAAATCTAAAATCATACCTAAGAGCTAAATTAGCACAAAGATAAATTTGCACAAGGTAAAAAAAAAAAAATTTTTTTTCATTGCAACGAAATCAAAAGTATAAAGTTACAAATACCAAGAGTCATGGCACCCATCTCCGTTTTAACACCTGACAAGCTAAAGCAGCAGAAAGCATAAATAGAAAAACAAACTTTAAATAGAAAAACGGTATGAAAAGATTCTTTCACAGATCTTTACCGAGGCCACTAAAACTCTAAACCATTTCAGGTATCAGAACACACAAACATGAAGCCTGTGTAGAAAACATTTATAAACTCAGAGTATTTAACACAAAGAAACAAAAGCCTCTCCAGCCCGTCAGAGGAAGAAAGTATTTCTCCGACGTATCGATCTCCAGGGAAGGTTGTGAAGATTAGACTAACAAACAACGAGTCACTGTGCTGCTTTCACGTCCCTGTAGAGAGACGCCCCCCCAGACACCCCCCGCCCCAAACACTCCCGAGGAAATGTGATTTATTTATTATGATGTGATTTTGTAAAAGTTCAAACACGTTTCCATCTGGAGCATTTTATCTTGGGGTAGGAAAATCTAAAATCTAAAAGTGTGAGCTGCAAAAAGAAAATACATTTCACCAAACTTCTAAAGATATTTGTTCGTCCGAGGCGCCGCAGAGTGACCGATCCCGGTGAACCAATTTTATCCACCATCAAGTGCAATAATGGAGCCAGGGGGTGGACAATGGTGGCCTTGGCTACCATACATTAATCTTTTTGCCACCCCAAGGGCCACCCCCCAAAATTGAGAAAACTATACTTTTAAGCAATCACAAATCAATTTGGCAGAATTTTAACTGATCGGGACAGCTGACTTACAGTACATACACATACATGGTGGCAGCCATCTTGGATTATACAGTGACAACCCAGTTTACTTTTCAAGTTATCGTGCTCACAACATGCACAGACCGATGGACAAGTCCACCTCTTTGCTCCGTGACGTGAATGATAGGACTGAACCATTCAACGCTCGTTTTTATTGTATTTTACTGAAGTTAAATAAGTTTGTCAGGTTTTCTCAGATTACCATAGCCTGCTGCCATTAAAGGGTATGAGATTATGAACTGCAGTTGCCTGTTTTCTCTGTTAGTAAAATATCTCAAGAAAGAGTTAGGAGCATTTAATGAAACATTCAAAATGTAATCACTGAATGTTGATCTGCAGCTGCTGAATGTTTAGAGTCAACATGATTCAAGATGGCTGCCACAACCCAAACGTGGCTCTGATTCAATCTATTTTCCCCACATTGAGCTAAACTTTAGCGTGGTAGTAGCTAAGAGTTATCCCCACCATGCACTCCAAGTGCTAACAGATGGCACATGTTTGTGAACTCCTTCAGATTGTGCTGGATGTTTACTTGATTTATATTGTCTTGTCATTGGTAGGCACTCCAGCTCTGAAACTTTCACACTTTGCTCTGAACACAAATGAGAGCAGCATTCGCTCTGGACGTCTCGCTGAGTTTATGCAGCCGACGTCCAGGTAACAAGATCAACAAATGAGTGAGTTTGTGTGAGAATCACTTACAGCGAGACAGCGTGCACGTAGTTAACAGCAGCTTTCTGTGCCGTTTGTGTAAACAAAAACTGACTTTCCAGACCACTTGTATCGCACACACACTTTATTGCTTTTCAAGCTGTGGACGTACTTGGTCCCATGCTGGAGCAACAGAATCTGATCAAAACAAACTGTAAGTCAAACTATCTGAAAGCTTTTCACACATAATGTAAATGTCTTTGTTCTATAAAAAAAAAAAAAATCTTGGTTTTAATTTACTTTACTTTGTGGCGCATTCGTTCAAAGAAGATTCACTTAAACGTCATCTTCTTCAGCACTGTGATTTACAGAAGAGTTGTTTGGTTCCAGACTCAGCCAGAATAAAGATCTGAATCCTCACACTGAATCAGGACTCATGAGTCTGAGGTCTCTGTTAACCCAGATCCTACATGACCTCCGGCAGACTGCTGCTCTTTACCGGACTCTCCATATAAACAGGATTCCTCACTCGGATCCATGATTTGTGTTGAAAACTCACTGGAATAACAGCAGACACACCAACTCCAGCCATTAAATCTGAACACATTGTTGTTCAATATGTCACATGCTAAGAAAAAGATGAGTATATTGTAGTCTGTGACAACAGCAGGACATGATAAGCTGGTACAGGAAATGTATGAGGACAGCAGGACAGTGGTGAGATGTGCTGTAGGAGAGACAGATAGCTTCAAGGTGGAGGTGGGGGTGCGTCAAGGATCGGCTCTGAGCCCCTTCTTGTTTGCTCTGGTGATGGACTGACTAACAGATGAGGTCAGGCAGGAATCCCCGAGGACTATGATGTTTGCAGATGACATTGTGATCTGTGGTGAGAACAAGGAACTCGTGGAAAAGAACTTAGAGAGGTGGACGTATGCACTTGAAAAAAGAGGAATGAAAGTCAGCCGTAGTAAGACAGAGTCCATGTGTGTGAATGAGAGGGAGGAGGTGGAACAGAGAGTCTTCAAGGAGCAGAGGTCACAAAGGTGCATGACTTCAAGTACTTTGGTCCACTGTCCAGGAAAATGGGGATTGTGGTAAAGAGGTGAAGAGGAGAGTCCAGGCAGGATGGAGTGGATGGAGAAAAGTTTCAGGAGTGATTTGTGACAAAAAAAAGTGGCAGCAAAAGTCAAAGAAAAAGTTTACAAGACAGTGGTGAGACCAGCTATGTTGTATGGTCTGGAGACCGAGACATGGACAAAAAGACAGGAGACAGTACTGGAAGTAGCAGAAATGAAGATGTAGAGGTTCTCTTTAGGAGTGACAAGGATGGATACATTTAGGAATGAGATCACCAGAGGTACAGTACAGGTTGTACAACTGGGAGATAAAGATAGAGAGGCCAGACTGAGATGGTTTGGACATGTCCAGGGAAAGGACAGTGGTTTGAACATGTCCAGTGGAGGGACAGTGGGTGTATTGGTAGAAGGTTGTTCTAAATGCAGCTGCCAGGAAAAGAGACAACGAGGAGATATATGGATGCATTTACAGAGGACATGGAGGGTGTTTGAGTAAGGACAGAGGATGCAGAGGACAGAGTGAGAAGGAGGACACAAGGGCAGGGTGAGATGGAAGAGGATGATTCCCTGTGGAGACCCCTGAAGAGGGAAAAGCCGAAATATGAAGAAGGGAGAAGCTCACAACCACCCAGCAGATGACTGGTGGATTAGAGTCATTACCCTCACCTTATGGTCCAGGATCTAACACTGCAACCAAAACTGGAACACAAGGACTTCCGTTACCTTCCAAACACAGCTAACAATCATTAACTAAAGTGACAAGGTACAAGGCAGGCGACTATGGAAAGGAGTGAGAGCAAGCTTAGGGACAGAGAACCAGAAACCCCCAGACATCAGTCCAACATGTCGGCCTCTTGTCCATGCCCCTTGGTGCGTTAGCAGGCAGGACTTGCTACTGTTAAATAAAGAGAGGACACATCAATCAAGTGACTCAAGTGAACTGGATAACATTAGTGAATGACTCAGGTTAGTCTGAGTCCATAAGGTGAACCAGATGCGGACAGAGCATTCAGTTTATGTGATCAATCATTTTACTCTCATGTAAGGCAGAATCATATCCCCTCATATTACTCAAGAGTCTCTACTGAGCCAAGAGCCTAAAACAAGGCCAGATTATTCAGTCATATGGACTGTGAACTGGCTCTTTGAAAGATGTTTAAATCCTGAGATTAAACAGATTTACTGAGTGAGACTGTACTTTCTGCTGAAAACACAATTAATTTGTTGAATAGTTTGAATATTAACCCTGAGAAACATCTTCAGTTTCAAAATGCAGCTCATATTATTTGGATTACCAGTTTGTCTGGGACTCAATGGGGTTTCCTCAATTTGAGGCAAAAAAAGATCAATTAAAGACTTTCCCTGATTTGAGTCAAACTCAAGGTTTGTAAAAGGAGTAAAGGATTGTTTATCATTAATAAAAGATTATGTTTTCTGTTCATCTTCTTTAAAAGACATCTACACATGCACGATACTGATTCACCAACGACAAACAGCGCAAAATCAATCTCGGTGTTTGAACATGTGCTGGATGACTTCACCAATCTGAGAAGAACATGCACCCTGAAATAAACACAACGCTCACATGACCACAACAGCAGTGCCAGCAGAAATGGGTTCATTTTCCCTGAGACACCTCCTCTTTGCTATATGAACAGAGGCCCTGCGGGACTCAAGGTTACCCTCTTTCACTGGGAAAATCATTAAGGCGGGGTGGGGAGATGAATCTACAAACCCCAGTCACTACTCCAGGACACCGCCAGCCTTTTTATCGGTGTTCTAATGATTGCACGGCCCGACCGTTTTCACCGTGAGACCAGCTTTGTCAGTCCTCCTCGCCTCCTACAACCGGCTGTTCAGCGCATTTGTGACACAATAAAATATGCTTGGTGGCTCCCCTGTGTTGCCCTTTCCTGCGCCACTTGCACTCGTATGTGGCGTATCATATCAAGGGGGAAATGTCTGTCAAAGAGCTGATTTCTCCACAGAACATTCAAATGCTTCGTGAGAGATTTTACAAATGGTATATAAATGCTACATTACCAAAAAATAAAAAACTCCTGACTCAGTCAGGACCCATTCAAATTCAGGGAAGAATAATTCATTTTTCAGTTTTATTGCATTCTCTAATAGGGGTCTGCAACCTTTATGATCAAAAGAGCAATTTCTTCCCCATTGCACACTAAATAAAATGTCTATGGAGCCGCAAAACCTGCTAAAGCTGTGAATATCAACTGGTGGTGCATGGCCCACTTCAAGCCTGTTGGAGGGTGCTTTTCTGGCCAGTAGGTGTGATGTTATGAAACTAAAATATCAAATTACTGTATTTTTTGCTGTATAAAACACACCTTTTCACATAAATTAGCATGCCCTGCGACTTATACAGTAAAGCGACTTATGTTTTGATCACCATATTAATAATCCAATTTTTGGCTGAGATCTAATGAGTTCATTCATTCTGACATGAAAAATATTGAACACTACCATTTCCAACTACTTGAGGGCACTCGAGTAATATGGCAAGCCAAGTGACTCATTAATAGTTAAAATGGCTATTAATGAGACACTTGGCTTGCCATACCAAGCCGCCTTCGTCTCGCTCAGGAACTCCTGGAGCAAAAGTCAAATCAGCTGCATTTCCCCGCGTCGTCCAGGCAAAATGCAGCTGATTTCACCATTGAAGTGCATTTATTAAAGAAAAGTTCAACTGAGACACACCTTTGCTATAATTTCGAGCAAACAAATAATTGTTTTTAAGTGTTAATCTTGTTAAATTCTTGTTAAAGTCTTCCTGTGCACGCTCCCACGGCCAGCATTTGGCAGCCAATCGATTTTTGGCACACCGGCCCACGTTTCTGGGTGGTCAGAGGTGACGCATAACAGATGCGCATAAAAGACGTATTTCTTTTTTTCCACTTTATTAGACATTTATGGGACTTATACGGCGGTGCAACGTGTACGGTGGCAAGTACGGTATATTTATATTAATTGATATTTGTCTATTTTAGGGCGAAAGAAAAGCCTGGATTTATGTAAGGAAGAATTTTGTTTACCATTTTTATAAAAATCCAAACAAATATGCAGGTTTAAGTGAGTTTTTTTATTTATTTATTGTGGAAACAATTCATAAAATACCCTATTATGAAGTAATAAAGCATAAAGTTAAAAATTAGCCCAGTTTGTTGGATACGTAATTGAATTTTAAAATGAAAATAACTATTTCCATTTATTTTGACTTTGCTTTTTTCCTTCTATTTTTGTTGTTATCAAGTTGACGCACCATATTTCTTCACAGCAGCCTTAAGGGTAAAATTGGTGGATTTGAGAAAAGGATCACACAAATGAGCTGAAACAAGTGGTTAACTTCTAGCATGATGTGGTCTTCAAGTTTTACTCCTTGTGTTTGTGTCATTCACATGTTGGCAACAGAAAAGACCAGAAAGCTGCTATAGCCATTTCTTATTGTTGGTACAAAAACCAATAAACTTCGGTTTTATGTTAGTTTTGGTCAAAACTTAGAGCCGCTGCATAGGGACCAAAGAGCTGCATGTGGCTGCAGAGCTGAAGCTGCAGACCCTCGCCTTAACTCAATATTTTCTTCAGTTTCAGAGCCATAGCAATTACTGGGTCATTTATATCTCCTTATTGCTAACTTGGCTGACGCCTACAGTCTGTTCTTTCTCTCCAGAAAACTGTTGGCAAGTCGTCCCCTAAGCGTTCATTGATTATCGGGGCTGATAGGGACCGTTAAGGGCAAAATGCTGTTTGCTCCCAGCTCCATCGCTGCTGCTGTCAGCTCCTTAGGAGAAACATCCTGCTTCATCGGCCTTCTTTGTCTTGTTGGACCTCCTCCTATCGTTTATCTAAAGCATTCTTTTTTTATTCTGCTGCGTCCGTCCTCCCCTCTGTTGCTACTATGGCACTGTTAGTATCAGGTGAGTATTTTGATTCTGTTTGGAAATGAGGAGAAGCTCATCAAAAGTGAAGCAGAGTGAGAAGTGGCAGATTCAGGTCAGCTGCTGAGTGATGAATTTAAAACAGGCAAGAGCAGAGCTGGACATCCGAAAGAACCGAACAACGTAATAGTCTTAAATAATAATAGTTTTACTAAAATGTTCCAGTTTGTTATTTTTTTATTTTTTTTACTTTGAAAAAAAAAAAAAAAAAAATCAAATGCACAATTTAATTACTATAAAAAGAGTAAATATTTACAGGCTCTCAAATGAAACCAGTCATCTTTGTGGTGAGAATCTGTATCCGGTAATTCAGAAAAATAATGTTTTCATGTGATTTTAACTCCATCAAATACCTCGTACTGTTCTTACTTTGTCACATATGTTAGTATATTTTAATATTCTTTATGCATGAATCAAAAAGTAAAAAAAAAAAGATGAATATTTTAATTTAATGGAAATCTTTTGATGTGTACGATGTAATCATGATGTGGGAGCAGAGGTTAGAGATGGTGAGCATGTCACTGGTTCAAATCCTCGAACAGACATAAAATGTGGGTGGGAAAGGAGAAGCACCCACACCTGCCTCCACCCTCATTTGCCCCACTCTGGGCCCTTGAGCAAAACTTTTAATCCCTCGGGTATCTTAGATGGCAGCTGTCTGCTCCACATCTGTTCACATTTGCGAAAGAGAAAAATGCAGCAAATGAATTTCATTGGGGATATAAAGAGTTTAATTTCAATAATGAAGGTACTTATTGTATATTTGAGAAAGTTACAGTGTGAGCATGATGGCAGCAATGTTGCTGTGGTCAAGCTGCCTTCTTGTTTTGCACTTTGTTGTGACTTTGTTGTGTGTAGCAGTATCTTTTTGTCCATCAGCCTGCATCAGTCTTCTGTCAGCCATGGTTTCACCTGCCATCTTCTGTATTTTGGTTGCCCGCCGTTGTTTTTCCTCTTGTAGATCTCAGCTTGACAGTTTGTCCTCTGTCCTTATCTTCAAGTAAAGTCCAACCCTAACCCACATCAGTAACTCACACATCACTTTCTTTTGGGATCATGGTTTTTGACGAGTAGAAAATGTTGGTCTTACATCAGTGCACACCACGTATCTGGACACAAGATGCAAACTGTACCAAGAAAACGATGTTGGTACTCAGCTTCACAGCATGCAGCAGCAGCAACTACAAAAAGTTGTAAAGAACTCTGGAATGGCTGTAAATCAGAAACCAAGAGTTGCCAGTTGTAGATTGAATCCTCCCACCAACTGTCAAAAGTGCCTTTGGGCAGACACACACCCCTAAATTGCTCTTGATTTGTACATCTCTGTGTGAATACGCATGTGACATGCCATATAGAGTCGCTTTGAGTGGTCAGAACGTGCTCCATAAATGCCCTTGTTTTATCAGAACCATGGTCCATCTGCCAAAAGCGCAAAGAAATAAGAGAGGAGCAATGACAACAATAACTAGAGAAATTACATTTCCTGCAAAAATTCATTGTGAATGCTCATAGAACTTGATGGAAAAAAAACAGCTGAAATGAGCTAAAAACATGCTGAAATGTAGCTGAAACCGAAGAACAAGCTTAAGTTAGCAGAAGAAAGCAGAAATAACATGTATTTGCTGAATTTGTTTTAAATTAGCAGAAACAAGCACAAAAATGAATAAATTAGCTAAAAAAAAAAGGCTTGAATTGGTAAAAACAAAAATGTAGAAAAGTAGCTGAAAAGACAGAAAGAACCTTAAAGTACCAGAAAGAAGTGAAATGAGCTTAAAAAAAAAGTGGAATTAACTGAAAAAGCTAAATTTAGCACAAAAATGGCTTAAAAGTAGCTGAAAAAGCAGACCAACGTTAAAAGGAGCAGAACAAGCTGAAATCAGCAGAAATAAATTAATTAGGTTGAAATTAGCAGAAATTACCAAAAATAAATCTTAAGTTTATCTGAAAACTGCAGAAATCAGCAAAAAAAAAAAAAAGATTAACATGTAGCTGAAATATATAACAAGCTTAAGTTAGCCAAAAGCAGAAAGAACACACATTTGCTGAAAGAAGTAGAAATTAGCACAAAAAAGTGAAAATTATCTGAAAAAATTCAGAAATAAGCAAAAAAAACAACAACTGAAAAGTAGCTAAAAATGAACAAAAAAGTTTAAATTACCAGAGGGAAGTGGAGAGACCAGATGTATACCAATTTAGGTTGAAAATTTTTGTAGAGTGTAAAAAAATGTAACATTAGCTGAAAATGCTAAAAGTTTAATAATAAACAACAAGCTGAAACTTGCAGACAAGCTGAAAGGAGCATAACTAGCTGAAATTAGCCGAAAGAAGTTAGAAGAAGCACAAAAATGTTGTAGTTAGCAACAACAACAAAAATCTGAAAGAAGCACTAAACAGCTGGAAAATAAACAGCTGAGATTAGCTGAAAGAAGCTGAAGCTGAACAAAATGTGAAAGGAGCAGTAAAAGGTTGTAAACAGATCTAAAGATTTGAAGGATGGAAAATGAGCTCAATTCATTTTCAATGAGATAAAAGTGGCAGAAAAGGCTAAATATTTCAAAAAGCTAAAGTTGCATCAATACCAAAAGTCAAAGCAAGATTGTCCTGAAAGAGCCGAACGTTTTGATTTTTTTGGAATAGCATGAAAACTTGGGAGGAGAATCGTGCCGAAAAACAAATGGAAGACAAATGGATCACAATAGTGTTTATGCTTCATAAGCGTTCATACAATTACACACAAAGGCACCAAAAGTGCAAAGCAACATCATGGCAGTGAGGGCAGTGTTAGCTTAGCATAGCACAAGATTAGGTAAAGTTATTGTTTGGTTCCTAACTCTGGCTTAGTATTTGTGATGCTTCAAAGTTCATGCAACAGAATTTTTCAACATGACCCATCAGGACCAATCTGGTGTTGCTGGAGGTCGTGCTGCATCTTCAAGAGGGTCAGAAACAGCAAATTTAGTTTCTTACAGCCACATATCTCCATACAGGATGGAAACACAAAGGAGGTTTAAATTTGTAGTGGCGGGATCCAAGCGTGTTTTTAATTCCTGACCTCAGTCATGTAGGTTGCAGATTAATATCAGCAGCAAAATGGTAAAATAAAAATAAAAAAAAGTGTAAAGTTTCTTAAAAAGCTGTAAAAATCCTACTTGGTCCCACAACCTGCAACTCTCATGGATTGCACCCGTTTCCATAACTTTCATCTTCTAAAAGCGAACCGTTTGTCAAATTAAACGTGGTGCAACGTTGTTTTTAAAAACCGAACAGAAAAACGTGAAAACTGTACGCACATTTGAAACTCAAATTATTTTTGGTTGAATTGACAGGAATGAATGAAAGCATGTAAACTTTAACTGCGTACAGCTGTCAATCAAATAAAAATAGATTCTGCGTCTTAGACCTTGTAAATAAAAAAACAGTTTAGCAGCAAACTTTGTGCATCGTGTACGATTTAGCAGCACTAAAGTCATGTCCACATGTGTGAGAAAAGGTTTTTATAACAAAATAGATATTTAATTTTGTCTTATATTTTTTGTTTGCCTTCTTTTCTGCCTCATTTGATGAATCTAACCGTGTCTCAGTCGTGGCCGTGTGGACTCCGGTTACTTCATCATGACCTGG
Organism: Nematolebias whitei; assembly: GCF_014905685.2. Lineage (NCBI taxonomy): Eukaryota > Metazoa > Chordata > Actinopteri > Cyprinodontiformes > Rivulidae > Nematolebias > Nematolebias whitei. The sequence continues at coordinate 8,229,403 of NC_056513.1, read as the reverse complement.
GTGACCCGTGGTCACACATTATGTTCTGCTCTGTGATTGAATTATTCATGAAATTAGAATAAATAACAGAGATGCACAGAAAAGCTTCCCGCACTGGATGTAAATGAAAGTCCAGTTCAGTCGGGTCTCGGCAGCAGAGTGGGGAGGGGTGCGGGGCCTCGCTGATGGGATTCAGCAGCACTTCGGTTCTTCGTCTCAGGAGTTGGTCCAGTGCACAGCTTCATCGTACCATCAACTGTCTGGATGCACAGCTTGTTAGCAGCTCAAGGCAAGCGAGCTGCACTGCAGCCGGGACGCAAGTAGAGAAGCAACGGGCCCGCCGGCACCGGCGGCCCAGCCTTAATGGTCATCACAGCAGACAGGCCGGACACTGGTTGGAGGGGGAGTGGGGGAGGAATGGAGGAGTGAAACAAAGAAGTGCAGAGGAGCCAGCAGCAACGCACATCTTTGATGAGAATAAAAAAGAAAAACCAGACGTTCTGGGGTTTTCCTCCTTTTCTCCGTCAAAACGCTGCAGTGTGCAGAAAAGGCTGGATCTGTCGAGCAGATGTGGGTTAAAACCTGCTGAAGGATTAAAAACAAGACTGAGCTAAAGTTATCCTGCATACGTACAGGACCCAACACATGGTGTGAATACCTCTAATTTCATGGTTTGAAACTCAAAAATATATTATTTTAAAGACGACAATAAAGTTAAGTCAGGTCCTCTGAAAGCTTTCTTTTTGTTGAAACGTTTCGCCTTTCATCCAAAGGACTTCATCAGTCTGAGGAGCCACAACAAACTCAGCCTTATAAGCAGCATACTCACATAGTGGGCCAACCAGTTTGATGGTGATTAAATGGTTTCTGGAGTCCGCCCTCTTCCGCATTGACTTGTTTGAAACAGTCATGGCCAAAGTGGTTAAAAACATCAAAGTTCATGCTCAATAATCCAGGTAAAAAAAACCCAACAAAGTTAAATCAGGTCCTCTGGACGCTTTCTTTGGCCATGACTGCCTCAGAGATGTCGACCGAGGAGAGAACAGGCTCCAGAAACCATCTTATCACCATCAAACTGGTTGACCCACTGTGTAAGGTGCTATTTATAAGACTGAGTTTGCTGTGGTCCTTTGGACTGATGAAGTCTTTTGGATGAAAGACAAAATGTTTCAACATAAAGAAACCATCCAGAGGACCTGATTTAACTTTGTTGGATTCATTACCTGGATTATTAAACATGAACTTTGATGTTTTTAAGACTAATTGCATAAAATATGCAATTGTGCTTTCTTCAGATCGAGGGTGAGGTTCTGCCTCAAGTGGAGGAGTTCGAGTATCTAGGGGGTTTTGTTCACGACTGAGGAAACAACGGCGCATGAGATTGGCAGATGGATTGGTGGAGCATCTGCAGTATTGTGGACTCTGTACCGGTCCGTTGTGGTGAAGAGGGAGCTGAACTTTAAGGCAAAGCTCTCTGTTTACCGGTCCTCACCTATGGTCAGGAGCTCTGGGTAGTGACAGAAAGAATGAGGTTGCTGATACACATGGCTAAAATGAGTTTCCTCAGCAAGGTAGCTGGACTTTCCTTTAGAGACAGGGTGAGAAGTTCAGGAATCCACGAGAGACTTGGAGTAGAACCGCTGCTCCTCCACTTCAAGAGGAGCCAGTCAAGGTGGTTTGGGTATCTGGTAATTATGCCCCCTGGGCACAGGTTATGTCAAATTGGGAGGAGACCCTGGGTAAGACCCAAGACACGCTGGAGAGACTACTGGTACGTATCTCAATTGGCTTGGGATCACCTTGGAGTCCTCCCAGAAGAGCTGGAAGAGGTGGCTGTGGACAGAGAGGTCTGGGCCTCCCTGCTCAAGATGCTGCCCCTGTGACCCAACTTCAGAACTGGATGGATGGATGGATGGATGGATGGATGGATGGATGGATGGATG
>NC_056513.1:8200112-8227081 GCF_014905685.2 Nematolebias whitei | reverse complement strand
GTGGATGGATGGATGGATGGATGGATGGATGGATGGATGGATGGATGGATGTCTAAAGTGGGCCACTCTGAGACATGAACCTCCAGGGCTGAAAAGGAGTCCCACTCCGGCCCTGCCACAGACCATGACACGAGAGGAAACAGCTTCTGATTTTTCCGAGGACTGAATCAGAAACTCAAACAGCATCCGTTAACAAAGCCAAACTGTACGACCCACTTAGAGCCGGGTTCTAGATGTCCAGGTCCTCTCCGCCATGTCTTCGCTCCACATCAAAGTTTGTCTCTCAATAGTCCCATTTGGACCAAACATGACTCTCATTGACTCATCTCTACAACCGCTCTCATTTTCTAATGTCTGCTGAGTCCACATAGAGTGAAACTAAACATAAAGGTTTTCTGCACGGCTTCAACTTTGCTCTGAATATTAATGAAAACTGCAAACAAAATTAAGACACTGCAATTCCTGTGAAAATGCAGCACGAATGATTATTGCAGAACTTGATGAAAAACAGCTGAAATGAGTTAAGAACATGCTGAAATGTACCTGAAATGGGAAGAACAAGCCTACATTAGCAGAAGAAAGCAGAAAGAATACATATTTGCTGAATTTGGTTTAAATTAGCAGAAATTATCACAAAAATTAGGGAATAAGCTAAAAAAAAGACTGAAATAGGCAACAAAATAGCTGAAAAGTAGCTGAAAGGGCAGAAAGAAGCTTAAGGAAGTGGAAAGAGCTAAAATGAGATAAGAAAATGTGGAATTACCTGAAAAAGCTAAAACTAACATCAAAACAGCTAAAAAGTAGCTGAAATAGCAGAAGAAGCTAAAACTAGCTGAAAAAATCTGAAAGGAGCATACCAAGTTGAAATTAGCATAAAGAAGTTAATTAGGCTGAAAGTAGCAGAAATCATGATGGAAAACTTGAATTTATCTGAAAACAGCTGAAATTAACTAAAATGATAAAAAGCTAGCTGAAAAAGGTAAAACAAGCTTAAATTAGCGTAATAAAGCAGAAAGAATATGTTTGCTCATACCTGCTGAAAGAAGCAGAAATGAACAAACATGGAAATTATCTGAAAAAAAAATTTATTAGAAAAAGAACAGCTGAAAAGCAGCTAAAAAGTTAAAAAAAAAAAGCTTCAGTTACTAGAAGGAAGTGTTGAGCGCACATTTTTGCTGAATTAGGCAAAAAGAAAATGTTTAAACGAGTGTCTAAAAGGTGGAATTAGCTGAAAAAGCTAAAATTATCCTAAAACAGCTAAATAGTAGCTGGAATAGAAAAAGCTGAATTGTGCAGAAATAAGCTGAAAGGAGCATAACAAGCTGAAATTAGCAGAAAGAATTTAAAAGAAGCACTAAAATGTTGTATTTAGCAGAAATAATCTAAAAGGGGCACAAAGCAGCTGAAAAACATTTGAAATTAGCTGAAATTAGATGAAAAAGGTTTATACTTTACAAGGGAGCTGAAAGAAGCTGAAGCAGAACACAATGTGAAAGGAGTTGTAAAAGGTCGTAAACTGATGTAAAAATCTGAAGGATGTAAAATGAGCTCAATTCATTTTCTGTGAGAAACAAGTGGCAGAAAAGGCTAAAGATGCACCAATACGAGCAGAATTGTCCTGAAAGAGCTGAACGTTTTGATTTATGATTTGTTGAAATAGTACAAAAACTGTGAAGTGCTGAAAAACGTACATAAGTGAAATGGATCTCGGTGTGAATGTTTCATAAACATTCACACAATAACTAAAGAATCAAAGTGCTGTGACAGACCTGCAACATCAACCAGTTAGAACGGAAATAAGCAGAACTTCAGCTGCCATCAAGGCACTGTTGCAAATATACGTGTCACCTGGAGCTGCTGGCAGCTTTCAGGTGGAGCCCAAAACAACAGGTCGCTCAAACAAATTAAGTCCTATTTAAAGCACCGAGACACGCAGAAGGTTTACCGTGCAGAAGGGAGAAGAGACGGAGCAACAGGGAGAGGAAAGATGTAAAATGGAGCATCTCTCAGGGGAGCGAGCGCTCACATTCACCGGGAACAAAAGAAACAGAAGAGTTTTCAGAAGAAATATAACAGCCATTAGGTGCACAGAACGAGGCTGTTGTTAATGAGCGAATCGTTTTACTTCAGTCCGACCGCTCCTCAAAAAAATACATGTGCACATAAAGAAATAAATCTGGTCACTTGAGGCTAAAAGGTGCACCAAAACTGATAATTACATAAATTACAAACAGCAGAAAATGTGTCACTTTGGTTTATTTTCATATAAATTCAGAACAAAAGTCATGTCAGGGTGATGTACAGAAAAAAAAAAATAAATAAATAAAGTTTCAATTGTAAAACCAGTTCAATCCCAGACTCTAATCCAGTTACAGACAACATAATGTGAACACATGTGACGCACTCACACTATTGTGATTTTTCTTCTGTACATTTTTCAGCATCTTTCTCATTCCACAATTTGTGCTATTTCGACAAATCATAAATCTAAACGTTCAGCTCGTTCAGGAGCAGGGTGCTATGATTTTTAGTGTTGGTGCAACTTTAGCTGTTTGAAATATTTAGCCTTTTCTGCCACTTTTGTTCTCATAGAAAATGAATTGAGCTCATTTTACATCCTTCACATCTTTAGATCTGTTTACAACCCTTTACTGCTCCGTTCACATTTTGTTCTGGTTCAGTTACGTTCAGCTTATTTTAGCAGTTTTTTATTTGTTTGTTTGTTTGTTTGTTGTCCAGTTGTTTTGTGCTCCTTTCAAAATCTGTTTGCTAACTACAACATTTTTGTGCTTCTTCTAAATTATTTCTGCTAATTTCAGCTTGTTATGCTCCTTTCAGCTTATTTCTGCTAGTTTCACCATTTTCGGCCATTTCGGCTGTTTAATGCTAATTTTAGTTTTTTTTCAGCCATATCCACATTTTTGCACTAATTTAAACTTTTTTCAGCCTAATTCAGCAAAAATAGATCCATTTCCTTCTTGTAATTTAAGCTTCTTTCTGCCTTTTAAGCTATTTTTCAGCAGTTTTTTTGTTGTTGTTGCTAATTTGTGCTTTTTCATGATAACTTCCACTTTTTGTGCTCATTTCTGCTTCTTTCAGCTTAATATGGCTCTCACCACTTTCTACTAATTTAAGCTTGTTCTACCTTTTGAGCTATATTTGTAGCCTCTCTTAGCCAATTTTAGCTGATTTCAAATAAATTAAAATGTTTGTGGTAATTTCTGCAACGTTCAGCCTAATTAATTTGTTTCTGCTCCTTTCAGCTTGTTTCTGCTAGTTTCAGTTTTTTCTGCAATTTCAGCTATTATTTAGCTGGTTTGTGCTAAATTTAGCCTTTTCAACTAATTCCACATCTTTTAGCTCATTTTAGCTTCTTTCACTTCCTTCTGGTAGTTTAAGCTTCTTTCTGCTTTTTAGCTACTTTTCAGCTATTTTTTTTTTTAGCTATTTTCAGCTTTTTAGCTAATTTCCTTATTTTTGTGCTCATTTCTGCTTATTTAAACATAATTCAGCAAATGTGTGTTCTTTGCTTTTTTCTTCTTTTTTGCTTCTGAAATCTGCATTTAACTACATCCAGACTGATTTGTTTCACATCAAACTTGTCCTAAATGCCGAAAAAACCAAAGGGATGCTTTTTTCAAATAGGAAGTTGGTCCCAGCAGTTCTTCCTCCGATTTTATCCTCAAATGGTGTCCCCATTGAGTTTGTTCATTCCTATAAATATTTGGGTATCTTGGTCGACTCACATCTCTCTTTTAAGCTCCATGTGGAAAACTTGGTAAAGAAACTGAAAATTAAACTGGGTTTCTTTTTCAGAAACAGATCCTGTCTAACCCTGAATGCTAGAAAACGCCTTGTATCTGTGACTTTCCTTCCCTCAATTGATTTTGGTGATATTATTTACATGAACGCTCCTACAAGAACCCTGCAGATGTTGGATGCTGTCTATCATGGTGCACTAAGATTCATAACTGGCTGTGATTATCGTACCCACCACTGCACCCTGTATTCACTGGTTAACTGGACATCATTAACTTCACGCAGACTCTCTCACTGGTACATTTTCATCTTTAAATCACTTCTTGGTCTGCTGCCTTCATACATCTCCTCCTACATGTCTCTGCGTGAGTGCAGCTACGGAGTGCGCTCTCAGGACATTATTACCTGCAGTGTCCCCTCAGTGAGGACTGAACTAGGCAAAAGGACCTTCTCCTACTCCGCTCCTGTTTCCTGGAATATCTTACAAAAAGATTTGAAGCTCTCGACCTTGACCTCTCTAAGTGGCTTTAAGAATCTGTTGGACTCCTGGCAGGGTCCAATGCAGACATGTTCCTGTTTTTAGTTTTATACATTTGTCTTGGAATCTAGCTGTTTTTTTGGTTTTGTTACCTTTTTTCCTTTTAGCCATCCTATTTGTTAAAAAAAAAAAAAAAAAAAAAAAAAAAAAAACTGTAGTATGAGTTTTTATAATTGCTTATTGTTGTTGCTGTTGTCCATTGTTGTCATCTTTCTTTGTTGAAATCAGGTCTCTCTTGTAAATGAGTCCTCGAGGCTCAATGGGATTTACCTGTATAAATAAAAGGTTGATTGATTCTGCTAACTTAGGCTTGTTCTTCCATTTCAGCTACATTTCAGCATGTTTTAGCTAATTTCAGCTGTTTTTCAGCAAGTTCTTCAGCAAAAAGCATTCACACTACATTTTTGTAAGAAATGCAATTTCTCTAGTTCATATTAAATTCAGTACATTCACTTAAAATATATCAAATAATAAAATGTATCTACCATTCTGAAAATGATCTTGTCTACAACTTGTTACATTTATAATAAAACAAATCAAAGTATCTGAAATATCTTCAGAAATGTTTTGAAATGTGTGTATGAGAATAAAAGCTGAACATTTTTACTGATGTGCTGCGGTGAAGCTGCTGCTGTCCTCGGCCTCCACCGGACGTCTCTGTGGATCCTCGACCCGATACTGATGATGGATTTCACTCCAACTGGAACTGATTAAATGGGATGTAAGGAGTGAAAGTCAAATGGTCGATAAAATCTTTAGGATAACGGTCAGCTTTGTCCTTTTTTTAAAGGTGCATCATAGTTTCAGTTTAAAAGCCACATTTGATTTGTTTAAATTTACTCATTGCAAAGTTATTAAAACTGTAAACAGAAGAAACTCACGAAGAAATAAAATCACGCAATAGTTTTCTGATATCGATGGTTAATGAGTCAAAAACAATTCATACCACGTGTGTTCGTTTACCTACAGAAACAGCCGAAGTCACTGAAAACAGGCTAAATGGTAAACTTACAGCTTACAGCTGTGCGTTCTTGCTTTTGCTTCCGCCTGAACATCTCACACAAACTACAGCCAGCCTAATGTAGATCAGTCGTGAAACTCCAGCTGTATTGTGGTTAAAGTGTTTTGTTTACATTGGCTGCAGACCTGCATTTCAAAACTGCATTCAGTTGCAGGAAGTTGTCACAGGTGGGATGTTTTGGTGATTCAACTCGTCCAGTCCAACTGAAACCATGTTCCTGATGTCTGGAGCTCCTCAGGCTGTAAACTTTAGTCTTCACCACCTGTGGCATTTAATGGGACAACGTCTTGCACCTTTAAAATAAAACGTTTGAATCTGCAAACTGAGCCGAAGCTCGAAGGAATGCACATCCCCCGCCACGTTTTAAACAAGACCACACGATCTGCCGTTCTGTTTTTGGACTGTGGGAGGAAACCGGAGTACCCGGAGAAAACCCACGCATGCACGGAGAGAACATGCAAACTCCACCCAGAAAGGCCCCTGGACCGGGGTTTGAACCAGGGACCTGCTCGCTGAGAGGCAGCAGCTCTACCAGTTGTGCCACCGTGCTGCCCCACAAAATAACCTTGTAAGAAATATGCAAAGTAACAAATCAACACCTGAAAAAAGATTGTGTTAATATAAGCCCCCTGCATGGCATGTACCATCGACAGATTAAGGAAGTGGCTGATACCAACAAATCCTACCAGAGGTTAGAGGAAGCTGGACTGAAGGACAGCATGGAAGCACTAATCATGGCAGCACAAGAGCAACAGTCAGTCCGACAAACGGGCAGTGTCTACCATACAAAACAAAACCCAAGATGCACGCTATTCAAAGCTGCCCATGAAACTGTCATGATCTGTTGCTAGTTTGAACCCAAGTGCAAGCAGGACTCAGAGGACTCAGGAACAAAGCAACTATATTTATTTAAACAACACAAAACAGCTGACTTGACAGTAAAACCTATACTGATGAGGCGATGTGGATGGAAGGAGAATAGGACATGACCCCAAAGAGGACCATCCATGGACAGTGAGAGGAGGACAAGACACTGAATAAGTAGAAACACCTGTGATTGACAATGAGGGACACCTGGGGTGATTAGGGTAGGGGACAGGTGTGTAGGAGCTGGAAAGACAGGGGTGACAAGCAACCTACACCAATCCTTACAGTCCAACACATCGTAGCAGGGTGTAAGATCCAGACAGGTAAAGCATACATAGAACACCATAACCAAGTTAAGAAGACAGCGGTGATAGATGTAGCAATTACAAGGGACTAACATCTGGAAGAAGGAGCAGGTGGAGAAATACCGACGACTGAAAGAATAAATACAGATGTTGTGGAGAGTCAAAACGTCAGTAGTCCCAGTGGTCATTGGAGCACTTGGTGCTGTAACTCCCAAACTAGAAGAGTGGCTCCAACAGATCCCTGGAACAACCTGAGATCTCTGTCCAGAAGAGTCCTAGGAACAGCTAAGATATTGGACATAACCCTTAAGCTCTTGAGTTCCAAGAGAACCCGAGTATAAAATGAAGTGGAACCAGCTGTGTGGAAGAGCATATAGGAACTGGATTTATACCCCTGATAGCTTTGAGGGTATGCACGATATAGTAGCATTTGCACAGTGTTAAAATTCTCTGCCCTCCTTCATTATTTTGTTGTTCCAGTAGCACATTTCTCATCAGAACGTCCCGTTTTTCCAACATCTGACGCAAACAATTAATGATGGTTAATGTGACGGCTTGATTTCATGACTCTTGTTCTTTGCATTGCACGCTTGTTCTTGTTCATTCATACCCATCTGATCTGCTCACACGGACTCATGTTCGTGCTGATGTTCAGCGTATTGTTTTTGTACTATTAGTGTTTGGCGCATTCTTAGTTTAGCACATTTCTTAGTTCATATCTTCGATCTTATTACAGTTTTTCTTTACGATATATACTTTTGTTGGATGTAACTTGGACCCTGTGTACACAATATTGTTTCACCTCATGCACCACATGTGATGTGAACGACAAATAAAGAAACCTTAACCTTGCAACCAAGGTTGCTTGGAGGTTGGAAAATGCCGGGGTTCAAACCCTGAGCTCCTGATCAGTCCCAGTTTATACATGTGACATAACCACTGCACCAACCACCTGTGGATTTCCATTGACGGTTTAGCTTGATTAATAATTAGTATGTATTACCATGGAAACAAGATGCTAAATGAGGTATTTGCACTTTTAAATATTTGAATATGTCAGATTTAAAGCACAAACTATCAAAAACTACAGATTTTCTTTACATAGTTTCAAATAACTGGATTTTTTTGTACTCAGAATCAACATATTTTACATGACAGCCTCTGCTGCCACCAACACGAGCTCTCCGTGATATTTTTTTTGAAGCCAACTTTGAGTCAAGGGTTAGAGACGTTCTCCGAGTCCTTCAAGGCCTCACTCATTCTGCCCATAATGACTCTACCGGTAATTACAACGTGAATTTGAGCTCAGAATGTTCTAATTAACAGTCGAGTCCTGCAGATTGAAAATTGTAGATCAGTATTTTCAGTTTCTCTTGGTTGCCGGAGTCGTTCTCTTGATCCCATCAAGAAGCTTTTGTCATCAAATTGAATTGTGCGGTTCTGGTTCTGAATCTGTCTGCAGCTCCGCACACTGACTTGCTCTGATATTATCATGTGTTCATATAATGTGACAAGTACTCATAAATATATTTAAGAACATTTTCTTACATTTATTCCAGGTAATAAAGTTAGATTTTTTTTTTAGGTGCTTCAGCTTTTCATCATCAGAATTAATTTGCACCAAATGACAACTTTATGATCAGGTTTTATCACCTGCAGCCTCCCACTGGAATCTGATGTATATTACATGATGGGCTTTATTTATTTATTTTTTTTACATTTTAAAACCTCAATGAGTGAAATTTAACTTCAGCATTCATAACAAACCAATTTATTGCTTTTAATGAGATTTTTTTAACCCGGTTTTGGGAACTTTCTCAATAAAAAATATTGGAATTAAAACGGTTTATATAGTCATTTCTAACAATTATCATTTTAACTTTAAATGAGCACATTATTTATGCATATGCATCAAATTATTGAACTGTAAATGTTGATAAACTGTAGAAAAAAGGGTTTGGAAAAGAGTTTTTAGCTTGAGCAACTATCACCAACACAACAATATTTCAGGGTTTACACAACAAAATAATTATTAGTTTTTGGAAACCATAAATTCAAAATGGAAATCCAGATATTTTGCTAATCATACACAAACAAATAACCCATGCACGTGCGCGCACACACAGGCAAAAACAGCATCACCCTTTTGCCTTTGAGTTGAGGGTTAATAATTGTTTAAATCTTTCACAGACGAGAACTCCCAACAAACTTTATTGGTTTTCTCACGTTGCACAGAATATTTTGTTTTTCCTAATTTAAATAATATTTAATTATAAAGTGTTTTATTTTACAACACATTAAAAATTAAGTGCAGAGCAGCTAATTACTGTTCCCCTTCAGACAACCTTATCTTTCCTGCCAATAACTCGTTAGTAAAATATGAACTTCTCCCACATGAGCTCATTCATTTCTCTGCAAACTGTCAGTCACAACAAAACGAACCGTCTCAGGGGATAAAGTCCTTTAAATCTCAGATCTTCACTCAGTTTGTTAACAAACACAAGGAGACGTGGGCGATCATGTAATTAGATGCTTGTGGTTTCTTTATGCAGCACAAATCACGAACTGAATGAAACGCTCAGAGGTCAGTGGAGCTACATCTTCAGATTACATTTTTAGAGTCAGCCAAGATGGCCGCCACAGCCAACACAAAAATGGCTGCACGTCAGTTTTTCTGATGTTGAGCTAAAACTTGATGTCATGAGAGTCGACACAGATTCTAAGTGCTGACAGATTGTGTGAGATCTTTACTCTTATTTAAAGAAAATTAAATAAAAACTTTCAGCATCGATTTTGCAGCATTTTAATTTAAAATTAGATTAGACGGTGGCAGCACGGTGGCGCAACTGGTAGAGCTGCTGCCTCTCAGCGAGCAGGTCCCTGGTTCAAACCCCGGTCCAGGGGCCTTTCTGGGTGGAGTTTGCATGTTCTCTCCGTGCATGCGTGGGTTTTCTCCGGGTACTCCGGTTTCCTCCCACAGTCCAAAAACATGCATGTTAGGCTGATTGGTAACTCTAAATTGTCCCTAGGTGTGAGTGAGAGAGTGAATGGTTGTTTGTCTCGTTTGTCTCTATGTGTCCCTGTGATGGACTTGCGACCCGTCCAGGGTGTACCCCGCCCCTCGCACAGTGATTGCTGGACATGGGCACCAGCGACCCCCGTGACCCAAAATGGAATAAGCGGGTAAAGAAAATGGATGGATGGATGGATGGTTGTTTTGTGTTCAAATTTCCTCCCAACCTGCCGTCTATCATGGCAAAATTAACAGCCCTGATGACATCACTGCAGGCTGGAGCAGATGACTGTCTGCCATGTATTCAGAAGAAGTGTTGCGTTGTGACACAGTGAAAGCAGCTCAGGTGTTCGTCCACTGACATTCATTTCTTGTGGCATGTTGTCAGCGTGCTGCCTTCCTGACAGCTGCCACACACTCAGAAAGGAAGTAAGGAGGACAACTACACGACAAAGCATCAAATAGATGGAATAAAATCAACCCGAGCTGCAGCAAGATCTCCTGGATTCCTGCCAGTAGGGAGTGAATAATAGATGCGCTACAATATTTTTACTGCTCTGGACTGAGACTCATTTGGAATAATTTCCAAAGCAAATCCAATAAATTCCTTTTGTTTTTATCACATCTTTAGGCTCAACTATTAAACAAGTAATTACAGTCTCTTAGGCAGACAGTCCAATTAAGCCAATTCATTGTTACTGCTGTAAATAAGATAAGTGTTACACCGGACAGCAATACACGGTAATGAGCCCGTGCTGCGTTTCTTTCACTCTAAACGGATGTTGGGGACCTCTGCTGCTAATGGTTTGTTGCTTTTTGGTGCACATTTTTACTTAATTGATGCAGTGCACCAAAAGTCAGGGTTTCCTTCTCCACAGCTCACGCTCCATCCTGCATAACAGCTGGAAATGCAGAATCGATGGCATTACAAAGTCCGTATGAGGTAATTACATGGACTGTACTGCTTAATTAACTATTAAAAAACAAATAATCTGCTTCAGGGGTGAAGAGGTGGAGTCCAATCCATGAAGAACCATTCCACATGCACTTGTTTGTCCCTGCAATCCTGTTGATACTTTCTGCTTTTATATATTTTGCTTTTGTTTTTAGAGCTAGTGTTCCTCCTACCCATAGATTATGAAGGACAACTTGTCTTGGACTATAGTTTCACGTCACAGAAGGTAATTTTTTTCATTATGAAGACAATGAGTCAAGTGTTCCTGAGGTATTTTATGAAAAGAACTACAGCAAGTATTTGTTGGAGTTCTGAGTCTCCATCATCATCATCAGTTGTCATTTCGACATTGGACTACATTCATCTTGTTGCAATAGTCCAATTCAGAATATAATTTTAAAATCTTACTTCTAACATACATAGCTCTCAACAACCTAGCTCCATCTTATATTGCATATCATTGTTCCATATTTTCCTAACAGAGCTTTTTCCTCTCAGACTACAGGCTTACTTGTGTTTCCTAGAGTTTCCAAGAGCATAATAGGAGGAATAGCTTTCAGTTATCAGGCTCCTCTCTTGTGGAACCAACTTCCAGTTTCTGTCCGTGAGGCTGACATGTTGTCCAGTTTTAAGACTGGGCTTAAGACTTTCCTTTTTGATAAATCCTATAGTTAGGGTTGGCTTTTTATGCTGCGATAGGCTTAAACCACTAGAGGACAAATTTATCTCATTCCTTAAAATGAATTGTTACAATTGAATAGTTTTCATTTTAAAGTTATTTCTATTCAACATGTGATTCTTGACCTGCCATTGTGTATCTGTTCCTACCAAACCCAGCCTGTCGAAGTAGATGGCCGCTTGTCCTGAGCCTGGTTCTGCTGGAGGTTTCTTCCTCGTGGAGTTTTTCCCTTTCCACTGTCGCCTTCATGCTTTCTTAGGATGAGAGTCTGCGACAAAGTGAAACTCGAAGGAATCTGCTCCTCAGATAAATAGGTATCTTATATACGTGAATGTTTCTGTTCAGTGCCCTGAGATGACTTCTGTTGCAACTTGGTGCTTTATAAATAAACTGAACTGAATTGAATTGTCTGTTGCAAAACGGAGAAGTTTAGGTAAACTGACAACTGCAAAGGCTGGAAGAGTAGTTAGAACAACTGACTGCAAACAAATGATGCTGTAGAAATGTGTTTATACAACTACACTGAAAATTTTGATTTCTTATTGGTTGATAACCACGAAGCAAACAAATTGAAAAAGAGAAGTTTGGTTTAAAATATTCAATAACTTACAAACAGCATCAACAACTGAAAGGAAAGGTCTGTTCATTTTCACTCCGTTTTCCACTTTCCTGGGCATTTATTTACAGCACGCGAGTGTGATTCATCAGTTTTTATGTTATTTGCAGTTAGAACACCATCTGCTCTGATATTTTTCAGGCTTTATTGTCCCAACTCAGTCCCATCTGCACAAAAATCCTCCCGTTGCCCTTTGACTCATGCATTGTACTTCACAACAGAAGATCGTTCGCTCGCCACTGAAAACCCTCCAAAGTGCTTCCTGTGCAGGTGCAACATGATAAAAATAAGCTGTAGAAGCTGCAGATTTTTCTCTCTGCGCATCAGAAGTGGAAGTTGATGGGATTTTATTTTTTTTTTTTTTGCTTTGATAAAGTCATAGTAGAGAAAGTGAAAAGCAACAGGTGTTCAGTAGACCCTTCACTTTCTCCACCATGGCTCATTCAAATTGTTTGGTTCCAGCCCAGAGGTCTTGTAACCCTGAGGTTGTGGGTTTGAATCCAGGTTGTTTCAAAAAGGCCATCCGTGTAAAACAATCTGCCATATCTGCCTACGAATCTGTTCTGTGTGGCGACTCCTGCAGAAAAGAGCAGCTGAAGAAGAAGAAGAATCTCAGAGAAACCCAGAGCACAGTGTGGGTCACCTGAGTGTTTGTAAAAGAAGACGACACAAATATCTTAAAGTTGAAGTATAATTTGTATAAGAGTAAATATTGTGAAGATTTAAATGCTTTAGACATCTCACTCAAGTTGAATAATCTGGGGAGTGGTGGTGCAGAGGTTAGAGAAGGTGAGCCTGTGATCAGAAGGTCACCCGTTTGATCCCCCAGACCCAACAAAAACAAAATGTGGATGGGAAACATGAAGCACCCACACCTGCCTCCACCCTCATTTGCTCCACTCTTGGCTCTTGAGCAAGGCCCTTAACCACCACCATCTGGTTGCCCGGGTGCTCTATGGCAGCTCTCTGCTCCACACAGAGGGCTGTAGTAGCAGTGGTTTGTGGTTGTGTCAGGAATATATATTATGTGGTAAAAGCTCCAGAAATGTTATCATAAACTGTGATTGTACAAAAATTCTGTGAGAGTTCAGCCTTGTGCAGCCTCCGAGTTCCAAGATGGCTCCTAATTACCAACACCTGCAACCCATTCTCCTGATGAGGATCCAGGAGTACTTAAAACTGCTGACGAGCTCAACTCTCCGCTGGAGCATTAAGATGCCAACCGATATTTATGCTTCTGGCCTTATTGTGTACTGAGACAGTAAATAGCTTACCTTATGTTCATTACATTACAGTCCTCCTGCCCAAGCTCCTTGTGGATCCTAACCTCTTGTGACCAAGCCCTTACCCTCTCAGACTGCCTCCAACGTCTCCTTGCCTACCAGCCACTTACCTGCCACGCCTGAGTCTTCTGGTCCTGGAACCTTTTGGGCCATCTTCCCCACACGGTCCAGCCCTACCTTCTGTAAGCAAAGGAAAGACACATTCAGATCTTCATTGTTAAGGACGCCTTATCTGACTGTCGTCCTTGCTTCCCCAGGGTTCCAGAAACCTTCTCTATTATTGCACATTGTAAATAAAGCACTGTTAACCTTCTACGTCTTGGAGTCCTGTCTTGCATTCGGCTCATATAATCTGGATTCCGTGATATCATTACAAACTTGTAAAAACCAGAACACCAGTTCATGTTTGTGAAGTCCAACTTTTTGTGAGCCAAGAACTCAAGTCTGACTGAGCCATACAGCTTCAAACTGGGCTGGATTTTACCCCCTGCTTCATCTAAATCACACTGGTGTCTATGGAGACATGCATTACCATTTTTGCTCATTTTCTCTGTCAGTTGATGTAGAACCACCAAAGGTTTTGATCTAATTGTTTGAGTTGTTTCCAAGAAACAGAAGAACAGGTGAATAAGGATGCTACAAGGTTGATTCATTGTTCAAGCTGTACCCGTGGCTTTGTTCAGATGAATGAAAGTGGGCACTTTTTTTAATCTATATTGAGAAACATCACAAATACGTACTAGTTGTAACAAAAGATCTGAACCTCCTGAGCTTTTCATGGTCCATCCCTGTAAGGAAAGAGGCAATAAATTGAGATATTTAAATGTCAATTTGTTTTGTTGAGGTTTCAAGATTAATTCAGATCCATTTTTCTCGGCAGCAAAAGCAGCCATGGCAAATCAGATTAGGCTAATTGTTTTTTCCCCAGGGTATATTACGCACAAGGTTAATTAACTCAATAAAATGTGCTAGCATAATTGATAAAGATCATGTTTTTGATTAGCAAACAAGGGTTCTGTTGCTTTGCTCCAATTATACTCGTGATGAATGGCGTATGACAATCTGCTGGCTCTGCTCGCGGTGCTTACACAAGAACACATTGAACTTGTTTTTTAAAAATCTGTTTTTCTGTGACATACAGTAAAAGTCATGGGCTTTACAGCTCACTAAAAGTCATGGCTCATAAATCACGTCAAGCAGCAGCTGCTTTGGTTGGTGCAGTCATAATGACTTACATTCTGACAACAGGCCGGGGAAAAAGAAAATGTTGGCCATTTACGGACGGTTCATTAACGTCTCGAGATGTGTTTGGCTGTTTGGGACTGAGCTCAGAAAACAGATAAAAACCTTGTGACACTCCGTGTTTGTGGAGGCAGAGCAGGAGGATACCTGGGTGTCACGCTCTTTAAGCACATTCCTCAGTCATTAGCATCAGTTTGTGATGACAGCACCTGGCCTACAGCAGGAAAAGACCCTCTATGCTCTTCAACACAGAAAGGAATATCTGACAACTTATTCAACCCTCTGACTAAAAACTCTGACTCATAGACCGACAGTTAATGACTGTGGCTCTAATTAAACTGAAAAAGAAGGTGCTGTCGGCTGAAGTACTGCTTTATTTCAGTCCATCCAGGAAGTTTAAATGTTCTAATGCAACTATGAAGGTGGGTTATTGCTGGGAGGCAATCCTATCCATCCATCCATTCATCCATTTAGGTGCAAGTCAAGTCAACTTTATAGAGTACATTTAAAACAGATGCTGTTACCAAAGTGATTAACAATAAAAAAAAATCTATGGGAGTAAAATTATTGGAAAAAAAATAACTCTCACTAATAATATTAATACTGAAAAAAATATTTAAAACATAGGAACACAGAACAAAAAATACTAAACTCACACCGTGTGAAATGCATCTTTATCAGAGATTTGAACAGGAAGGGAGGTGGACTGCCTAATGTTGGGGGGGGGGGGGGGGGGTTGTTTGAAAGTTTGTGGCCCATGACTGAAAATATCATCTCACCTCTGAGCTTCAATCTTGTTTTTGGACCAGCCAAAAGCAGCTGATTGGATGATCTTAGGGCCTGAGAGAGAACATATGGTTCTAGTAGCTCAGAGAGAGAAAAGGGTGCAAGGCCATTTAGGCACTTATTGGTCAACAGAAAAGAGTTCGAGAGAGTGAATGTTTGTTTGTTTTGTTGTCTCTTTGTGGTGCTGTGATGGACTGGAGAACTGTCTGGGGTGTACCCCACCTCTTGCACAGTGATGACTGGATGTGAGCACCAGTGATCCCCACAACCCGAAAAGGAAGAAGCAGGTAAAGTGGATGGATGGATTTCTCCTCTCCAGGTTGCAAGGAGATGGTGCCTGTCTCCAGCAGAGACAGTGCAAGAGGTGAGGTACACCCTGGACAGGTCACAGAGCCAAACAATCATTCACTCATACCCACAAACAATTTAGTTACCCATAACACCCTTCCTTCTTATGGTGGTTGAGTTCAGCCTTAGAGATAGGGTGAGGAGCTCCATCATCTGGGAGGAGCTCAGAGTGGAGTTGCTGCTCCTTCACATGGAAAGGAGTCAGCTGAGGGGGTTTGGGCACCTGGTTAGGATGCCTCTTTTTCAAATTCAAGAATTTTTATTATCCCCAAGGGGCAAATTGTTTCAAATTTGTAGTCACATAAACATCCAGACTAGACAAGACACCGAGACATTAACATAACCATATAAGAGATCATCACTGTTTGTTGAAAAGCCTGATTACTACAGAAATGAATGAATTATTCAGTCTGTTAGTTCTGCATCTGGGCAGCAGAAACCTGCATCCAGATGGAAGCAACCTGAACTGGCCATCGAGTGGGTGATCAAGATCTGCAAGAATTAGCCTGGCCTTGTTCACTGACCTTAGGTCAGTGAGGTTCTGTAGAGCTATGACAGCAGTTTTGCTGCACATCCTGACAATCCTCGAGAGTTTGCTCCTGTTTTTGCATGTCAAAAGTCCAAAGTAGAGATGTTTCAGCTCAAGAATGAATGGGTTTACCTCCTGGGTTTGGGCATGGGCTGCCCCCTGTAGAGGGCGGGTACATGTCTTGGACCTGGGGGGTATAGAGTGTGTATCGGGAATAAGAATGAAATGTATCGTTATTGTATGTCTTTGAGTGAATGAATGTGAGATTGAGGTTGGGATAGTGTGATTGTGTATGTGTATGAATGGGTATTTGTTAGGCCGAGACTCGGACTGCCCCCTCTTTGATACAACTGGGGGTGCTTGGCATCGCGCCCCTATCGCGCAGCCCCCTGGTGGGGTGTGCCCTTGCCTGCCGGCGCGCTTGGGGCCCTTGGTGTCGGGGGCTGGGCGCTTGGGCGTGTGTCGGCTCGGCCTGGTGTCTGCCTGGTGGGGCTCGGGTCCTCTGGCCCTGTCAGGCCTTGGCCTGGGTGGTGTGAGTCCTCGGTGCCCGGGCCTCGGCGCCTGGACCTGGACCTACATCGGTGCGGCAGGTGCCGACGGAGGCCTATGAGTTTGTTGCTGTTGGCCCCGGGGGGTCACTGTATGTGGTTGCTGGTGGGGATCTTCCGGTTCTCCCCTGTGGTCCCTTCTGGGGGGTGGGTGAGTGGTTCGCCCTGTGTGGGTGGCTCTGGGGGCTCCGCGGTCGGGGTCCCTCCTGGGGTCTTGGGCTCTGGTCCCCCCTTTTTCGTCTGCCTCTTGTCTTGGGGGTCGGGTCTCTGCTGCTTCACAGTTACTAATAAATGTTCTATTAGAGAAGCCTTATACACTTATGCATGCTCACAACCACACACAAATAGAAGCAGGGATGTTTATGTAGGCTTTATATGTAGATATATAGATATGTATGTGAGTGTATATTCATGTGTGTGTATGTATGTATGTATGTATGTATATAGGCGTAGGTATGGGTATATATATTTATGGAAACTTACTGCAAAGCCATGAATATTTTAAGTTCTTTATACATATGTATTTTGTTGCTGTGTTTTGTCATGTTCTTTGCAGGTGAACAGACAGTGGCCGGGTGTTTTGACGTGTGCTCTATTTGTATATATTTCTTATATTTTGGAGTCTTACTTTGTCTTTTCTTTCTTTCTATCCTATTAAAAAAAAATAAAAAAAAAACCTACACTAGAATGTCACTATAATAAATATTTCATAATAATGGTGTGGAGAGGATGGCTGTAAGGGGAGAAGGGAGGCCATCACAAAAAAAAAGAGATGTTTCAGACATGTCCCACTAGTAGGAGGCCTCAGGGAAGACCAGAACTTGCTGAAGGGATTGTGCATCTCCTCCAGCTTGGGAACACCTCGAGGTACCCAAGCTGGAGTTGGGAGGTGTTGCTGGGGAGAGGAAGGTCTGGGTTTCTCTCCTAGACCTGTTGCCTTGGTGACCTAACAACAGACATGTTGTAGAAGATGGAAATGGATGTTTTTTGGTCAATGGAAGAAAACAAGAGTACCTGGATAAATCCCATGTGTGTACGGGGATAACACGTAATCTCCACAGAAAAATCTGAGACATGAACCTAAAACATTTTGGTTGCGAGATGACAGCTCTGACTGTGCCACAATCTTGTTTGTGAAATAAAAGAAAGCAAATGGTGAGGAAAATACATGAAAAGAATCCACACTGACCTCTGATGGTTGGAGACTAAGTGACCATCAACCTGCATTTTGAGTTTTAAGAAATGCAACTTAATCTTGTGTGCACAGCACAGAATACTGCATTCTTGGTTAAACATTAATTTTGTTGTCCACCTAAAACTTACATCATACCTATCTTGACAGCTGCCACCCATTTATGATTTAGTCCATTGGTTTAAACTTCAGAATTGAGGGCAGACAAGTTTGGAAGTTTTCAATAATGATCTTGATCATAAGAGCAGTTTTAAATCCTGAATGCCTAATTTATTTTTGATCTGAGCAGAGCTCTAGATCTCTTGGAACACCTACGATGGCTTTGTAACTAGTTTAAGAAAATGGTAGCTGCGTACATTTATTGATCATGTTCAAAGCTCGAGACGTGACATTGCACCTCTGCAACTCACCTGAGGAAGATGAAAACATTCTGAAGATATTCTGGGAACTCCCTCATGAGTTTGTAGTTTACTCGTAGTCTGAGACTACATTTAAAGCAAATTCAGCCAAAAACTGCAAACATTGCTCAGTTTTGTTAACTTGACCATTCACTCCTGCCAATTTTCACTTCTTGGAATCCAAACTTGCAAGATGAGCTCCCAACACACACCAGAAAAATCACATTTATCATCAGATATTCATCTTTATAAATCAGTTTGCCAACGTGTCACACGACACTATTTTGCACCATGTGCAACTTTGTGGAGGACCACAGATGAAAAATGTTGCTTGACAATCATTTTTATCCAGTGTTTCCATCTCGTCAGCACTAAAAGTAGATATTGGCTATTTTGATAGTTATTAGAATTTTTTAAAAGATGTCATTGCCTGATTTGGAGAATTGCCCAAAGAGGAATGATATGGGAAAGACAGAGAGTAAAAAAACACCTTTGAAAGATTTAGAGCTACAAGGTAACTTTTGTAATATTACAATCCCAACACGTCTTTATCTGGGCGTTGGGACAGCAAAAGTGGCCCACGAGAACGTGTGTGCAAGAACTGCCTTTGAGTGCTTTGAGACAAAACTGTCAGAATTGTCGCTTTCTTCAAAAAAAGTCATTAAGGGATCTGAATGGTCATTGAATATGGCACCAAAATGGCTATGCTGGCCACAATGCTTGTATTTTAAAAGGTGCTTAAAAAAAATCTGAGTATATTTTTTTGTTATCTAAGCTTTGACCCTGTGATGTCAAGTGCTAAGGGAGGAGTGTGTCTCTGAAATGGGTGGAGGATTTTCCAGCTGGTGTCCAAGTGTATTCATAAGTCAGATCAATCTAAGTTTATTATTCTCCAACAGCTGACACCTTTATTGTGCAGTAGAGACATAAAAATACAAACTAGATAGGTACAGGACATGTTTGAGGACAGCAGGACATGTTGGACTGGTACAGGACATGTATGAGGACAGCAGGACAGTGTTGAGATGTACTGTAGTAGTGACAGATAGCTTCAAAGTGGAGGTGGAAGTGCATCAAGGATCAGCTCTGAGCCCCTTCTTCTTTGCTCTGGTGATAGACTGACTAAAAGATAAAGTCAGGCAGGAATCCTTGTAGACTATGATGTTTGCAGATGATATTGTGATCTGTGGTGAAAATAGAGAACAGGTGGAAGATAACTTGGAGAGGTGGAGGTATGCACTTGAAAGAAAATGAATGAAAGTCAGCCGTAGTAAGACAGAGTACATGTGTGAATGAGTTGCAGGCCGGTGGAGCAGAGAGGCTACAAGGAGCAGAGGTAAGAAAGGTGCAGGACTTCAAGGACTTAGAGTCCACTGTCCAGGAAAATTTGGAATTTGATAAAGAAGTGAAAAAGAGAGTCCAGACAGGATGGAGTGGATGGAGAAAAGTTTCAGGAGTGATTTGTGACAAAAAGGTGTCAGCAAAGGTCAAAGGAAAAGTTTACAAGACAGTGGTGAGACCAGCTATGTTGTATGGTCTGGAGACAGAGACATGGACAAAAAGACAGGAGACAAAACTGGAAGTGGCAGAAATGAAGATGTTGAGGTTCTCCTTAGGAGTGACCAGGATGGATAAGATTAGGAATGAGATCATCAGAGGTACAGCACAGGTTGAACAATTGAGAAATAAAGTTAGAGAGGCCAGACTGAGATGGTTTGGACATGTCCAGAGGAGGGACAGTGGTTTGGACATGTCCAGAGGAAGGACAGTGGGTATATTGGTATAAGGATGTTAGAAATGCAGCTGCCAGGAAAAAGACAAAGATTTATGGATGTAGTTAGAGAGGACAGAGAAGAATGACATGCTGTGGAGATTGCAAGGAAGACGACGACAACGAAGAACAAGATAGAGAAGAACAAGATAAAGAAGAAGATGACGAACAAAAAAGATTTGGTGACTTCATTCTTACATTTGGACATTGTAAACAGCTTGTTTTGTTTATACCCCTTATATGCTGTCTTTTGTAAATGTATTTTTTCTCATCATGTTAAAGAAAAAAAATTACAACTCTGAACACGTTCCTGCAAATTCAGACATTTTTAGTCAAAACAATCACAAATAAAAACGTGCAGGTGCGTTACTTGGTTGCAAAGCAACTTGATGCTTCTGAAGGCAGAGCTACGTTGGACCCAAGAGCTTCTGCACCTTCAGACTTGGAACAACAAACAGCAGCAGGAACTAAAGAACTCAAAGGCTCTGACGGACTGACCGGTGGGGTGGTGCTCTGGTTCAGCTCGCCAAGTGGCACCAAAGCCATCGCACACAGAGGAAGGTGCCAAAGCTCGTCAAACACAGGGCGCCCATCCAAACCTGTCTGGTGACTGAAGGAGGGCTGGCTTCCATGCACTCATGTCACCAGTATGAGCTGCCACTCTTCATTGCTGCCAGCTCCTAAAAGCACCTCCCAGTCCAAAGTTCTGCAGGCTTACATTGGATGTGCTTGCACACAGACACAGGGGGAAGGAATTACATTATGCTCCAATGGAGCAATGGATTCTGAAAACACTCATAAATATGAACACTGAACTTTCAACTTTCAGCAAATTCCTTCCATAGCAAACAATACGTCATATCTGCTGCATTCCTGCTGCACCATAAATAAAACCAGGCTTGTTGCTGAACCGGTACATTTCATGGTGCACAAAGTTTATATGACAAATGTGTCTCATGATTGTAATTGGGGCTGGCGCGCTCGCAAAGGCGCTTTTGTTCTGAGTATTTACTGGGAAAAAGCACCTGAGGGATATAAAAGGAGAGTCGGCTTTTCAGTCGAGCACTCAGTCAAGATAAATGTGTTTGGGTTTCTGTGTGTGTGTGTGTAGGCCTGTGGCATGTGTGTGTGTGCAGATGTTTCCTGATTGGGTCTGGACCTGGTCTACCTGAGCATAATATGTGATGTGATTGAGTTTGGTGTGTTAGAATGTGTGTGTGTCTGCTCTGCTGTGTGTATTTGCATCTTCATCTTCAGCAATGTTTCTCATTGTCAAAGCAGGAGACTATTAATGTCTCCCCAGCAGTGTGTCCCCCCCCCAGAAATAAGTGAGATGTCCAAAAGAGATCATTATCAGAGAGCCTCTAAATCGATGCGTCCTAATTAATTACCTGCTTGATAGATAGGAGGGAGCCTCGTCACACCCAAACAACTCCAGAGAGAGGAGCTGGCTGATCACGTCACACGCGTGATGGAAGCTTTGGCACAATGATGGCGTCGCCACACCTGGAGGTGCTTCTTTCACCCGTTTCATTTTCAACAACCACGACTACGACATAATGTTATAAACAGCTGACAATTTTAATTAGATGAAATTATTTCTGAAAAACGCTATGAAAATGACTTTTCACTGTCAGAAGAGGAAAAACAAACAGAAGGACTGAGATTTTAAACAAATGTGCACAAGTCCATGTATGAACCTTTCAGTGAAAAGATCGTGATGCTACACCTCCGTATCAAACAGTGCTAGCACGCATCACGGTTACGGTGGACTCTCACTGGGCTGTGCTCATGACTCCTGAAGTTTGAACACGTTTGGGCAACAAGTTTTCACTCAAAATTGTAGCGGACTCTTTGCAGTCGTCCTAAACGCCTCTCGGTTTAGTTTCTGTTTTGGTTCAGCTGTAATTTCACTCCTGCACTGGAGCTCTCCTTATGATGGGGAACATCCGAGGCTGCAGCTCCAAATGCTCATCACAAGTAATAGTACTTTAAAAAAATAATAAAGTGGTCCAAATCTGCCTATTAATTTCTAAAGAATATTCCAGGAGATGAAACCGTCCAGCTGACCTGACTGAAAATTGTTGGATTTTGTACCTGGATTATTGAGCATAGACTTTGGTGTTTTGAACCAGTTTGACATGACTGTCAATGAGGGAGAGGGTGGGCACTGGAGGCGAGGGTGTGCCCCAGAGGCCATCTTAGCACCAACATAACTGTTTTTTTTGTTTTTCTACTTTGGAGTAAACTGTTGGGGGAGATCAGTTTTGTTGGGTGTTTCCTCAGACTGATGAAGCCTTCTGGATGGAAGGCAAAACGTCTCAGCACAAAACAAAAACAAGAAACCGTCCAGATGACCTGACTAAAAATTGTTGGATTTTGTACCTGGATTATTGAGCATGGACTTCGGTATTCCAGTAGATGGATCCATTAACATTGGAACAGCTGCCAAGGTGGACACTAAGTGGGCCAGGTAGGTACAATATGAGTGGAAGAGGACAATAAAACAGTGTGCATGTAGTAAACAGAGTAAACATTGCACGTTGAAGAAATTTCTCTATTATTTTATAAAAATAAAAAGTTTAAATTCAATAAAAAGTGATATGCCGATGACTCGTCGCTGAAGGATTTGAACAGTGAACGTTTGGAGTTTTCTGGAAAACAGTTTCCTCAAATTAATGCAGTTGCTGGTAAACTTACATATTTATTATAGCCAAATAATATATACAGTATACACTTATTGTGGAGAATGAACGTGTCAGTAGTGATTATTGGAGGCATCTGTGCTATGACCCATAAACTGGAAGAGTGGCTCCAACAGATCCCAGGAAGAATCTCAGAGATCTCAGTCCAGGAAAGTTCAGTCCTAAGAACTGCGGAGATACTGAACAGAACCCAGGCCGCTGGTGGAAGATCCCAGCTTCAAATACAATAAAACTGCCCAAATGGAAGAGTAGGAGAGCATGCATGCATGTATGTATATAAATAATGGTATGCACAATGCCAGACTGCACATGAAGTTGAGGGACAGTATGGACAGGGGCTGATGTGAACAGTGGAAACATCTGGAATAATGACATGTGGGGACAGGTGAGGGTGGTTGGGGCAAGAGCTGAAGGAGCAGAAACTAACGGAGGAGAAAAGAACTGGGAACACAAAAGGAAAACTAATCTATAAACAACAAGAAACCAGAAAAAATTAAATTGCTATAATCAGTTCTAGATGAACATCAAGTAATACTGTTTAAAAGTTTAATACAACGTGTCCTCTGTTTCATGAAATAATCTGCCAACATGACAGATAAGACATTTTTAAATCATCCATTTTCCTGTAGCTGGAGCATCTGAGTGAAATTAGCTGGAGATCAGCTGTGACTGTTTCTGTGGTTTGTTTTTGTTTCTCTGAAAACTATTTGTCTTCACTCGTGGGCTCCATCTACCACAAACTCATCTGAACCATCGGTTTTTTAATGTTTTTGTGGCACCTCACCTGTTGAGACACCCATGCTCATCGTGAGAACATTTATACTCTTTAATAAATCAGTCCCACTGCAGGGTGCTGGAGAATCCTAAACGTGCACGTTTGAAAAGCTTGGTGAAACTGGACTTCAGGAAGTCTGGCTCCTGTGAAGAATGGCCTCGTTTCTTCTTCCTGCTGTCCAAGAGGAGCGGACAGTGTGAGCAGGCCGAGGCAACACTCTGTGCACGCCACGCTTCATCAGCTCCCATTACAGCTGTGCTCACACGGCAGGTACTAACACTCGCACTGCAGCGTGCACGCTCGCACCTGAGCACGCACGCCAGCAGATGTGATAACCTGTGGCCTCATTTGCAAACGTTTCACTGCAGAGCCTCCTGCGCTGCCGGTTTGACACCAGGGACGGCTCCTGGTGCGTTCAAGTACCACCACACTCTTGTAGACACACCGAGAGACAAAATGCAAACGGGTAAGAAATGCATCCATTATGTTTTAACTACTGCTTTTTTACCCCGGCGTGCACGTCAGCATTGAGAACGTGCGCTCCAGCAACAGGAAGATGTAATCTCACGTTTTAAAATGCCAATTTGCAACAGTTATTAAGATAAACACATGGAGCATGAAGCGGTGCGACATGATGCAATTTCATGGTGCTATCAGCGTGAATTTCATGGACGACGTCAGATCAATATCGGAGCACGCCTCTTTATAGGAATCCTGCTCGGATCAGCCAATAGCTGTCTTAGTATTCCTAATAGATTTCATTTATTTGTGCGATCGTTGTGAGCAGCCAATGGATGACCTTTGCTGAAAAGACTAAAGCAGAAAAAGGTGAGACAAAAGCATCCTCACCTACAAACGAGGGGATCAGGAAAGCAGCGAGACTAATCCTGCAGATTAAACAGGTTGGATGAGAAATCCAAGATAATCTGTTTTTATGAAACACCCAGGATTCAGAGGGTCCTGCTGAAATGCTCTTTGGATGGGAAGAGGATAAACTGAAACCAAACAAATAAATACATACATCCTTCAGATCAGTTATTTCTAAATGTACATAGTAAATACTATAAAACTCACCTAAACAAGAGCCTTCTGAGCATTATATTTGTTTTTATTATAACTGTAGCTTTTATCTTTTTGAAAAAATTACAGCTAAATATGTACAGGCCTCTCTTGTAAATAAAACTACCGGTCTTAATGAAATCAACTGTCTGACTAAAAGTAAATAAAATTAAACAGTTGTGTGTGTGAATTAGATGTTTCTGTGATTTTGAACACGTCTCAGTGTCTTACAACCCGTCAGACTTTAGGTTTGGGATCCACAGATCACGACTCGTAGGAACTCCAGTGTGTTTCTGTGCAGGAAACATCATCGTAGAGTCAAACGCCATCAAGTCATAAAGAGACACTCCGCTAACAAGAGTGCTCGACCAGAAATGGATGATTTCATCAGACTCTGCTGCTGAGCAATTCAAAATGAAAAAACTTTAGCCACAACAAGAGCGCAAATAAAACAGGAGAGGGCAACAATGAAAAAAATCACATAAAAGCAACACAAGAAAAAAAAAACAGCGTCAGGTAACGTGGATAAATAAACAATTTTAAACTTTTCTTAAATACCCTGATGCTCATTAATCCAGGTCATCTGGATGGATAAAATGTCTATCTATCTATCTATCTATCTATCTATCTATCTATCTATCTATCTATAATAAGTAAATGAAAAATATATTTTTATTTGGTTTATTCATTTATTCATCTATTTTTTTGATTATTTTATTTTTGATTATTGTTTTTGATCCATCCAGAAGACCTGACTTAACTTTGTTAGATTTTCTTAAATATGTTTTGTACAAGATTTTCATGACGTTGTTGCTCCAGTATGTGTTGATGAATCAGAGCCACAGAGTTCCTCCCAACATATCTTTACAATATTTACAGCAGATCTGCCTCCATCTCCCAGCATGCACCTCTGCCGCTCCTCCTTCACTACATTCACGACCCGTCTCTCTGGTCCTTTCTGTCCACTGTCTCTTGGCTGCACGTCCAAACCCCGTCCTCCTCTCCAACTGTCTCCAAACGGCTCTGAGCCGTGCACACAGTTGGTTTTGATTTACAGTCTCACACCAGCAGACGTGTCTTGTCTTCTGAGTTGTGAGAGGCAGAGCTGGGGATTGAGCCACTCTCTCAGAGTGACTTTGACGCCGCTCGGCTGCTTTGACTCAGTTTAGCCCGCATTAAACTGCATCCGACCTCAACACTTTAAAAGATGAAACATTTCAACGAAGAAGAATCCGTCCATGTGGCCCGACTTAACCTTGTTAGAGTCGTCCTCCTGGATTATTGAGCAGCATCAGGATACCTTACAGACGCATCCTTCGCCTCAAAGCAAATCTCAAGATGGGAATCAAACCTTGTGAACGTCATTCCCCTCAGATCTGATCAGAACGCCTTCAGCACAGAGAAGCTGCTGTTTGTTGGTGTTCATTTTTTTCTTTTTCCACAATGGAGACGTTTCATTTTGGAAATATGCTAGAAGAGTTTCTCCATGACAAACAACTGGAGAAAACACACACTTCACAGTGGGCTGACACACACACACACACCTTAATATCCCCAAATCGTCCGCGGTGGCCACCCTGCTCAGAGCTGCAGCCTCAGGGGCCAGAGATGAGACAATAAAGGTGATGGAGGGATCGATGAGGAGAGAACGGAGGACAGGAAACAGATGGAGGAGGGGGGAACAGAGGGAGCTGTCAATCAGGAATCAACTGACATGAAGCAGACATTTTATTCTTTGATGTCAGGTAAAGTGTTAAAAGCAAACGGAGTCAGAAATGATGAAATATTAGCTGTAGATGAATTCATTTAGTCAAAGCAGAGAAAATAATTCACTGGAAATGGAAAAACTTCACTTTTACAAATCGTACGCAATTAAAGTTTTGGTGAATTTTGGTTCTTGAATAATAATATTTTTCACATTTTAAGATGGAAACGGTAAATAAAAACAGGACAGCCTGGCTAAATGCACAAAAACAGATTAAGGGGGAAATGCCATTTTTAACCACAGGGACTTTCAATTCTTTTAAATAGAAATATGTATTTAACTGCTGTCCACAATTATACCCTAAAAATATCCTGCTGTCCATGCTCAACCTACAACTCAATATTATATAAGAACTTTATTGATCCCGCAGCAAATGGTTGAATATGATCATATTTTATTTCTTCTATTTGGTTAATTTTCACTTTGTCATTAAAATTAAATTCTTTTGAAATCTGTTATGTAAAAGGGGATAGTATCTTTAAAACAACGTGTTGGTAACCTTTATTTTAACCTTTATTTACACAAGTTAGTCTCACTGAGTCACGAGGACTCATTTTCAAGAGACCTGTTAGACAACAATAAACAATAAAAAGCAATAAAAATAAAATTAGTGTTATTAAAACCCCGTTACCGTTAGCAGCATGGTCCTGTTAGCAGCATCGTCCCTGTTAGCAGTTTGGTATTGTTCGCAATGAGATTATCTTAGCAGTGTGGTCCTGTTAGTAGTGAGGTTTTCTTAGCAGCATGGTCCTGTTAGCAGCATAGTTCTATTAGCAGTGTGGTCCCATTAGCAGTAACCTGGTCCTGTTAGCAGT
>NC_056513.1:8184909-8200102 GCF_014905685.2 Nematolebias whitei | reverse complement strand
TCTGTTAGCAGCAAGGTCCCGTCAGAGGTGTGGTTCTGTTAGCAGCACGGTCCCGTCAGAGGTGTGGTTCTGTTAGCAGCACGGTCCCGTCAGCGGCGTGTTCTTGTTAGCAGCTTGGTCCTGTTAGCAGCGTGAGCCTGTTAGCAGAATGATGATAATGACCACAAGAGTGGACGATGACTGCCCTCCAGAACAGGGTCCAGCAGAGAATTCAAAGTTCCCAGCAGAACCAAACTGTTCCATAGAGTTTGGTCCATGCAGGCAAATGGAGAATCATGGAGTTGGCCACCATTACAGGCTGGAGCATGAGCCTGAGGTGGAAAAGGGGTTGGAGAGTGGGGTTCTGGTGGAACGAACCGAGCTGCAGATGGAGCGCGTAGGTCTCAGCAAATTCATGGTGGACCGGAGTGGACCAGAGAGCGGTGGGTCGTATCGAACCATCCTGCAGACCCATACACCTTACCACCCTCCACGGCCCTTCTCCCATCCTCAACTTCAATGTTGGTAAAAAGCCTTTAAAATGTTCAGATTATGTTTTTAGTCCATTTCTGTTCCGTGGGAATTCACTGGATTAACATTTCAGGTTAAAGAATGAGTGAGATGGAGACTGAGCTCTTAGCAACAGTTTGATTTGATGTCGACCTGAATGCTGCATGAGCGAGGTCGACCTTTGATATGACACTCTGCTCCTTCTTTGTGCTCAGTTCAAAGAGAAATGAGTCGAGCGATCTGTGTCTCTTACATACATTTGGTTAAACAGCAGCTGGCACTCAGCCGTAGTTATACGCCTCAGCCTGTGCATTATTTATGCCGCCTTTTAAAATCCATTCAGAGTCATTTGGTCTCCACTAAAACCTGTCATTATCGATCGACTTTACTGTAATTGCTGCTTTAAGCCCTCAAAGATTTTCTGCCGTGTGATTAAGAACGTGGGCAGGGCTGCGAGTGCGTGGCATAAACATGCTAATCAAGGAGGTCGGAAACGGTTCCACCGGGTGGTCAGCAGCCGACGTCGAGGCCTGAAATCAGGTTTTTACAGCTTTGATCCCTGAGACACAAAGAGCTGCTGCTCCTCCAAATATGATTTGTAATTCCAGCCTCATCCATCACGCGCACCAGCGTGTCCACTTCAGGCTGCTGAAGTGAAACAAGCTGGTGCAAACGTCTGACCTCGTTTTGCCCACATGCTGGTGCTTCTTCTTTTACTCCTTGACTAGCTCACATCTTTCTCCAGCTCTTTAAGAACCTGCGAACGTACTTTAATGCAAGATAATCACGGTGCTGACATCGTTAACGGCCTCGCCAACGTGCAGAACTCTGTTTAGGCTGTGTGTGTGGCCTGTTAATCCAAAAACAAATCTGATGAGGCGTGCAGGCGTTCATCAGGATTGTGCTGTGAGGTAAAGCAGCTGTTTGCTCACACAAGTTTTTAGGAAAGTGATTGGACTCTGAGACCAATCTGAATGAGAGGCAGGTGAAGAGGACTTGCAAACAACAGAGCTCTGGATGACAACAGTCAGCCACAGCTGAAAAAAAGCCAATTTTCTCCACAAATACAAACAAATTCAATTGACTGCTGGTTGCCATTTAGTTTTAAGTAATCACTGCTGCATGTGCGCACAGCGGTGATTACTCAAGTTCAAACCAAACAAAAACTAGACAAATTGCATTTCCTGCAAAAATGCAGTGTGAATACTTATTGCAGAAGAACTTGCTGAAATAAGCTAAAAATAAATAACTTGCTGAAACGGAAGATTGCTTTAGCAGAAAAAACACGCATTTGTTGAATTAGGTTTAAAAACGTAAAAATGAGCACAAAAATTAACAAATTTGCTAAAAAGAAAATCTGAATTTAGCAACCAAAAAAAAAAAGCTGAAAAGTAGCTGAAAATGCAGAAAGAAGCTTAAACTACTAGAAGGAAGTAGAAAGAGCTGAAATTCGCTGAAAATGTGGAACTTGCTAAAAATAAAGCTAAAATTAGCACTAAAACAACAAAATAGTAGCTGAAATAGCAGAAAAAGATGAAAAGACAAGCTGAAATTACCACAATGAAAGTAACAAAAATTAACAATGAAAGGCATGAATTTATCTACAAACAGCTGAAATTAGCTAAAAAAGAAAAGAAAAAAGGTAGAAGCTTAAATTACAGTGGCAGAAGAAAGAAAAAAACACATTTGCCTAAAGAAGCAGAAATTAGCACAAAAAGGCCGAAATTATCTGGAAAAAAGCTGAAATTAGCAAAAACCGCTGAAAAGTAGCTTAAAAATCAGAAAGAAGCTTAAATTACCAGAAGGAAGTGGAGAGGGCACATTTGTGCTGAATTGGGCTGAAAAAAGTTTAAATTAGTGCAAAAGTGGAATTAGCTGAAAAGGCTAAATTTAGCATAAAACAGCTAAATAGTAGCGGAAATATCATAAATAGCTGAAACTTGCAGAAATAAGCTAAAAAGAAGTATAACAAGCTGAAATTAGCAGAAAGACATTAGAAGCACAAAATGTTGCACTTGGCATAAAGAACCTGAAAGGAGCACAAAACAGCTGAAAATAACAGCTAAAATTTAGCAGAAAGTAGCTGAACAAAGTTTAGATTTGCACAAGGAAGCTGTATCAGAACAAAATGTGAACGGAGCAGTAAAAGGTTATAAACAGATCTAAAGGATGTAAAATGAGCTTGGTTCATTTTCTGAGGAAAAAAATGGCAGAAAAGGCAAAATGTTTCAAAAAGCTAAAGTTGCACCAATACCAAAAGTCATAGCAGGATTGTCATGAAAGGGCTGAACGTTTTGATCTGATTGTTGAAATCCGTTGAAAACTGTGTGACAAGAATCACGCTGAAAAATGTGCTGAAGAAAAATGAATCACAATAGAGTGAACGCTTCATAAACATTGACACAATTAACACACATCCATGAGCAGGATCAAACCTCCTGCTGACTTACTGGACTGGACTGCACGTTGCCAGAGAAGTTCATGAACTGTCATCACTGATCCGCTGGCAGTTGCATCACTTTCTGTGTGGGAAAGATAAAACCTGTCCAAGATGTTCACTCAGGCCAGAGAAGGAGATACGTCTCCATTCTAGACCAGCTTTAGGCTATGTTGGCTGTTGTCCTCAATCACACCAGAACCGCAGCTGAAATCACCCGACAAGCCAGCTTACTGTATATTCAAGCTCACCGTTTGTCTCGTGCGTTCAGTCCCCTTCCTCTCATCCCCTCATCCATTCTTTCCTACTTGATCACGATCTCCTCAACTTTTCCAAAGCTCGTCCTCGCTGCTTTTCTTCACTTTGATCTGATTCGGTTCTTTTCAGGCTGCTCATCTTCAGCAACGATGATCCAGAAGGCTGCAGTCCTGATCCAGACTGTTCATCCCATACCACATACCAATCTTTAGATTTTATAATGCATTAATGATTTTTTTTCAACCATCAAATCGACTCAGTCTCATCCGCAGTTCCTGAACTCAGTAAGTCTGTAACTCACTCTGTTTTGGTGTCTCCATTAGTGAGTGTGGGGTGAGACGATTACCATTGCACGCACAGTTACCAATAAATATTGTAAGAGAGTGAATGAGCTGGTTGGTGTTATAGTCACGTGCACTGAAAAAAAATAAATAAATAAATAAATAAATAAAGTCTGCAGAAGCTGTTAATTTCATCAATGATTTTGAAACTTTGTTAGAATAACTGATTAATTTTCTTGGCACCAAGGTCAAAAAAATTGCAACAACTGCATCCTTTGATCAAAATGCACAATTATGATGTTTTCACCCACAACCAGTCTAACCATTTATGAATTTCTATTTAAACTGTGAGTGAGAATAAAATAAATTAAATAAAATAAAGAGGCCCAGAATGAGCGTTGAGAGTTATGTTGCAGATGTGTTGACGTGTGTTTGGGATCAGTTGTGAGAAGGCTGAGACTGTTTTCCTCAGAGAACTGGGTCTTACATTTCTTTTTGCTGATGACGCTTCAGAGGAATGTTTGCTTCATGGCACTAAAGCTTCACCGTCTGAGGCAGAGCGGCAGATCCTCAGGGATCGTTAAAGAAAAACACAGTAACAGTTTTAGAGGTATTACCGTATTTTCCGGTGTATAAGTCGCTCTGAATTATAAGTCACATCAAAAAAAGCATCATGAAGAGGAAAAAAAACCATATAAGTCGCATTTAATATGTCACCGCTGACCCGTCGTGTTTACTTTGCGTTTAACGGGCAAAACAGCTTAATTTCACCTGGGCGGCACGGCACCATCCATCCATTGTGGCCAGAGCCGCTAGCTCTCCAGCGTTCCTCCGCCTGCACCAACTGATTGAAGCGAGTGCACACGGGAGGACTTGCTGTTCAGTTCTTAGAAATTTAAAGCGTCAGCCAAAAACTGTGTTGTGAATATGGGAAAAAATACATAAATCGTTTCGGCATATAAGTCGCAGGACTGACAAATCTATCTAAAAAAAACTGACTTATATGCTGGAAAATACTGTACACGTTTAATACAAATCACTCCAGTCTCCTCGTTTCTCTCTGCTCATTAATAAACTTTCAGTTTCACCTTTGACCCCTGATTCTATTTGAATTAAACTCTTTGTTTCAGGCAGCGAACACATCAGAAGAAGGGTGCTACTTGGCTTCACTACAGAGGTACCAGCATATGTAGCAGGCATCTGAACAGGGGCCAAGACTGGGACTGGACTGGGAAGGGTCCAGAGGGAGAGAGGGTGAAGGTGGGGGTCTACACACCACTCCCCCCTGGTACCAGCAGATGGCTCAGAGGCTGACCAAGTGTAGTGATTCAATCTGCTGCCATTATCCAAGGTGGGCCAAGTTCCTCCTGCCAGTCTGTTTCATCAGGCAAACGTACGAA
The DNA here is from genome assembly GCF_014905685.2 of Nematolebias whitei. Taxonomy (NCBI): domain Eukaryota; kingdom Metazoa; phylum Chordata; class Actinopteri; order Cyprinodontiformes; family Rivulidae; genus Nematolebias; species Nematolebias whitei. The sequence goes on along the minus strand of NC_056513.1, from coordinate 8,195,237 downwards.
TCAGCTGCCGTGGGAGGAAAAATACTAACATTTCTGAGTTAGACACACAACTCTCAGAAGATTGTGTTAGTCTTTAAGTAACTGCAACTAAAAATCAATAGAAACATGAGAGTTTCTCATTTCCCCTGATGCTCTCATCCTATACAAAGTCTGAACTGGTAACTCTTTTATTTTCTAGGGTTTATGAATTGTTTCATTAGAATCAGTTTTAAAAACACAAAGGCACAAATGTCTAAAATAATTAAACGCTGAATGTCGGTGTTCTGTTTTCAGCTGCTCCGTTTTCTCCCATTGATCACTTAACTGTAGGACAAGTTGGAGAGGATGGCTCCCGGGCGGTGCTGGCTCTGACAGCATTCACCACAGCTGTCATCTACGACAGCTGATCACCACACACATCACACCTAAGGCTGAGCTGAACCGTCATTCTTCGTTGACCGTTAATCATCAACCAGTGATTCGAACGTTACAAATTAAAGTTAATGTTTTTACTTACCCATGTCCCCAGGTAGATCTTTGTGTGCTTTTAGATAAACTCCTTGAAAATAAAAAAAAATCTGTGCCACCACACTCTCCAGTGTTTACCTCCATCAAGACAACTAAGAATCAGAATCGGCTTTACTGTCATTGCACCGAAGCACAACAAAATTACATTTCAGTACAGCCCGTCCATGTAAAACAAACAACAGACATGGGAAGACGGAGTGTCTGAGGCCGCGGCCTCATTGGAGGTGCTGCCATTTTTGTTGTTAGATAGGAGAAGAGAAACACGAGGGAAGGGGAGGTATTAACAATAAAAATAAAAAATCTCACACACTGTGTCCTAGACGGGACACAGTGTTGAAAGTTGCAACAAAACAAAAAAACCTCAGCACAGAAACAGCCACACACTGATGATATCAAAATATATATGTGCATGAGGAAGGCCAACGAAGGCGGTGAGTTTGTCCGTGGACAATGCCAGATAGTCCCATAGTCCTGATAAGAGATGGTTCAGTCTCTATCAGCCGACTCAGCTCTGATACAGGTCCACAGATGTCCTCGGGAAGGAACGGGGAGGGGGATAGGGCTTCTTGTTCACACAACATAAGGCAACATCACCCATCACGTCTACACTTAAACTTATCCCATGAAACAACACTTGACTTCCTGCTTTCTGGAAATTGTACTTCCAAATTACAGCCCGTAAAATCCTGACCTCCTCCTCTGAAAATGTGTAAAGCAAATTAAACTGTTATTTTTCTTCATATCTATCATATCTTACTGAGCTGCAACCAGTTGAGAACCAGCTAACAGGACTATGCTGCTAACTGAACCACACTGCTAACAGTATCATGCTGCTAACGGGCTCAAGTTGCTAAGAGAACCTCACTAACAGAACCACTCTGCTCATTGGACCATGCTGCTGTAGAAGTATTTCTTTTTTACTTTTGGCACTTTTTTTTGTGTGTGTGTGTTTTTTGGCGAGTCGAGGAGGTTCTTCTCGTCCTGAGCATTTCATTGCATTGATGACCTTGTGTTGATTTGCTTATAAACCTAGCCACTCAGCCACAGCTGTCCCCAAGGTTATCAGAATCTTTGTTTAACAATATATTTGGTTTAAAACTTACCGAAGACCAAATTTAAAACTGCTTTTTAAAGATTGAAGTTGAAAAACTTCTTTCTCCATTTAATGTTGCTCAATATATGTTTTTTTTTTTTTTTTAAGAACTAATCACATTACCAAGAGGTTACCAATGATTCTTCTGTGAAAGTGGGTTCTGTAAGAAAGACATCATCTAAATGTTCCACTCACTCAGTGAGACTGGGCCCACACAAGATTCTTGTTCAAGTATAATTTGTCTCCATTTGTTGCGTGATGGTCTTGCGCTCCTTGCGCCAGTGTCTGCAGGAAATCGCTTTTCTTCACTGATGAGGTCGGTACTTACAGATCAATTTTCTGAGTTCCAGCAGATATTTTGAGTCAGTGGCTGCACATCCGAAGCCCATTCTCAGCAGATAATATAAACTGTCACTAAATAAAAAGGTGAGGCCCACAGCAGCTTGGTGAGGTGGTTCTGTTTGGTACCTTTTTGTTCTGCCTGTCGGCTCTCATGCTCACCACGGCAGCCCGAGTTTTCAGAGCTGCATCGCTCAGTTTGTTTTATTCAAGTCAGTTTTTACAGCCAGAAACACACAAATATATATATATATTTTATTTTATTTTAATGCAGTAAAACCCCACTAAACAAGGTGTTTATGTTCAACTCATAACTTTTCATATTTCTGTAGGGAGGGAGTCTCATTATAAATAAATAAATAAATAAATCAACACCCAAAACTGTCTGAACTGCTTGTTTTTCATCTGTTACTGCACAGTGCAAGAAGAGAACGTGCTTTGCTTCTTTTTCACTCCGCCTGGTTAGCACGCATGTGGAGCTACGCTAACGCTCGTGGAGATGGAGGACTGTAAAGAACCATGATGCGTGGAGGATGTTTATGCTTTCATTTCAAACCGTCCGTCCCTGTGCTGACAAACTGTTTCGATGCTCACGGACTCCTTTAAACCAGAGTTACAATCAGAGTGTTTAACGTCAAAGTACAAGAAATTAATTTTCTGATTCTATGCTTTGATCACTTTCCGATCGTTGTAGAAATTAGTGTCACAGACGTCGCTGGTTTCTGGAGCAAAAGCTCTGAAGGATTTTCAAAAAAAAAAAAAAAACTCTACAACCTCCGACTGAATGTCTGCACTTCTAAAAATTTTACTGAAGAAATTATAATTTCAGCAAAAAACTGCTGAAGGAGCTGGTTAAGCAAGTGGAACACTTAACAGCTGACAGAAGCAGAATGCTATCTAAAAGCCAAAGCACAAGCTGAGAGTTGCAAAACACTAGCTAAAATCTTCGTGTAAAATGCTCATGTTCAGGCTGCTGTTTAATATAACATATTATTTTACATTATTAATGTTCAGCATATATCTTAGATCCTTAATTGGATACGAATTCTTTTTTTTTACTTTATATTTGAGCTATTTTTAGGTGCATCTGGGATCTTGAGTACACAATTACGTTCCACCTCATGTACCACATGTGATGAGAATGACAATTAAAAAAAAAAATTTGAACATTGAAAATGCTAAATTTTGCTATATAAGGCTAGCAAACACAAAACATCAAAAGGTTACCTAACATAAATAAAAAAAAAGGCTAGCAAATGTAACAAAAGGCAATATAAAAAGCTTAAAGTAGCAAACTTGTGGCTAAATTGTAAAACCAACAAAAAATCTCTAATAGTAGCAAAATGCTAGTTTTAGCAAAAAGCCAAGTAGCCAAACTCAAATTGAAACATGAGAAGGTTAGATTCAGTCAAAAGGAAAGCTAAAAGTGACTCAATTTAACATAAAAGCTTAAAGTACCTAAAGTTTGCCTAAATACTAAAAATAACTGAACTCTAGCTAAAAGCTAAATGTATGGAAAAGCCCAAAACAACCAAAGCCTAAATGTAAAACTGATGAACGAAATGAGCTACTTGATAACTAGAAACAATAGATGGAGTCGGTTTGGTGACACAGATTTGAAAGAAAACTAAAGTTTTCATGTATTTCTGTATTAAGTTATTGGTAAATTAAGTGAAACAGTTTGAAAACATAAAGTTTCAAAAACAAAATAAAAAAGGCAGATCACCTACAGTATCTCCAAAACGAACTCGGCATTTTGATACATGAACGACTAAACTAGCTCAAAGTATGCAGAAGTGGTTAAATTACAAAAAAAAAGATACAAAAAATAAAAGTTAAAAAAAAGCGTGCATGCTGACTCAGCGTTCACAACATTCGGGCTAACACGACTGTCTTAGGGCAGAGCAGATAATAAAAATGTTAAATGGGCTATAAACGCCTTTTTTTATTTTGAAACACACGTTGAGCTTTAGCTCACTGGAGGGCTGAACAGCTTCAGCTCCACACACCGATCGCCTGACCGTAAGCTTGTTTAGCTAAATCACTGCCGACTTGCTGGGAGCCCACATTTAAATTAATCTCGGTAATAAATGATCAAAGAACTCGTCTCTGAACGTCTCCCCCTCTGGGCGATCGACCCGTTCTGCAAACCTGCTGTGTTTTTACGCTCACGCTCATTTTTCCAGCTTTCCTCTGGTCGCCGTGACGTAACCCGAGGCGTCAAGAACGTGCCAACAACTTGTCTGCCGTCGCTCAGTTTTAACGTCCGAAAACGGTAAATTTAAACAGATTCTGTGCAGCCCTGAGCTCTTAATCAGGTGGTGGGTGTCTGGGCCTGATTATGTCTTTAACTGGGCCGCCTCAAACCTTTAACGGAAAAAAGAATGAAAGGATGGCAGAGGTGGCTGAGTGGAGATGACGGGCTGTTGGACGTTAGGAAGACAGGAGAAAGAAACAAACGACGCTTTTACTGGGCCTCAACCCACCCCGGGTCTACTAGAGCACCTTTCCTGTGCTGGTGGTCGGACATGTTGCATTTACAGAGAGGAACGTGTAAAAAGACAGAAATAGAGATTGTGGAGTGGCAGAACAAGTCAGAGAGGATCATGTGAAAACATTAAAAAACATCTGTGTGAGAGATGCTTTGGGAAGGCGGGAGGATAAAAAGGAGTCGGGTGAGGATGAAAGCCTGTGAAGACTTCCCTTCATCTCTGATGGTCCTCTGGACCCCCAGCTCTCCTTCTATGGATGAGAGGGCTGCAGGATCCAGGAGTGAAAAAATGTGCCGGTGAGTCAGCTTTACTAGAAACACTTCACTCTGAGCCTGCAGGGATGGACATCAGGACATCTCTGCACGATGGAGAGTTGGTGCTCAGGGTTCCTCACATTTTAAACGTCTGTGCTGCTTTTATCTTCTGCGTCTACACACTCATTCTGCACAAGACATGGCCAACATCAGCTCAACTTTAGCTTTATATATATATATATATATATTTTTTTTTTTTTTTTTGTTTATTTTTTTAATTATTATTATTATTATTTTATTTTATTTTTTTTAACAGTGTGCGGGGGAATCTGGGCGTTTTGAATAAAATAGATGTGAATTTCTGCATTTTGGTGTATTTTAACTGGATTGTAAAAAAAGGAAGAAAAAAAAAAAAGGGTTTTTTGGCCGACCCCCCCAAGCTTGTGTACTTCCGGGGGTCCCCACTTTGAGAACCACTGTGCTAGACTGTTTTTGTAGAGCCTGGAATAAAATCAGACATTGAGCATCTTCAGCCCTGTGGTCAGGTCTTCCTTCAATCATTAGATTTGGGGTTTGATCCAGTGTTGTAGTCAAGACCACCTAACCCGAGACAAAGTCAAGACCAAGACCTCAAGTCTTGGAGCTCAGTCTTTTCACAGATTATATGTCTTATACTATACTGTCACGACATAGTGACAGTTTTAACAAATATGTAAAAAAAAAAAAAAAAAACTACAAAAAAAAAACATATGGAACTTTTATATATAAAAAAAATTATAAAAAAAGTTACATACTGCAACTTTAAGTGTGATTTTGAATGAACGTATCAGCTTTTATAAAATTTGAAAGCTGCATAACAAAGAAATCAGACGTTCAGTGGTTTTTGCACAATAATTTTCAGGTCATGTGACCCACGGACACAACACTTATGTTAAACTACTCCAATAGACCCGACAGACAAGGCGCCCTCATTTATTTCTCATTTTAAAGCCATTTTTAATTTTACATAAATTCGTTCAAAATTCGTGATTTTCGCTCAATAACTGATTAGAAAATGCTTTAAAATGAGAAATAAATGATGGTGTTTTGTGTGTCAGGTCTATTAGAGTAGTTTAACATGAGTTTTGTGTCAGTGCAGGTCAAATGTTATAATATATATTAATTTTTGTTTCTCAAGGTATAGTATAAGACAGATAATCTACGTCAGCCCCTGCAGCACATCCTGCATGAGTGGAAATAACAAAGTTCTGAATATGAAGAGGACAAAGTGGTGAGTTAAAGAAAAATAATAAGCTTTACAGACACTGGAGATGTTCAAAATATTATATTTACCATCTCAATTAAAAACTGAATGTGCAACCGTATTTGATAAAGTTTTAAAACCTGTTAAAACCTGAGAAACCCCCCCCCCCCCCCCAAAAAAAAAGTGTCATAAGCAGATTCATTACTTTTGTTGCGGTGAAGCTTTATTCACACATACCAGTCTAAAACTAATTAAATCTGAATATCAGATCGCTTTCCTTGAAATCCTCACATTAATTTTATCACTGACCAAAATATTTTTATATTATTCTCTAATGTGGTTATCCGAATGTGAATTCCACTTTGAATGAATCCAGCTCGTATTAAACTTTTAAAAAGCTTGATGCGTCGGCAGGAAGACACCATCTTCTGCCTCTTTTCATTAGATCCATGTATTGCTTTAAATATGCAGCAGAAAGGGATTGAAAACCTTTCACTCAACTTTATTTGACGACTTCTGACGTTTGTCAAATAGTGACAAAACTTTCTGCTGGGATCAAACGTGTTCCGACTGAAATATGGCCGGTGATGCATCAACAGAACAGATTTTTGTTTCTTCTTTTCTCAAAAAACATTCAAGGGACTGACAGAACCTGGTCATTTGAAACAATATTTTTAAATAACTTCAGACTTATTACAGATTTACACATGTAGCATTTATGAATGAAGGGAGGAAGAAGGTGACACGTGCTCCTCACTTTACAACACTTGTTAACAAGAATAAACTAAATCAGATATAAATGATAATAATTTGGAGAATAACTTGATTTAAAAAGTAGTTATTGAACAATCTTAACATTAATGGATTAGTCAAGGATTTATTCCCTTTAATCCAAGGCTAAATTAATAATTTGAGCAGGGATTATTTTGGCTTTTTGTTTTTTACTCTGTTATGGTCCACACATACTGTATACACCAGTAAGAGATACACAGGAAAATGGCCCAAAATGAGTTTGACATTTATTTACAAAAACTCAAAATACTGCAGCTCTGGGTTCATAAAAGACGTCAACAGAACAACAAAAAAATAAAATAAAGACAACTTCAATACCAACTGACCTCCTGTTTGAGACAAGAGGAACTTATAAAGTGGCTGATTAAACCATTCTGTCACATGGGGAAACAAATTAAATAGAGTAAATTACAGGTAGAGTTAGGAACAAAACATAACTGATAAATGCAGTGCTGAAAAGTAACATAAAAATAAATACATTTACAAAAACAAATTTTATCTAGCCAAAGATGTACAAAATCAACGTATAGTATTTATCTTGTCCCCCTGCTGACACGCAACATGGTACAGTCCAGCTAGACTGATCTCTAGATGTGATGCAGCTGGGGCAGGACAACTTGAGCAACATCTCCACAGGAACCAGCAAATCAAAGAAACTAAAGTTAAATCTTTGCAAATGACAAATAAACTGCAGCGAGACTTGATAAAGGAAGTTAACTACCACTCTAAATAGTTAGCAACTCTATCAAATGTTGTTAAAGTGTGAAAATAAACAGCATAAATATAGAAACGATCAGTTGTTGAACAAAGGTTATTTAAACTTGTGCATATCTGCATAAAATGCACAACACTAAATGTATTACCTTAAGTTTTGGTTACTGTGAAAGTTTGACTTTTTAGTCCACTTTGGAATTTATTTGAGAGATGTCATGATGAAAAATGTTATGATAACAAATGATTTGATCTAGTCACATTAAATATAACTGCAAGCCAGAATTATAATAATTTTTAAAAAATCAAGTTACATCAACTTTCTGGCAAAACCAGACCCAAAGTTGCTTTCATGTCACCAGATCTCAGCTCCTTATTGGATCAGTTTGAAGGCTGGGCTCACTCATGTCTCAGGGGTTTTGCTGTTAGATAGACCAGGATACACCATGAGGACAGGATTAGCCAGGCACTAAGGTAGCTAAAAGTCACTGGGACAGCTTCAGGGGTTGATGAGGATGACAGCTGATGAGAGTGTGCGGGCCATCGGCAACCTTCAGATAGTTTAGACTTTATGCCAAAAAACACGAGTCTCGTAATGAAAAGAAAAAAAAAAAACGCTTCATCTTTGGTAGTTACTTAAAATTTCTACTTGGCTTCTAACAAAAATTGTAACTGAGCAAACCTGTTTATTTTCTCAGGAATAAACGAAGACGGACACGTCATGGAGAAAACAGACGAACTGAAAGGTGTCACACAAAGAAACTTTGTGTGAACTCTCAGCTCTCAGAAGTGTTTGGGGATCTCTCAGACGTTATGACTCCCCCCTGAATTAAACAGCTTCCAGCTCCAAGCACTTACACACAGATGTTTCTCAAGGAAAAGCTATTTTCTGAAAATCAGAACAAAGAAGTATGTTAAGCACACTGTAATATTTCACATGATTTCATTATAATGATTGAAAACAATATTCATATCCACACCTGGTATAATAAAATAAAACGAACTTCATTAATGATTTTATTTTTATTTTTTAAAAAGCATAAAGAAAAGAGTAAACATTAGTCAGACTGTAGCTGACTTTGAGTCCAAGGACAGTGAATGTGTGAAAACATCAGACGTTATTCAAGTTTAGAGCAACTTTAAAGAAAACAGTTCAGTGAGTCTGAGAGACAACCCAAGGGTCAGGGGTCATAGTCAGTGGAGCACATCTTCATGCTACACACGTCACAAAAAGAAAATCAAAACCTATTGACGCTGATGAGATATAATGTTTTAAATTGCAAACTTCAAACCAACACGATCAACAACATTTTAAGATTCTACTTTTAAATCTGAAAAATATTAAATGGGGGTTAAAAAAAAAAACAGTTTGTGTTACATGTGCATTTCTTCCAGTGTCATGTGCAGCCATACGTGCAGAAAATAGTTGCATTGGTAACATATAAATGTTCCATATTTATTTTAGGCACTCGGAAAGATTTTTACTGAAAGCTTCTTTTTAGATAATCCATTTGGAGTAAATAAAATGACACATCATTCGTTATGATAGGTTGAGTAGAGCTAATTCTGCAGGGAAAATGTGTCGCTAATTATGACACCCAAGACAATTAGAAAACTCATTGGAATTGAATAAAAACTGTGACAGAAAGTAAACAACTTTCACGGGTAAAACCACAGAAACAGACATATTCCACAACCATGAACACGTCAGGGCTTCAAACGGACATTGATGATCCTGGAAAGTGCATCAAATGTCATTTATTGAGGTCAGAACCTCCGCAGGGTTACAGGATGGTAATCAAGCATCTAGGTGTGCTTCACAAGGGACAGACTTTTACAATCCACCATTTCCAAGCGCCCATGTATTTTGGTACTAAACATCTGGTGTGTACAAACCAGGGGAACAATTTGACGGTGGAATAGTTTCTCCAGCAAAAACTACCTTCTATATTTTATTAACTCCGTTGGGATAAGATCAGTCTTTATTTACTCCTTGATCATCAGCCTTTAAATTAGCTGGGATGAAGCCACTGCTTTAAAAACAAACATTCTTCATCCTGATGTTTTATTCTGGTTGAAACTTTTAAGCTTGTCTACATCTTCAAATGTCACTATTTGTAGGAGGATTGGACCCGGAATGCAAACAGACACAAGGAACATTTAGGAGACTGGACTGTGAAACAATAAGATACTTGTGAAATCTGGACAGAACCGAGTGGTACACATGAGCTGTAGTTGATGAGCGGAGGAGAAACAGCCGAGATAAATAAAATAGGGTGCAGGTGTGAGTGGGCGTGGCCAGACCAAGGAGCTGGAGCTGAGGGAGAGTGGCTGCTGACACACAGGAACCCAGAGAAACTGAGACAAGTGAAGCACAAGTCAGGAAAATAAACCCAACAATTACAAAAATAGAAATAAACCTAATATTAAAACACAAAAGACCATAAAGAAAACTGACAAAAAAAACTTTGATCCTCCATAAAACCGTTCCTAAGAAAATAATTTATTTCACCATTTATTAAAAGACGTGTTTGTGGTGTTGACTGGCACATTTGAAAACATTTGACACATTTTATTAGTCACAATGGTAAAAATATGTAATCTGATTTTTATTTTTTTATATATTTTTTAAATTGAACACAATTTGCTTTTTTTAATTGAGTGGGTCATTAAGCAGCGATAAGAAGAGATCATTTTGGCTAATTAGAGAAAACAGACCTCAGGAATCATTAAGCTACTGACAACAAAAACATTTTGTTTGTTTGTTTGGTTAACTGGGTTGAATGGTTGGTTGGTTGGTTAACTGGGTTGAATGGTTGGTTGGTTGGTTGGTTGGTTGGTTGGTTGGTTGGTTGGTTGGTTGGTTGGTTGGTTGGTTGGTTGGTTGGTTGGTTGGT
>NC_056513.1:8124627-8184509 GCF_014905685.2 Nematolebias whitei | reverse complement strand
TTGGTTGGTTGGTCAGCTGGGTTAGTTGGTTAACTGGGTTGGCTGGTTGGTCAACTGGGTTGGTTGGTTAGCTGGGTTGGTTGGTTGGTTGGTTGGTTGGTTGGTTGGTTGGTTGGTTGGTCAGCTGGGTTAGTTGGTTAACTGGGTTGGCTGGTTGGTCAACTGGGTTGATTGGTTGGTTGGTCAACTAAGTTGGTTTGACAGAACATTGGGTCAACCAAAGTTGACCCAGTGGTTGGGTCAGAAAGCCATCTTTCCACAGTCTGCCATTTTAAACAAGAAGTTGACCAAATCAAACGTATAGACCTCTGCTTTAGGGTGCAGGAAATCCGGGTGAACAATTTGTTCAAAACATGTTTGATGTGGTCTGCTTTAACAACTTTGCTTGCACTAGTCCATGAGATTTAGTTGCCAAAAAGCCTTAATTTGTGCAACTTGCTGATGCCAACAGCGATTAGCACCAACCCAAAGAGTTACGTTTGTAATTCAGATTTTGGGTTGTTATTTTTAACCCACTTCTTTTGTTGTCTGAATCCAATAAATTTGTCATTTTGGCACATTTTTGGGGTAGAACTTCTGAACCAGTAGGCTGAGCCCAACTGAAAACCTGCTCAGCTGAAATGACCAATGGTTGGCCCAGTCCCAGTTTAACCCAGTGCTGGGTTGCAAATAGGATAGATCCAGCAGTTTTTAGTGTGTGTAAACAAAACCAGATTTCAACAGATCTCAACTTTGATTCTGTTCTCCATGCATGAGGCGGCAAGTGACAGTGGAGGGAAAGAAGTCCGTTATAACCAGACAGGACAACTCGTCTAACTGGAGGACTGTGATGTGGGCGGGGGGTGGGAAAACTGTCAGGAAATGAGGATTAGCAGCTGCTGCTGTCTGCACCTACCCTGGTCAAGGAGGAGAAAGCTCCTGGATTTAGAGCCAAAACTTTATTTATTTATTTATTTATTTATTTTTAAGTGAGATTATTGGAACACATTAAACACACTAACCCAGTGGTTCCCAACTGGTCCCTGAGGAACACCATCCTGCATGTTTCAATTGTTTCCTGCTCCAACACGCCTGATTTAGTGAGTTAATTACTTCCTCGCGTTCTGCAGAAGCCTGTTAATCACCGATTCATTCAAGTCAGGTGTGTCAAAGCAGGGAAACAATTTAAACATGCAGGATGGTGTTCCTCAAGGACCAGAGTTGGGAACCACTGCACTAAACTTGTGTCCGATAAAACCTACAGCACTGGTTCAGTCCATAAAAAGCAGTTACTTCCTGATTTTAGTAAAGAATAACTACCGTTAATTAAAAAGCAGGCTATCATGTAACCGCCTTTGTCTGCACGTGCATGATTTTGTTCGTCTGTTAGCAAAATATCTCCTGAACCACCTGATGGATTTGAATGAAACACTTAGAAAATAATCATTGGATGGTTGTCTACAACTGGTTATTGATTTTTTTAACCCGTCATAACTCAGTGACATGAGCAGATATTGTGCTGAACTTTGTTGTTGCAGTAGCACAGAGTCATTAACAAATACTCTGATCACAGATTCTGCAACATTTTTGTTTAAAATGCTGCAATAAAAGGCAGTAAGTGGTGTTTCTTCAAAAGTAATAGTTTAATTTATACAAATATGTGTATTGCCAGTTTAATATAAAAATATAATTTCAGTACACTTTGCATAAAAAATGAAAGGGATTTGTCAAGTTAATTACAGTCTAGTTCAATATTATTTTAATCCCTTTCGTTTAAAAGCCCACTTATTACAGCTTAGTTTGATTTTTTATTTAATTTTTTTTTTTACTTTAAAAAGTCAACAGGAAATGTGTTTTTTATTTTAGATTTTTTTTTCAACATTAAAAATAAATGTTTTAAGTTGAGCGTAAAATCCATCCCAGCTGTAGAAAACACCCGAAGCTCCAGATGAAATGCAACAGTTAACAAGACGACCCGTTCTAAACTCCCCATGTGCTGAAAACGTTTTGACTCCAACTGAACAAACGCCACACGACCTTGTGTCCGAAGCCTCCCGGAGCCGCCGCAGCTCTAATTAAGTTCTGATTGGACAACTACAGCGTGCGGGCTTTGGAGCGCAGTCCGGTGACACCTGCCTGCTTACACAGCCTTCACAGGATCACTTCTGATTAAAACATATCTTTGTGGGCAGCGTGTGCAGGGAAGCTACTAAATCAAAGCCACAGTCTATTAAAAAGGTAATCAGGTCCACTGTGGTGGGACTGCAGGCCCAGTTTGACCCCATAAAGACTTAATGAGGTCCACCGAGTCGTTGACCTGCACATTTAAATAACATGCATCAATATTAATGGGTTATTAATGACTCTGAGCTTATTATGCATAGAGTGAACCGGGCACAGAGTGCTGAGTGCAGACAGGAAGAGAAAACGGATGTGAGCAGGTAGATTATCAATAAAATGAATCCAACTACTGTATTGTTCGCCATATAAGTCACACCTTTTTTGCATAAATTTGTAAGTCCTGCAACTTATACCAAAGTGACTAATATATGTTTCTCCCCATATTTATAACCCAATTTTTCACTGAGATCTGACGATTTCATTCATTCTGACATGGAAAATATTGAACACTACCATTTTCAGTCACTAGAGGGCTGTCAACTAATATGGCAAGCCAAGTGTCTCATTAATAGGTAAAAATGGCTATTAGTGAGACACTTAGCTTGCCATACAAAGTTACCTTCACCTCGATCCGGAACTCCTGGAGCAAACATTAAATCAGCTGCATTTCGCCACGCCGCCAAGGTGAAATGCAGCTGATTTGACTATTTAAAGTGCATTTATTAAGGAAAAGTTCATCTGAGACACACTTTTTCTATAATGTTGAGTAAACAAATAATTGTTTTTAAGTCTTAATCTGCCATTTGGCAGCCAATTGATTTTTGGCACAACATTGGCCCACGTTTCTGGGTGGTCAGCGGTGACGCATAATAGATGTGACTTATTTATGTTTTTGGTTTTCTTTCCATTTTATTAGACATCTTTGGACTGATGCAACTTAAATGGCAGTGTGACATGTACGGCGGCAAGTACGGTAATCTGGACTTTAACAGGATCAAAAGAGATCTAAATGTGATCACAGGTGAGCAACAGATTCAACCGTGCCTTCATTTAATAAACTTGAACCAAATGTTAAATCAAGGAGTGGAGAACGGGTTCCAGCCTTGCTGCTTCCACAGGATCTCAGAGGTTCAGGATCAACCAGGAGCTGCTGATCAGATGTATTAACTGATCACCATTGTGTTAATGCAACGCCAAGGCAGGAAGCCATCAGCAATGACCTAAGACCTAACATGCACTACCAGCACTTTGGCCACCGGTGTTGTTTTTAAAGTGATTTATAAATAAAGTTGTATTGTATAACTGTTGCTGCCAGTCAATTTGTGTAAGGTCAAAGGTCATTTCCAAACTCATTGGAGTTCATTAAATTATTCACAAGTGGAAAGCATTCATCTCTTGTGCCCTCCTCGGACAAGCAACCACATTTTACCTGATATTTTTAAGACTGTTTAGCTTTTTTTAGCTTAGCTTTGTTTAGCTTAGCTTTGTTTAGCTTAGCTTATCTTAGCATGGCCTGAGCAACGTGCCATCATTCAATCCATACCTACTTGACTTTTTGCTAATTCCAGTTGTTTAGCCACAAAGTATGAAGTAATTAAAATAAACAGTTCTAATTTCACCTTCAAAACATTTATCAACAAAGTACATTTAAATGGTTTAACAACCACTTTAAAATCGTTTTAACTTTCCTAAACGAGAGCAGCACAAGTAAAGAAGTATTCTTTGTTTTTCACACGTATTTTGTTTGTTTGTGGTCCGCATGACTGACATGAGCTAAAACCATGTCTGAATAAGACTGAGCATGTTTAAAAATTGAGTTTTATATACTGTAAGATAAAAAATGAAATTAAGATGGTTGTTTCTGGCTTAGCTTGCAAAAAAATGGACAGTTTCTGTCTAACTTTTAATTAATTGCACCTGCTGAGAATTAATGGCTTCATTTCTGTTAAAAAAAAAAAAGCCTCCAGTCTAGACACGAAGATCTTTGCGAACAGCTTGGCATTAACGTTAATCAGTAAAACGAGCTGTGCCGTCGTCATTGTTTCATGAAGCTGGCTGATGAAAGCCTGCTGGCTGTGATGTCCTCACACCAACGCAGGACGAAAGACTTCAATCAGTCCCGGGGCGTCTCCTCCTGATGGCAATCAGACCACAGAGTGACAAACTGACACGTAACCACTCAAAATATACACTCACCGACCACATCTGGACTCATTTGACACTGTTTAGATCGCAGTGCCAGATTACCACAGTTTTTGCCCTATAAGTCGCGTTTTTTTGCATAATTTACATGCCCTGCGACTTATACGCTGAAGCAACGTGTTTATGGATTTTTTTTCCAATATTTTTAAAACAATTTTTGGCTGAGATATGACTGGTTTCATTTATTCTGACTGAAAATATTGAACACTACCATTTTCAACTGCTAGATGGTGCCAGAGTAGTATGGCATGCCATTGTATCATGGAATAGGTAAAATTGGCTATTAATGACACAATTGGCTTGCCATAGAGTGCCACCTTCGTCCAGCTCGTTTGGAACAACCGTCAAATCGGCTTCATTTCGCTGCCCCGCCCCGGTGAAATGCAGCTGATTTGCCCATTAAAGTGCATTTTTTTAGGTAAAAGTTCAACTGTGACACAGTTTTACTATAATGTTGAGCAAACAAATAATTGTTTTAGGTGCTTATCTTATTAAATTTCTAAGAAATGCACAGCCTTCCTCCTTCTTTTTTCCTCCCTCTGCACGCGTCCGGAGCACCGAGGCGGCGAATACTTTTGAAATACAGCTGATTTGACTGTTAAAGTCTTTTTATTAAGTAAAAGTTCAACTGAGACGCACCTTTAATGTAATTTTGAGCAAACAAATAAATGTTTTTAAGTGTTAATCTTGTTAAATTCTTGTTAAAGTCCTCCCGTGCATGCCCCAGTGGCTACCATTTGGCAACCAATCGATTTTTGGCACAACACCGGCCCACATTTCTGGGTTGCCAGCGGTGACACATAACAAACATGAGATGCAACGTATACAGCGAAGCAACATATTAATGGATTTTTCCACTTTAATTGAAATATTTGGACTGATAGGACTTATAGGGCGGAGCGACGTTTACGGCGGAAAATATGCTTGATGATGCTGAAGTTATCCTAAAGCAAATAAAATACACAACAGAACAGGATTTTATCTTAAAACATGGCTGTTCACCCCAAAATGCTGGTAAGACTGAAGGTCATCAGGACTGCAGGAATTAAAATAGACCCAAACATGATTCATCAAACCTATGATTCAATTAAAAATGTATTAACAAGTTGGATATGTAAGCCCTTATTTTAAGATATTTATTGTTGTTTTGGTTCTCGGGCAGCACGGTGGTGCAACTGGTAGAGCTGCTGCCTCTCAGCGAGCAGGTTACCCTGATTCAAATCCTGGTCCGGGGGCCTTTCTGGGTGGAGTTTGCATGTTTTCTCCGGGTATTCCAGTTTCCTCTAACCAAAAACATGCATGTTAGGCTGATTGGTGTCTCTAAATTGTTCCTAGGTGTGAGTGAGAGAGTGAATTGTTTGTCTCTATGTGTCCCTGTGATGGACTGAAGACCTGTCCAGGGTGTACCCCGCCCCTAACAGAGTGCTGGCTGGACATGGGCACCAGCGACCCCCGCGACCCAAAAAGGAAGAAGCGGGTAAATATAATGGATGGATCTGTCTCCAACAATCTGTGAATATCACCAAACCAGTCTGCCAAGAGTCCAGTGCCTCTCCACGAGTTTGGTTCCCGATCCAGCTCACACAAAGCTCTGGACCCTGACTCACCAGTGAGAAGACATTCCTCAACACTGGGGTTAGTTTATGCCACCAGGAGTCTGCACGCCCCGGGGACCCCCCTCTCTCACCCACCGCCCGGCTCACAGGTCGTCATCGCAGGTAGTGAGCCCATGTGGATGTAAGCTCCTGTCTATGCTTCTGGTTTTGTCCACCCTTACCCCAGGAGTCAAGGCTTGACCACCAGGCACCCATCAGGGAACCCATAAAACAGACCTAGCTCCAAGGGGGTGCCCGCGTTTACCTTTTCCAGATGAGGTATCCTTGTTTTAACCCCCCTCCCTGAACCAGTTTGCAACAGGAGACCCCGACAACAAAGCACCCATCTTCTCAAACCTTTCCAGATCCAGAACACACTTAAATGGGTTTCATCTCCTCTCTGGCCTAAGGACACCTTGATGGCCCCCCAGGAGGAAGTCTGGGTTCCTGTCCTGGGTCTGTTGTTGAAGGTTTTGATAGAGGAAATGTTGAAACAGCACAAAGTATGTAGAGGTAGTTAGATATCAGAAAAGGTACAGAAAGATTAAAAACAGGAAAACCTTCAGTTTATTGCTGAATCAGCGTTTACACAGTAATGAATAAATGTTAAATAATCAAAATAAAAAACAGAAACAGACAAAAATCAGAATGTTTGTTTTACTCTGTTCTTTTATCTGTGACCAGCACTTTCGTCTATAGTGTTGCTCAGAATGCGTTTTATAAAGTAAAAAAAAAAAAAAAAAAAGCATTTATTTCTTTTTGTTTTAAATCAATTAAATCAGACTCTTATGGCGGCAAAGCAAAACCCGCCCCCGGGTAAAGACTCAAAGCCGTTCCTGTTTTTGTTCGCTCCGTCTGTGAGTGAGAACGAGCCGATGGATGTTGGCGGTGAGGTGAGAGATTTTCACTCGGCGAACTCATTTACTCGTGTCTGGGGGGCAGACAGCAGCCGGTCCGTTCAGATGCAGGTTCTTCACAGAAACGTCTGAGCAGCGGTGCAAACAGCCCGACCTGTGGTGGCTGAAGTGTGTGTGTGTGTGTGTGTGCTAAGGGTTTTTGTCTTACAGCACAGCAGTGAATAAAAGGCTTCAGAGCAGCACACGCTGACACAAAGTTCAAGGGGGGGGTGAAGCACTTCGCAGAGATGAAAACGTGGCACAAAAATCCCAAAAGCTGCTTCGCGGCAACGACTTAATCCTTTTCTGAGGCTCTTCTTTTCATGTCGTGTGTGACAGATGCACGGATGAACATCCTTCTGTACGGCGGCACTTGAAAGTTTGGTAGAACGTCACGTACTTCTGAATTAATTCAACTAAAGAGACCGTCAAACGTTTGTTAAAGTAGGCGAGGAGATGCCAATAGAGAAACTAAAGAAAGATCTGCAGACAGACATTTGTCATTTTACAAGAAAGAGAAAAGTGTAAATACTTTGGGAGTAAGACGAGTTTGTTTTGACCAATTCTCGAAGGTTCAGACCACTGGCGTCCAATCAATCCTGGTCTTGGGGGCCACTATCCTGCACGTGTTAATGGTTTGTCTTGCTCTTCATCATGCTTGTAAATAACTGATTTATTCAGATTTTAAATCTTGACAGTTTCTCAGTCGTTTCTGTGCTTTGACACACAAATGATCAACAGGCTCCTGTAGAACATGAAGACGCTTGAAGAAGCAAAGGAACTAAAACCTGCAGGACAGTGGCCCTCCAGCACCAGGACTGACCACCACTGGTTTAGAGCCTTGATTCTCAAACTGTAGTTAAATAAAAGTTTGTTTTGACGCAGTCGACTGGCTAGTTCGTAGTTTGAACTTTGATGGCCTAACACAGAGGTCCTCTATCCTGGTCCTCGAGGACCACCATCCTGCCTGTCTTAGACCTTTTTGAATCGTTGGGTGATTAACAGACCTCTGCAGAACATGTACAGGTATTTCAGCCACTGGATCAGGTGTGTTAGGGCAGGAAAACTTCGAACGCAGGTGTGCCCAGATGTTTTCAGCATTAGAGCCACTTTTAAAATGACCAAGTCAAGGTGATCTACCTAATATAAGTCACCACGTTAGTGGGGGAAATAAACAAAAAAAATGAGTGGATTTACATGAAAATTCTGTAGTTTCTATGTCAGTCGGGTTGCCAGATACAAAATTATGATAGTATTTGACCTAAACTGTCATATGTGCTGAGTAAAGATATTCTAAGATGAGCTGTGTGCTGTGTATGTTGAACATGTGCAAAGAAAAGGAGGGGGTGAATAAGACGTTTTTAATTTATCTGGCAACCCTGATGCCGAGCTCAGCTGCATTCATTGTGCACGCAGCGTCTACAAGATCAGTTACGTCCAAACTGGTGAACACACCAACGTCTCTTTGAACTCTGGATTTAATTAGTTTTGCTCCTACATGCTGAAAAAGGGTGAGCAGCACAAAAACACTCTGCTCTCTGCCGTTTATTATAACTGTTGTTATTTATTATAACTGAGATACAACAAGACCATGTACATACAGTCGTCCAAAAGATGGATGTAGTGCACGAAGCTGCTACTATTAAAAAAAAATCTCTCACACCTTGTCCTAGACAGGGCACGATTTGAGGTATCAAAAAAAAAAATTGTTGGATTTTATACCTGGATTATTGAGTTGGACTTTGGTGTTTTGAGCCAGTTTGAAATGGCTGTCGACGAGGGAAAGTGTGGGCACCAGAGGAGAGGGCATGCCCCAGAGACCATCTTAGCACCAACATAACTGTTTTTCCCACTTTGGAGTAAGTTGTTGGGGGGAATATCAGTTTTGTTTGGTGTTTTTTCAGACTGATGAAGCCTTCTGGATGGAGGGTGAAACATTTCAGCACAAAAAAAAAAAAAAAAGAAACTGTCCAGATGACCTGACTGAACATTGTTGGACTATAAATGGAATTACTGTGGATTCGACTGAAGCATCATCAGTGAACTGGGAACAGGTGATAGTAGAGCCAAGTCATGGTCCTGAGTGGTACCGAGAGCCCAGTGTGTCCTGAGGTGGACCTGTTTAAACTCTGAATGATGGTTCTGCAGTGGAGTCTGAGCTGGAGATCCAAACAGAGCTTGATTTGTTGGTGCGGACATTTAAAAACCAAATAACGTTTGTAACAAGGCGATTTGAGCAAACTGCCTAAAACACTTTGAGGTTCAGACTCTGGCTTGCTTTGAATGTAATATTTGAAGGCGTCATGGATTATAATCTACACAGGCCTTTTATTTGCATCTTTGTTTAGAAACATCTGATCATATTCGGGTATAAAAAAAAAAAACATCAAAATAACTTGTTGGATTTCTGGCTCAGCTGCACGGGTTTTCCACCTGCAGCTTTAAGCTGAAGAGAATAAATTCAAGCCACGCTTTATTTTATTTTTACAGCTTGTCTCGACTCTGAGGTCGCAAAGGTCAACCAAGATGTACGACAGACAATAAACTCAGCGTGGAGTGTAAAAGAAATGAGGAGGCATGGAATAAAAACGGAGCAGCGTTCTGACAAAATGTAAACACTAAACCAAACGGAGCAGCACAAGTCTTTCTTAGCCGTGTGCAAAATTAATTTAAGTATTCATCTTTTAAATGTGCAGAATAAATCAGATAGTATTTCAATTCCTTCAACCCTTCTTAGGTTTATTTCTAATTCTTATCTCTTAACGGAAAAACTGGCCATGATTTTACATTAACATGCCATCTTGTCTAATGTGTACAATTTATTTTTCCAGTAACTTTAGGAGAGAGCTTGTTGTTTTGTTGCTGAAGAGAAATCAATGAAGTGGTTAAAAGGCTAACAGCCTGATTCACTGCTCTGCTCCTTGCCTTCTTATTATTCTGTTACAGAATTATGGTTTTTATATTTGTGCAGGAAAACTGCTGTAACTGTCCTTAGAGCTTCATGATTTTTATTAACTCACTGTAAAAAAAACGAGTATTTTTATAAAACCAAAGTGAAAACTGGTAAATTTACAGCCTTTATTAGTCAGGCTTCCTTTCAGTTTAATTTTTAATGGATTAAGTCCAGGGGCTTTAAGATCTGAATATCTGCATTTATGTACACAAATGCAAAAAAAAAAAAAAAAAATGTGCCAAAAGAATGCAGGCTTTTTAATTGTTATTGTAAATTTTGTTATCTTTCTCTCAGAAACATTCATTCAGCTGAAGGGTGCAATGCTGAGCGCTGAGACGTTACTGATGTTTGCTGAGGAAGCTCAAACTGAGCTCTTAAAGCTAAAAGTAGCAAAACACACTGGCTAAATACAGAAAAAAATAGCTATAACAAAAAAATTCTAATTATAGCAAAAACTAACTAAATATAACAAACCACTAGCTAAAAAATAACAAAATAGTAGTTAAATATAACAAAACACTAGCAAACATAGGAAAAACACTAATTAAAGCAAAACACCAGCTAAAAGTAGTAAAACACTGTCTAAATATAGCAAAACACTAGGCAATTATAGGTAAAAATAGCTAAGTATAACCAAAAATTGCTAATTATAGCAAAAACTAGCAAATATAACAAACCACTAGCTAAAAAAGAACAAAATACTAGTTAAATATAGCAAAATGCTAGCTAAATGTAATGAAACACTAATTAAAGCAAAACACCAGCTAAAAGTAGCAAAACATTAGCTAATTGTTGCAAAATACTATGTAAATATAACAAAACACCAGCTAGAAGTAGCAAAACACAAGCTAAATATAGCAAAAAAAATAGATAAAAAATAGTAAAACACTAGCTAAATATAGCAAAACACTAGATAAAAAATAGTAAAACACTAGCTAAATATAGCTAAACACCAGCTAAAAAATAGTAAAACACGAGCTAAATATAGCAAAACACTAGCTAAAAAAATGGTAAAACACTAGCTAAATATAGCTAAACACCAGCTAAACGTAACTTAACTCTAGATAAATATAGCAAAACACTAGCTAAAAGCTACAAGTAGCATAAGAAGACTAAAACAGGTTTTAAAGAGAACAATGTCACTGAGGGACCGGAAGGGATCTCAGTGTACAGTAGTTCCTCGCTACTTCGTGGTTTGTTTATCACGGACTCGCTCTATCGTGGTTTTCCAAAGTAAGATTGGACATGACACACAACTTGCTGATTGATGGATGAGCCATACAATCGGCATGGGATTTTTACTTAAAATAAATTATTTTCAATTAATTAGCTTCTCCTGCATCTGTGTGCAGCCCACAGCTGCAGGAGAAGCTTCCTCTTGAAGCATGTCATATCTCTGCTCTACAGCGGAGAAGTGGGCGTAGCCAAGAGCGCTGGTAGATGGCAGGGTGCAGCCAGAGGCAGAGAGCTGAGATCATGACAAGTGCACGAGTGTGGGAAGGGTTTAAAACGCCTTAATATATACCTGTAAATAAATACTGAAATAAACTACTACTTACTACTACAGTGAATATTAAAATAAACTACTACAACTACTACTATTTGCATACATAATTTTGTTCCATTTCATGTATGAGATGGTAACGACAATAAAGTTTACTTGAACTTGAACTTGGACTACTGGATCCCTACTTCGCGGTTTTTCACTTAGGAGGGCGTGGTCCCA
Organism: Nematolebias whitei; assembly: GCF_014905685.2. Taxonomy (NCBI): domain Eukaryota; kingdom Metazoa; phylum Chordata; class Actinopteri; order Cyprinodontiformes; family Rivulidae; genus Nematolebias; species Nematolebias whitei. The sequence goes on along the minus strand of NC_056513.1, from coordinate 8,173,037 downwards.
AACCCCTTATAAATGAGGGACTGTATTTCTATGGGGGAAATATTTTTAAACTACAGGTAAATAACTTTTAAGATTCTAAAAGTTACAAAATAAACAGTTAAATAAGGTTAAAACTTTCAGGGTGGCAGGTGGTGCAAGATCCAAGGAGTCACAACAAGCACTTTGACTCTGCCAGACTAAAGAAAGTAAATCTTTATTTTTCCATCATTCAAACACAACCTGGCATTAATGTCTGCATGTTCAAACACCAACACCTCCTAATAAAGGGAATGGGGCAGTCCAGCTGGAGAAACCTGCTACATCTTCTCTCTAAAGTCCAGGTTTCATTTACACCGCGTCTAAATAAAGCCTGAAATGCAAAGATGTGACAGTAATCTGATTTTCTTTGGAAATGCACTTTCTGCTTCAGGGAATACAAACACAGCAGCCGGTGTTCCTTCAGTGCAGCCAAAGAAATCCGACCCAAAAGGCCTATGGGACACGTCTCTTCTCTGGAGGAATTTCAGGACTACAGCAAGAACAAACCCTGGATTTATGTTTTATTTTAAACTGCAGATTTTCATGGTTTTATTCAGGTTGGGGGTGGGAAATAAACCACCTGTTTAAAAACAATGAAACGTGTCCTCAGCACGCTGCTTCATCCCTCCATGTGGTGCCTTCACTGTAGGAATGTCATGTTCTGGTTGTGTGAAGTTCTCTTTCAGGCCCAACAAAAGGAGACATTAGTTTCAAGTAGAGTTAGAAAGGAACTCCTAGAACATGGCTATTCAACTGGTGGCCCAGGGGCCAAATCAGGCCAATGGATGAAATCAGTTCAGCCCACCAATGAGTTCATTTTACTTTGTAAATAAAACAAGATTTTAAACCATAAAACAAACTTACTTAATGACAATAGCTACTGGATGTCCGGCCCCTGAGCTCTTGGTTTTCAGTAACTCAGGTTAGGTTTATTTGTCATATGCAAAATCAACACAAGGTCAACAATGCAATGAAATGCTTAGGACGAGAAGAACCGTCGCGATTCGCCAAAAAAACAAAACAAAAAAAAACCCAGCAACAACAAGAAATATCAAAGCATGCAGCAAAAATACTAAAAACATACTAAAAATAGTACTAACATACTAAAAAACATGTAAAAAAAAATACTACTAAAATACTAAAAACAAGATGCCAAAGTTGAAAAAGAAATACAACTACAGTGTGATTCGGTTAGCAGGGAGGTTCTTTCAACATCATGGTTCTGTTCTGTTAGCGGTGTGGTCTTGTTAGCAGCTTAGCAGGTCTTGTTAGCAGGTCCAGTCAGCAGTTTGATGGTAATAAGGACTGCAGCACATGCCCTCACAGACCACAGTCCTGAACCAGGATCCGGCAGACAGGGAACATCCAAGGTTTCCCCACGGAACTAAACGGGTATGTAGAGTTTGGTCCATGCAGGCAGATGGAGGATAGCATTGTCTTGTTTGCAGCTTAGAAGGTCCTGCTAGCAGGTCCAGTCTACAGCTTGATGGTAATAAGGACCACAGCAGCTGCTCTCACAAACCGTAGTCCAGAACTGGGTCTGGCAGACAAAGAACATCCAAGTTTTCCCCGCGGAACTGAATGGGTCCTTAGAGTTTGGTCCATGCAGGCAGATGGAGGATAGCTTTAGCAGCATTAGCAGTGTTAGCAGCTTTAGCAACGTTAGCAGTGTTAGCAGCTTTAGCAACGTTAGCAGTGTTAGCAACTTTAGCAACGTAAGCAACGATAGCAGCATTAGCAGCATTAGCAGCATTAGCAGCGATAGCAGCATTAGCATGCCCTGCTAGCAGCTTGATTATAATAACAACCACAGCAGTTGCCCTTCCAGAACCGGGTCCAGCAGAAAGAGAACATCCAAGGTTTCCCTTTCCCCATAGAGTTTGGTCCGTGCATCCGGAAACTGAACCACGATGGCAGAACGGTATGATGGCAAGACAGCGACACAAAACTCCACAAGTGTGTTGCGGTCATACCTGCAGCGTGGGTGTGCAGTGTAGGTGCAAACAAACTATAAAACAAGAACAACAGGAACAAAAACTGTGGCCTCCTGAGCAATTTTGTTGAAAAGCCCTGTCCAAGAACATTTCTGACATTCATCCATCATCAGGAGAAACAATTAGCATCCTTAAAAACCTTTATAATTCAGCTAACTGCAGCTACATTTATTACCAGACGTACTGAAGCAGAAACTGCTCAAAATGAAGCCAAAAGACGTTTCTGACGTCAGCAAGGAAAGGTGTGTTTAGAAGCTAAATGTACGTTCACCGGTTGGTTTTTAAACGTCACAATTAAAACAACAAACAAACACAGTCGGGACGAGAAAACGAGACCCAAAAGAGACAAACGGGGGCGCTTTAGTTGTTGTTTAGTAATTGTTTTTATTTGTTTCTGAGTTCTCCAAACTAATTCTGACCGAAAGCCCAGACGGGATCAGCCAGCAGCAGCTCTGTGGGATTCATTTGCAGTCCGGAGGTGGAGGGGTGAACACGTCCTGCTCTGCCTGCAGCTGGGGGAGAGGGATGGGGCCGTGGCAGCACACACTGCTTGTTGAGAAGAACAATACGTGCGTTCCTGTCTGTCAGCAAAATCTCAAACAACACCAGAAGAAGTCGCCAGATTTATCACTAAAAAGAGTCGTTAGAGAAGTTTGAACATTTATAAAGTCAAGTCAACGCTGCTTACCCTGTTCTAAAAGAGATTATAGTAAAAAGTCAAAGTTTCTTTATTGCCATTCGCACCACATGTGGTAAATTAAACGTGGTGGAACAAAATTATGAACACAGGGTACCAATTATATCCAACAAAGTATAAATTGTAAAAAAAATAATAATAAAACAAACAGTAATAAGATCTAAGATATGAACTAAGAAGAACGTTAACTAAAAACATGCTAAGCATGAAAACAATATGCCGAGCAACAGCAGCACGAACATGAGTCTGTGTGAGCAGATGAGGACGAATGAACACAGCAGCATGAAATAAATCAGCAGTATGAGATCAGCAGCACATATCAACAATCAAGTGGCATTACATTTGTTTTTTTCCACAGTGATTATTCTGGTTAGAGATTCATGCGTCTAACAGCCGCAGGGTAGAAGATGTTCCTCAGTCTAGTGGTTCTACACTTAATGCTCCTCAATCTCCTGCCTGAGGGTAGCGAGACAAAAAGTGTGTGTGCTGGGTGAGTGGGGTCATTCATGATGCAGGTGGCTCTCTTCCTGCATCTGGAGGTGTAGATGTCTGTGATGGTGGGGAGGCTGACTCCAACATCTTCTGTGCAGCCTTCACCACTCTCTGCAAAGCTTTTCTTTCTGCAGCTGTGCAGCCTCCATGCCACACGTTGATGCTGGAGCACAGGATGCTCTCCACTGCACACCTGTAGAAGGAGGTGAGGACTGAGCCTTCCAGTCCAGTTTTATATCACTACTTTTATTTACTTTTCATTTTATATGCTTTTCATGGCTGTTTGTTGTGTACCTCATCTGTGTTTTTTTCAAACAGGTCTCTCTTGAAAATGAGTCCTTGTGACTCAAAGAGACTAATTTGTATAAATAAAGGTTGAATGAATGAGATAGATTTAGTGTATGTCTTGATGCGTCTCGCTGCGTAAAATAAAAGGGACTTTTATGAAATGAAAATTTTCTCTTTTTGATCCAAGAGATTTTATGCTTGACTGGCACAAATCAGGACTTCTGACTCACGGCTTCATGGAAACCGCTACAACTTTGCTCGGAGCTTTCCTCGGCCGGCTGCAGACTTACAGCAGATTGCATCAATATCACAAATTTCTCTTCTACCAGAATTCATTTTCTGTATTGTTCCATTTTGACGTCTGTGTCTTCCTTCCAAAAACATTGACGCTGGCACAAACGCGCCTGGTCATGCTCCTCCGCTGCAGATCAGTTTTCAACACGGTGGCTTCTTGCTCATATCTGCGGAGCCTCGATGATCTCGTCATCAGTTCGGTTTAAAAACCACGAGTTGAGGCGGGTCGAGGACGTAATTTGTTGCTACACTGAGAGGCTCTAACTGAAACCTGGAGATGAGCATGAGCTGGCTGACAGGTTAGCGCTGTGGGAACTGGAGCTGAGCCTCATTGTGACTCCCACTGAAGAAATAATGAGAAGGGAAAGATAGCAGAAACAGACCAGATGTCCTGTCATCCTCCTGCACACAAACACACACGAGCACGCCTTCAGCGTGGTTGGCTTTATCACGGCCAAATTACAACAAAATGCCAAGGAATCAATTTCTATTTTTAGAAACAGAATCACAAAGAGGTCACTCAGAGAGCACTTTGCAGGAAATCAACAGAATCCCCCGGAGTGGACGCGATCCCCCTGATTCAGTCCTGTTTCCTGCTGCGCTCGGCACTTCACCACTGATTTTGAGAAGTCAATTATTTTCTGTCCAGAAGTGACATAACCGCCTGACGCGTGTGAGATGACACGATCAGTCAAAGCTGCTGAGCACACACTCTGCCCGACACACAAATCCCATCAAGTTAAAAAGACTCAGTTACGCTCCTCGTTCTCCAACACAATGCACTTTACTGCTGCAGGAAACACAACAAACAGGAAACACAGTGAACAGAAAACACAACAAACAAGAAACACAAAGAGAAGGAAACACAGTGAACAGGAAACACAACAAACAAGAAACACAACGAGAAGGAAACACAACAAAGAGGAAACACAGGGAACAGGAAACACAACAAACAAGAAACACAACGAACAGGAAACACAACAAACAGGAAAAACAGTGAACAGACAACACAACAAACAAGAAATACAACGAGCAGGAAACACAACAAACAGGAAACGCAGTGAACAGGAAACAAAACAAACAGGAAACAGTGAACAGAAAACACAAAAAACAAGAAACACAACGAGCAGGAAACACAACAAACAGGAAACACAACCAGCAGGAAACACAGTTAAGAGGAAACACAACGAACAGGAAACACAGTTAAGAAGAAACACAACAAACAGGAAACACAACAATAGGAAATGCAACAAACAGGTAACACAGTGAACATAAAACACAACAATAGGAAACGCAACAAACAGGAAACACAACAAAAAAGAAACACAACAAACAGGAAACACAATGAACAGGAAACACACCAAAAAAAACACAACAAACAGGAAACAGTGAACAGAAAACACAACAAACAAGATACACAAAGAGCAGGAAACGCAATGAACAGGAAACGCAACAAGCAGGAAACACAATGAACAGGAAACACAACGAGTAGGAAACATGAGCAGAAAAACACAACAGGACACAAAACAAGCAGGAAACGCAATAGGACACACAACGAGTAAGAAACACAACAGGACACAGAAAGAGCAGGAAACGCAACAGGACACAAAAAGAGCAGAACACACAAGCAGGAAACTCAACAGGACACAAAAAGAGCAGGAAACACAACAAGACGCACAACGAGCAGGAAACACAACAGGTAAGAAAAAGAGCAGGAAACACACCAAGACGCACAAGAAGCAGGAAACACAACAGGACGCAAAACGAGCAGGAAACAACAGGACACACAACGAGTAGGAAACACAATAGGGCGCACAACGAGCAGGAAACGCATCAGGACGCAAAACGAGCAGGAAACGCAACAAGACACACAACGAGCAGGAAACGCAACAGGACGCACAACGAGCAGGAAACACAATAGGACACAAAACGAGCAGGAAACACAACAGGACACACAACGAGCAAGAAACGCAACAGGACACAAAACGAGCAGGAAACGCTAAATTACACAAGACGAGCAGGAAACGCAACAGGACGCACAACGAGCAGGAAACGCAACAGGACACAAAACGAGCAGGAAATTCAACAGGACACAAAACGAGCAGGAAACACAACAGGACACAAAATGAGCAGGAAACACAAAATTACACAAAACGAGCAGGAAACGCATCAGGACTCAAAACAAGCAGGAAACAACAGGACGTACAACAAGCAGGAAACGCAACAGGACGCACAACGAGCAGGAAACGCAACAGGACACAAACCGAGCAGGAAACGCAACAGGACACAAAATGAGCAGGAAACTCAACATGACACAAAGCGAGCAGGAAACGCAAAATTACACAAAACAAGCAGGAAACGCAACAGGACACAAAACGAGCAGGAAACTCAACAGGACGCACAACGAGCAGGAAACTCAACAGGACGCACAACGAGCAGGAAACTCAACAGGACGCACAACGAGCAGGAAACGCAACAGGACGCAAAACGAGTAGGAAACGCAACAGGACGCACAACGAGCAGGAAACACAACAGGATGCACAACGAGCAGGAACACAGCAAAGGACAGAATCTCAAAACCCAACAGGACCCTCAGACAGAGGCTGGTCCATCCCGGGGACAGAACCCCCAAACCCAGCCTGAGCAGTGTGGTGTCAGGAAGGTTCAGACCTTCATGTTGGAAAAACTAAACAACCTCTCCACAGACACATTGCTCAACACTGGAGAGCAGCTCTTCAGGACCAGACTCAGAGGTCCACCTGCACCTCAAGGACAAGGGACCCTCTGCTGAGGACCAGGACCAACAGGTCCAGATGTTGGACAGAGAGGACAGAATGATTTGGTGAAGGACGACTTTTACATCAAACAAGGAAAAGCAAAAGAGGTTTCAGATTTCAGCTTTCTAAAACCTACAGAGCAGATTTAGACCTGATCCCAGGTCAGTTTTATTCCAATTCACACCTTTATGCAGGTGACCCAAACTGAACAGACGGACAAGCAGCCTGATGACCCTCAGGAGGGAGGGGAGGGAATCAATCTGCTTGTGGCGTAAGCTGTAGTTCATGCACTTTAACCTGGAACTTTACACTTTAGTTTTAAACTGACAGAGTCTCCCAGCTGACTGAGGATCTACAGCACTTATGTCAAACTCAAGGCCTGTGGGCCAGATGTGGCCCGCCCCATCATTTTATGTGGCCCATGGGAGCTTAAATGGTTTGATTATTGTATAATAAACATGTCAAAAGGATGCACTGACAACAAACTACATTTCCCATAATGCATGCCGCTTATGTTACCTGCAAAGTATTTCCACATCAATACCATTTTCTAAACAAATGGAATTGAGAAATACAATGATCCCAAAATCAATCATCACACATGTTCTTAGCAGCTCACTATTGTTGGTGGGACCGGTATTCTGCCCCGCTTAACTATGGCAAAAAGTTTTGAACAAAGTTAATGTCATAACTTGTTATTTCTCCTTATTCATTTGGAAAGTTTGGTTATTGATTTATGGAGTAATGTGGGTTTCATAACCTGACAAATTAAAAAGTTTTATGTTACAACAGCAACAAGCAGACATTGTTCTGCATGTATGCAAATGTATAAATGTAATATTTGTTAGTTGAATACGTAAAAAAATAGTTATTTAACATTAAGGAGTACAGTAGTTGCATTTATTTTACATTACATTTAGTTAGATTTAGCTACATTAATACTGTCTTACACCAGGCCCTTTGAGAGCAACCATTATGCTGATGTGGCCCTCGGTGGGAAAAAGTTTGACACCCCTGATACAGGAACAATCTGTTTTGTCTCAACAAAGCTCATCAAAGCCATGCAAAAGGTCAAGCTTTACTTTATTAAACATTTAAACAACGGGACAACGACATTTTTACTTTTCTTTTTCAAACTAAAGAACATTTATTTATTATTTAATATTTAAATGGTTCTTAGCTCCTTCTTCACCACAACAGAATGGAGCAATGCCCTCATTACTGCAGATGAGGATGTGAGGGGCTGAGCCATTCCAGGGTCCAGGAGCGAGACTTCCAGATCCTGGACCTCCTCTGTCGGACACAAAAGACCCAAAGGGAGCGTTCCAGCCCCTTCAGGTTAGAAAGAAAAGATTGTCCGAAAAAAAGTGAACAGTCTCATCAAAAATGTAAAATCAGTAGAAAATCTTCATTTTGTTCACTTTATTTTACTATTTTCATGCATTTATCACACATCGGACCATGTCTCACAAATCATACATGTAGGTTTTTTTTCGTGAAATTAATATTTGTTTTAAATTCAACAAGAATAAACAAGTGACCCGCCTTCGTTTACTTTAGATCGTGGATGAGTTTTCTTTGTTTTTACAGGGTAAACAGAAGAGAGATCATGTAAGTGCAGGAGAGGAAGCTGCTGACTTCTTTAAGAAAACTTAATGTCTGTGTGCGTTTTTGTGGAATCGGGATGATTCTCTTCTCGTCTCTTCGTCTCCTTCCACCGTCTCCGTCGCCTCTGACTCCGCTCATTATTCCACAACTAAAAAGACAAAACCCGAGTCATCAGCATGCGTGATACCGCACTGTTGCCATGGTTACGGCGAGTCAAGCCACGATGCTATCAATCAAAATGGCAACCTGTGGATGTCAGTAACCCCCCGCTGGGCGCTCGGAGGCGTTCCGATGCATTACTGTGATTATAAACATTCATAATTGTGATTGGTTTGCTCGCGGAGCCTCGAGGTCTCGGGTCGATCCTGCTGAGTTCACTCTCCTTCACGCTCACAACGAATTTGTTTGTGTCTCGCTAATTTACAATGCAGCAGTTTCTATATTTCATCTCCCTCCTTTCTTCACTTCCTAAGTGGCAGGCGATATCAAGCCGGCGGTTTAATTTTCCCAGCCTCTCCGTTCGCCTCCTGCGGCAGCTCTGCAGTCAGTCAGATTTGAAATGAATTACTGAAAACTGGTTTCCTTTTCACACGTTGACAGCTTAGATTTCCATGCGCTTCTAATAACAAAGACGTCAGAGTTTGTGGGGTGACTGCAGTGGAGGGTAATGTAACGACATCAGCTCGACCGTGGAGCCTTTCCTTAACATTGTACATATTGATCAGCGTCACATCTGCTAAACGCCTCCTGCACTCAGACTGTAATCACACAGTGTGGCTTCCTGCTGCTCAGCCTTTTCACCTCTCAGTTGATGCTCAGGAAGAAGAGAGGCTCATGAGCAGAAATAAATTACTGGATTTAGAAAATGTTTTCCTGGAGCGGTTCTGGATGTCTCAAAACAAGACCGGGACTCGCTCCCTGTTCCTTCCTCCAGCTGGAAATACAGGCTCTAAAAAAGTCACATCAACTCTGCAGGGAGCAGACGGTCCCGTCGTCAATGGAGTTGATCAGAATCAGCTTTATTATTATTATTATACCAAGATACAACGATATGATGTCCGTACAGTCGTCCGAAAGATGGGCGGAGTGCACGCAGCTGCTGCTATAAAGCGCGGCCTTCTTATCCTTTTCAGAATACATTTTTTTTTAGATAGAAAAAGGGACAAAGCCATGAGAGGGTAGTGGCATTACAAAAAAAGATCTCTTCACATCTTCTCCTAACAGGACATGATTTAAGACATCAAAAAAACTCTGTCAGCTAAAGCACATTTATGAAAATGTAACATTTGACAACAAGGCGGTCCATGAAACACTTCCAGATAGTCGGCCTGTTTCAAGGCCAGCTGGGAGTCAGATTCAGATAAGCAACAATTGTTGATTTATTCAGGCAGACTATTTTTTATTGTCAGCCTTGAGTCTGTATCGATACTTCCAAGGTCCAAAATGGCCAGATTAGGGTGCATTCCACTGGTCCGTGCTTACGAGCCTCTTCAAGGTTGTTTTCATGCTGATGAGTCCCAAAGCCGCAGGTGGCCTGCGATTCAAATCACTTCCATCTTACGGTTTAGCTCGTAAATCAGCTGATTTTGAGTCCTCAAAACATGAACCAAACTTTCACATAGGCAGCAGCCTGACGAGGACCTAATTAGCTGCGTCCGTCTTCTTTGTATGTTGATAAACCAGGAACCAGACTATTCCAAAACAGGAAACCTGTTATCATAAATACAGTTATATGCATTCCGGCGCCCTCGATCGACAGCCGAGGTAGACACAACACATTCCACTTCCCCAGAGATATATCCAGCTGCATGCGTGTCGTTCGAGCAGATGAGGGTTCTCCAGGACCCTGTTGCTTTTTTGAAAATATTTTGTCATTTGCGTCAAAAGTCCAGTTGGTCAGATCCAAAACAGTAGTTTTCATTTTGGAAGATGTGTAAAAATAGGAGCTGCTCCGATACACAGACAGAGAGCAAAAAAGCAGGAGGAGAACAGGAAGAGGGAAGAAACACGTGCGCCTCGTTACTTGTAAAAAATAAATGACTGGGTTATAGAACCCTTGTCTTTGTTACAGCATATAAATGTCTCTGAATAACAGACGATAAAGACTTAAACTTTCAGCCCCACATTGACAGTCAGACGAGTAAAACCTGTCGGGTTCCATCAAACTCGTCTTGCTACGTGACTTGTAAACAGCTTCGTTGCAGCCGTTGCTCTCAGGCTTTCATCACCTTCAGCATTCCACGGGTTTGTTCTGAGCTAGGTCAGAAGGCTTCTCACACTCTGGACCCTCCAGCTGGAACGTGCTTCAGAACATGTCTGGTCTGGTTGCCCTCAAGAAATTTAAACTTGAATGAAATAACTGAACAGCGCATCCGTAAACACTTGCTCACATTTCTAACTGTTATTTATAGGTCAATGTAGCTTATATTAGAAGATGTTTGTGTGCTTGTGCGTTTACTAATGCCTTTTATTGATTGAATTGTTTTATTTGTGTAGAACTGGTGTTTTTGCAAATGAGACACTAGTGTCTCTAGGGGACAAACCTGTAGGAATAAAGGACATGAAGACTCAGCTGAGCATCTCAAGGATAAGAGACTCTGCTGAGGACCGAGATGTTCAGAGTTTGGACACTTGATGGTTTGAGAGGGGTGTGAAATAAAAATAAAATTGCATTTACTGTGAAAATGCAGTGTGAATGCTTATTGCTGAAGAACTTGCTGAGAAATAGCTGAAATTAGCTTAAAAAAAACATGCTGAAATGTAGCTGAAATAGAAGAGCAAGCCTAAATTAGCAGAAGAAAGCAAAAAGAACACATTATGCTGAATTAGGTTTAAATAAGCAGAAATTAGCTGAAAATTTAGGAAAGTAGCTAAAAGAACTGAAACTAGAAAAAAAAAGTAGCTGAAAAGTAGCTGAAAGGTAGAAATAAACTTAAACTACCAAAAGAAAGTGGAAAGTGCTGATATGAGCTCGAAAAATGTGTGGTTACCTGAAAAAGCTAAAATTAACAGAAACAGTAAAACAGTAGCTGAAACTGCAGAAATAGGTTAAACTAGCATAATTAAGCTGAAAGGAGCATAACGAGCTGAAATTAGCATAAAGAAGAAAACTAGACCAAATTAGCAGAAATTACCATAAAAAGGGAATTTATCTGAAAACCGCCGAAAATAACTAAAAGAAAAAATGCTGAAAATGTAGCTTAAAAGTTAGAACAAGCTTAAATTAGCAGAAGAAGGCCGAAAGAGCACGGTTGCCCAATTAGGTTTAAAGGAGCATAAATGAGAATAAAAAAGTGGAAATTATCTGAAAAAGGCTGAAATTAACAACAACAAAAAAAAGCTGGAAAGTCGCTAAAAAAAATCAGAAAGAAGCTGAAATTACCAGAAGTGCAAAAAATATGGAATTAGCTGAAAAAGCTAAAATTATCATAAAACATCAAAATGGTAGCTGAAATAGCAGAAATGCTGAAATGTAGACATAAGCTGAAAAGAGCAAGCTTAAACTAGCAGAAAGAAGAAGCACAAAAATGTTGTAGTTGGCAGAAAGAACCTGAAAGGAGCACAAAATAGCTGAAAAAACAGCTGAAATTAGCTGAAAATAGATGAAAAAAGTTTAAATTCGTACAAGGAAGCTGAAAGAAGCCGAACCAGAACAGAATGTTACAGGAGCAGTAAAAAGTTGTAAATAGATCCAAAGATCTGAAGGATGTAAAATGGGCTCAATTAATTTTCTATTAGAAAAAAATGGCAGAAAAGGCAAACTATTTCAAAAAGCTAAAGATGCACCAATTGCAAAAGTCATAGCAGGATTGTCTTGAAAAAGCTGTTTTGAAATATAATTTGTTGAGACAGCACAAAAATTGTGGAACCGAAAAGATGCCGAAAAATGTACACAAGAAAAATGGATCACAATAGTGTGAATGGTTCGTACAACAAGATTTCAGCTTCCTAAAACCTAAAGTGACTCTTTAAGCCTGACTCGGTCAGTTTCACTCTCATTCACACCTCACGTCACGCAAAACATTACAAAATGACAAAACCATTTATGAGCTAAAAAAAAAAAAGAGTTCGATACAACCATTCAACAGAAACACAAAGAAATGAGAAAACAACTGCCAGCAGATCCAAACCCCACCGGTGTCACTCTCTGGACGCCCACGCCTGAAACTGAACCTGACATTTAGATCGACAGGCAGACGATGTGATGAAAACACTGCCGGCTTCCTGGAGGATGAAAGTGATCACAGACAACTGATGAAATTAGAGTGGCTTGTGAAGTTTGACAGAAATATGGCGCTAAATGAATTTAATGTTCATATTCTGAGTGTTTCTTTTTTACCCTCAATTTCAAAAAGATGATTTAAAATTAAACCACTGTCTTATTTAGAGAAAGATAGTCAAACAGCCGAGTTCTTTGAGCTGTGGGAATATGAAGTGGTGCTGTCACTTTTAAAGGATATTGAATCTTCATAGATGCAAAACAAGAACTTTGTTCACGTTTTCAACACTGACAAAATAGGGTTTGATCTGCAATACGGGCAGCACGGTGGTGCAAGTGGCAGAGCTGCTGCCTCTCAGCAAGCAGGTCCCCGGTTCAAATCTCGGTCCGGAGGACTTTCTGGGTGGAGTTTGCATCTTCTCTCCGTGCATGCATGGGTTTTCTCTGGGTGTTTCCTCCAACAGACCAAAAAACATGCATGTTAGGCTGATTGGTAACTCTAAATTGTCCCTAGGTGTGAGTGAGAGAGTGAATGATTTTTTGTCTCTATGTGTTCCTGTGATGGACTTGCGACCTGTCCAGGGTGTACCCCGCCTTTGCACAGTGATTGCTGGACCCTAGGCGACCCCCATGACCCAAAATGGAGGAAGCGGGTAAAAGATAATGGATGGATGGATCTGCAGTATGCAGGGTGTTGCTCCGGTCGGTTGAGGTGAGGAAGAATCTGAACTGAACGTAAAAACGCTGGATTTACTGGTCTGTCTATAGTTCAGCCCTCACTTGTGGTCATATGAATCAGACCAGGACTGAAATGATGATACCCTGAATGCAGGCAGCTGAAACAATTCTCTTTGAGGTGGATGTGTCTGGACCTTAGAGATAAGGGGAGGAGCTTCATCATCCATGAGGAGCCTGAAGTGGAGCTGCTCCTCATTAAAAACAAGATGAGGTGGTTCAGACATCTAAATGGGACTCCTTCCTTCTGCAGATTTTTGGGCACGTCCCACTAAAAGAGTTGGTTTTATTTTATTTATTTTTTATTCCATTGATATTAGTTCAAATGGCAGCACGGTGGCGCAACTGGTAGAGCTGCTGCCTCTCAGCGAGCAGGTCCTTGGTTCAAACCCCAGTCCAGGGGCCTTCTGGGTGGAGTTTGCATGTTCTCTCCGTGCATGCGTGGGTTTTCTCCGGGTACTCCGGTTTCCTCCCACAGACCAAAAACATGCATGTTAGGCTGATTGGTAACTCTAAATTGTCCCTAGGTGTGAGTGAGAGAGTGAATGGTTGTTTGTCTCATTTGTCTCTATGTGGCCCTGTGATGGACTTGCGACCTGTCCAGGGTGTACCCCGCCCCTCGCACAGTGATTGCTGGACATGGGCACCGGCGACCCCCTTGACCCAAAATGGAGGAAGCGGGTAAAGATAATGGATGGATGGATGGATGGATTAGTTCAAATGTACAACAAACATATTTCAGCACATCTGCAAAAAGAACTTCTCTGTTCTCTGTCCTCCATTAATTTCTTCTTCCATACTCAAATTTATTGCCAGTTTTGCCTGTTCTAAAATAAGATTCATTAAATGCCCTTTCTTCTTTTTGTTTCCAGACAAAACACAAATATGAATACTAAGCTGGTGAAAGATTCTCCAACAGACTTCAAACCATCACTGAGTGTAACAAATAAGGACGATTATCTTGGACGTTGTATGAAAGAGTGAAAAATGGTCTCACTTTCTGAACAAAACCGGCACTCCTCTGAAACAGCTGGATTTATAATTCACTGCATTAATGCCATGTAGAACACACCACTGTCACCAGTGTTCTCAGTCAATGGTAGAATCAGACTGACCTCCACGGTGCATCTTTGTCTTTACGTTTCACCCTTAAGGCCTTAACACACCTTTGATTAAATGTCTTTCCATCTGCAGAGTCCAAAGAAGTCCATACTTTTCTGTCCTTCTCCAACAGGGAACGCAGAACTTCATTCTTTAAAACCTTTCAACCTTTGGACCTGCACATCCACTAGTTTTGTCAGGTGTTGAGAGCCCATCAAACTAACCAGATATCAAACTTTTGTCTTCTTCCGATAAAGTTCTTTGAACTTCTCCACCATCAGATCTACTATTTGAGCAGAGCAAACTTCCAGTCTTTTTACGAGAGCAATGCATTTGTCCATTTTTCAGTAAAAGTCCCGACATCATGGGTAGTTTATCCCATGAAGAGCCTACATGTGATCCATTAAGAATGGGTTCCATCAGTAACCAAAATAAAGATGTAGAAGTCCCCATTTCTCCTGCTTCCATTAACTTCCATGTTTTTTAATTCATTGATGTAAAAAGTTAGACCATTTGCACGGATCCTTCAATAATCAATGACAATGTTTTTCCCAAACCCAGGTTACCAACTTGCTGAAAAAGAAGTGATGCCGATCGTCTCCAAAAAAAGGTTTTTGGCCCCCATACAAAAAACTTTGTAAAAACTGTATTCTGAAAGCAGCTTTTCTGCTGTCCAGATGGACTGTCCTCTTTTTTCTGTTGGCAAACAGAACACTGAGTTATCCAGTGGTTTGTCCCAAAAAAATCAACAATTATACTATGCAACTTCATGAATAATTTGGTGGTTGTTCCAGTACAGCCATCTATTCATCTTAACTTTCTTCTTCTTTTTGGGTCACTGGTGCCCATATTCAGCAGTCACGGTACGAGAAGTGGGAGACACCCTGGACAGGTCTCCAGTCCACCACAGGGACACAGAGACAAACAACCATTCACTCTCACTCACATCTAGGAACAATTTAGAGTTACCAATCAGCCTAGCATGCATGTTTTTGGTCTGTGGGAGGAAACCAGAATACCCTGAGAAAACCCACGCATGCACCAAGATAACATGCAAACTCCACCCAGAAAGATTCGATCCAGCATCCATCCTTCTTGCTGCGAGGTGGCAGCTCTACCAACTGTCCCACCATGCCACAGTTAAACAACGCTACCAATTTATCAATAATAAGTGTACCGTATGACAGTCTTGGTAAAAGCCATTTCTTCAGTTTTCCTTCAGATTTTTCTACCACAGCATCCCAGTTTTTCATAACCTCCACATGATCACCTAAATGAACACCTAAATATTTAAAACCATTTCTTACCCACTTCATATCACTGGGTAGTCTGAGTTCACCTCCTTGCCATTTACCTTTTTAACAATGCCTTTCTCTTGCCCCAATTTATTTTAGAGGATGAAATTTTGCCAAAACCTTCAATTGTATTTGTTTTAGAGCATTGCCATCATCTTTTGCAGACACAACAATATCATCTGCATATACAGAAAGATGCAATGATGAAAAATATTCTCAATTTTACTCAATTTAATTGATTTTTGAGGTTCCATATAACTGAAGAGTGCACAACCTTGTCCAATCTAGAGCTGTTAGGCCACCATTGACCTTTAAAACACATTCAGTGTCACAATAGAGAGTTAATTTATGGATGCACTTTAAATATACTATGTATGTATGTCCTTTGGATGGATGGATATTTTTGTGACATAACTTAAAGCCTTTTAGTACTTGTTTCACATCCTGAATGAATCTGAAAGAAACGCATCGATTTGTCCTGAAAGTTGCGGACAGCTGAAGAGCAGTGGTGTGGATCAGTGGCCGCAGGAAACAGAAGGCAGATTTCTATAGAAATGTAATTGAATTTTTCTGTAGGGTGACCTCAGCGTGTCGCAGTGATTCCATTTGTCCAACAGAGTATGTCACAAGTTCCAACATAAATCTAAATCAGAGCCCATGTTGGGCTGTCAGGATGGACCTGCCAGCAGGAGAACAAACAGATCTTTGTACAGCGAACCTTTGATCTGGGAAATAATGTTGTTTTTTAAGTGAATCTTCAAAAATCAGCCGATTCTGGATCTGCAGGGGTTGTGAACAACATTTATAGCTGCTGCTGACACACGAGCAAGCGCTTTCTATTTCTAGTGGTTTCGGTCTGTTCTGTTCTTTCCAGTCAGTTGGTTTGAAACCAGCTGAAAGGACCCGAATGTTCTGCTTCATATGGGTTCTGTGAATCTCTGCTAGGATGAAACATTGTGAGTGCGGGTGGGGAAAAAAAGCCCTATATGAGCTTCAAGACTGACCCAAATCAGCAAAATGTTGGTGGTACTTTAACAGGACTGATGCTGCAGTAAAACAAACTGGAAAAGGACCAATCAGGTCCAAACCAAGAAGACGTCAGTTTGTCCACGACGATTGTTGAACAAGTTCTATAAAACCAAGAGTTTAAACTTTATTTGTAACAGTCAGTTGTATTAAATCTGCTTTATCATTTAAAACAGCTTGTAGTTTTTCTTTCAGCTGTTCACTCCTCAGGGGTCTCCACAGTGAGTCCTCCTCCTCCATCTCAGTCCTCTGTGTCCGCTGTCCTAACTGTGTCCCCTGTCCTCACTCCAACTACCTCCATGTCTTCTCTAATTGCATCCATATATCTTTTCTTTGTCTATTTCCTGCAGCTGCATTTCTGCCAATATACCCACTGTCCCTCCTCTGGACATGTCCAAAATACTGTCCCTCATCTGGACATGTCCAAACCACTGTCCCTCCTCTGGACATGTCCAAACCACTCTCCCTCCTCTGGACATGTCCAAACCACTGTCCCTCCTCTGTACATGTCCAAACCACTGTCCCTCCTCTGAACATGTCCAAACCATCTCAGTCTGGTCTCTCTAACTTTATCTCCCAGTTCTTCAACCTGTGCTGTACCTCTGATGATCTCATTCCTAATCTTATCCATCATTGTCACTCCTAAGGAGAACCTCAACATCTTCATTTCTGTCCTGATGCATGCTCAATAATCCAGGTAGAAAAATCTAAAAAAAAAAGTTCAGTCTGGTCCTCTGGACATTCAAAAAACAAACAGTGATTAGGATATGTCCAGATGAGGGACAGTATTTTGGACATGTCCAGAGGAATGCTTTGTTTTGTTTTTTGAATGTCCAGAGGACCAGACTTAACTTTTTTAGATCTTCATTTCTGCTACTTGCAATTCTGTCTCCTGTCTTTGTCCTGTCCATGTCTCTGTCTCCTGACCATACAACATACAGTAGCTGGTCTCACAACTGTCTTGCAAACTTTTCCTTTGACTTTTGCTGACACCCTTTTGTCAAAAATCACTCCTAAAACTTTTCTCCATCCACTCCATCCTACCTGGACTCTCTTTTTCACTCCTTCACCACACTCCCCATTTTCCTGGACAGTGGACCCCAAGTCCTTGGAGTCCTGCTCCTTTGTGACCTCTGCTCCTTGTATCCTCACTGTTCCACCTCCTCCCTCTCATTCACACACGTGTACTCTGTCTTACTACGGCTGACTTTCATTCCTCTTCTTTAAACTGCAATAACTCTCCAATGAGCTACTAAAACAGCTAAACACTGCTAAATGAATCCAACTCAACATGTTGCTTAAAATGTAGAAGTGTCCTTTACTGAATTCAGATTGTCTGAAGATGTTTTCTCTGTTTGAACTTCTCCAGGACTCTTGAGGCCGGTCTGTCGTTATTTTAACAAACGTTAAACTGATTCGCTCCACGTGCTTTAGAGCATCTCATGATCTTTTGAATTCAGTGACGTCCATGATCTTCTTTGTAAGTACAAAGTTGGTTGACATAAACTGGTCAAACTGGTTGACCTAAGTTAAATAAATCTAACATTTCACTTCTAAGAGTGAAATAATGTTAATTTGCAGTTATTTTCCCACCTGCTGGTGCCCAGTTGATGTGGTTTAATCAAAACAGGAAGAATTTCAGGCTGAAACTAAAAGAATATAAATATATTTTTTTAAATGATTGGGTAGATTTGTACAAATTAAACTTTGTTGCTGTCGTATAAACTGTTCACTAAAGTTGTTTGAACCTTTGACACCAAGCTCTTCAGGAAACTGCAAACCGAATGCTTTATTAACAAAACCTTTGTGCATATTTCAGTCGTCTGACGTTGGAGAAAAATGCAAGGAGGATTGTTTGAAATGAAATGGGTGAGGAAGGGTAATGTGTTTGGGAACGCACCATTCAGGAAGTCTTCCTCCTCTTCATCACTGCACCTCGAGCCGAAACAGAAATGGATGAGGATGTAATTCAGACGGCAGCCATGGCCCGATCGATCGCTTTCTCACGTGCTGGCGTCACCGCTCAGGCATTTTAAATACCTGTCTCTGCCTCAGAGCTTTCTTCGTGCGACATGCCTCCACCCAGACCTCCTCCCCATCTACAAAATGATGCATCGACGGTATCGGAGCAGCCATATGTCGCGCAGCTGAGTGGCAAACTCAGACGTGCGATCTCAGATGCGGCAGAGATTTATTCTGCGAGAACAAACGATAAGTCTTGAATGAAATCCAGATCACGGCCAAACTATCTATACTTAACTGATGTCATCTCCCAGACTTCTGTTTCTGGAGCCAAATCACCCACAGCAGCACAGCCGTCATCCTGAGACCAAGACAGTGAGAAGAACAGACCCACCCGAGTCATAATGAGACGATAGACCACAGATGGGCATAAAAACCTGATGGAAGTGAAACGGCTTACACAGTACTGTTTCTCATTGGAGCGTTCATATGTAGCGCACCTCCATCATGTCTAACATATGCTGCACATACGTGTATTTAATCTATATGTGAGTTGGCGGGATTGATTTTCTGTAGCTGAGCAGCGATGCTGTGATTCTGCCCCATCCATTTAAAAAAATTTTAAAAATTCTTCAAATTTCCCGTTATGTTCCAACCTTGTTCGATGAATGTAAATCTGAACCATAACGTAAGATTTTAAAAGTTTGTTCCACAAAGTTTCTGCTTGGAAAAACTGAACTACGATCAGATCTGTTCATCGATCCAGGTCGCAGAGGTAACAGGTTCAGGAGGGGAACATCTTCAGCTCCGCCTGGGGATCGCAAGGCATTACAAGTCAAAGTGGAGGTCATCTCTCAAAAAGGTGCCTGGTCTGACTTGAGGTCTTGGCCCAGTGGTTCATGACTGGAAACCAGAAGGCACTGGGATCAGAAACTACCATCCAGATAATGGAGCTCCTCACCTCAGCTCTGAGGCTGAGCCTGGCCATGGAGGAAGCTCATTTCAGCCAGTTGGATCCAGGTTCCTGATCTTTCTGTCATGCTCCATACATCATGATCATAGGTGGGGGTGGAACACCTGGAACACCACCTGGTAGAGATGGGAGGAGCAAAACTCGCAAAGCTTTCAGACTTCTTCTTCAGCAGGAAAGATTTGAACCTTCAAAGCCTTAACAGTGACATCTAGAGGTCAGCTGTGACTACAGCACAAACTTCCTCATACTAAATGAAACGATGCCATGGATTTGAACCAGTCACTTCATTTTTGGTGTTTCATTGTGATGCGTGCAGCCTCAGACGCCATTGGTCATGTGATCACAGAGGTTTGATACGAGCCTCGGCTGAGTGTTTTGAATAAGACTGCTTCAATAAAGTGAAACGGGTGTCGAAGCCTCGGAGTCAAACGCTCCATCTCTAGCAGACGGGTCAGTGAATTGAGAGTTGTATCTTTTGACTCAGCACCTTTTTCATCAAAACTGACCGGAGCAACACCCTCATTACTGAAAATGAGGCCCCAATCCCTCACTCAGGAACAAGACGGCAAGGTTCAGCTCCTCCCTTTGAGGCAGAGGGAGGAGGGAGCGTGTCTCCACACCTCGAGGTGTTGGTTTGTCTCGAAGTGTTCAACAGTCGTGTCGGTCCGTCAAGCTTCATGTTTGATGGGGTTCTTTCAGAGGCAGGCTAGCCAGTCCAGACTCTTCTTCATCAACCAAGAGAGCAGAAGAAGAAAAATCCCAGATACATTTTTTTACGATCTCTCTGTGTGCGGAGGTTTTTCTCAAGAGAAGGAATCTGAAACCGCAAAAGGTCACTTCCTTGAAAAAATGTTTTCTGCAAATACTGACTGAGCATGAGGGACAGATATATTAAAAATAATGGGTCAAGAACTACCAGGTTGTTTTTTTTATAGATATATTTTGGGTTTGGAGTGTTTGTGTTGAAGATATAACTGATCCTTCTGAGAGTAAAGTGATAAAAATGACCCATTTATTGTTTTCTTGGAGTCCAAGAATAATGTGGCTCACCAATGAAACAAACTTTATTGTGTACAGATAATAATTCATACACAAACAGCATATTTACAAGTTGTAAACCTTGTTTATTTTTATTTTTATTTAAACACCGACTCTAACAGCTTGAATGTCAAAACGCTCCAATAAATTTAATTATTGTAAGTTGTGGTTTATGAGGACCAACATGTTTCACTTTCCACATCTTCCTCAAGCTGATCTCAATCAGCTGAATCTTCTAACCGACAAAGCCCTCAACAACCTAGCTCCATCTAATATTACAGATCTTGTTGTTCCATATTTTCCTAAAAGAACACTTCTCTCTCAGGTTGCAGGTTTACTTATGGTTCTTAGAGTTTCCAAAAGCAGAATTGGAAGAAGATCTTCCAGTTATCAGGCTCCTCTCTTGCGGAACAAACTTCCAGTTTCTGTCCATGAGGCTGACACATTGTCCAGTTTTAAGACTGGGATTAAGACTTTCCTTTTTGATAAATCCTATAGTTAGGCTTGGCTTGTTATGCTGCCGTAGGCTTAGACTACTAGAGGACAAATTTACCTCATTTCTTAAAATTAATTGTTACAAGTGAACAGTTTTCATTTGATACTATTTCTATCTTAACATGTGATTCTCAACCTGCCATTGTGTATCTGTTCCTCCTTCCTGTTTCCTCAAACCCAGGCGGTCAAAGCAGATGAACACTTGTCCTGAGCCTGGTTCGGCTGAAGGTTTCTTCCTCATGAGGGAGTTTTTCCTTTCCACTGTCACCTTCATGCTTGCTCAAGATGAGAGCTCTGTGATGGAGTTAAACTCAAAGCAGTCTGCTCCTCACATAAATAAAGTTATTAACTTACTTTTATATACATGAACGTTTCTGTTCAGTGCCCTGAGACGACTTCTGTTGTGACTTGGCGCTGTTTAAATAAACTGAACTGAACTGAAGTCTTTTCGTAGAGATAGTCCACCAACAGGAGATCTCTACCTGCGCTGAAATGAGCTAAACTCCACCCCTAAATGAGTAAAACATGAACTCCATCACAGGTGGAGGCCTCCTCTTGGTGGACTTTGTGTTAGGTTTGAGACTGAAAGAGTTTTATGAATTAAGACGTAAAAAGCCGTCAAAGAGCTCTTTGGAGTTCTGTTGGTTCTGAAGGGCTCCAACACAGCGGCGTCTGGAACCGGCAGAGTGTGCGATGGTGAGGACGGAGGCCTGACGCTGACAGACCAAGTGAAATGCTAATTTTTCCGCGTGGACCTGCCGAGATTATTCATGCAGCACACGCGTGGAGCACGTGCAACAGATTTTGTTTTTTGAAGGTGTGACTGTGTTTATGTATGCACATATGTGCATGGTTGTTTGTTTGCACATGTGAAAGTGTTTGGGGGGGGGGGGGGGGGGCAATCTGGCTGTCTCTGATATTTCACATTTTTATTCAGGCTGAGAGCAAGCAGGCTGCCACCTAATGAGGCGATTACTGCGAGCAGCATATGGCGTGTTCTCCTGGCTCCACCATTAGTGATGATGAGAGCTGGGAGAGATGTGGCGCCTGGGCGGGTCGACTGATGGAGGAGGAAAGCTGTTCTGGGATGTTCTCTCTGGAAGTTGCACAAAGAAAGGAGAAGCATTAGAGGTCCTCCTCCACTTTGTATTGGATCATCATGAGGTCTGCTTCAGAGAAGTTAAAAAAAACTCTTTAATCAAGAAGAAAAAACTTCTGGTGCAGATTTTCAGAAGAAATTAAAGGTCAAGAAACATCAGGGCTTTGTTGATTTTCTAAAGAAGGTGCTCATTTAAAAGAAAAATTAAACTTCAGTCATTTCTGACAGAATGCTGCCTGCTGGTATAATCTATTGTTCAATCCAAATCTCAAAGTAATGCAGAATATAATTTAATAAAAATATATCCTTCAAATAGTTCTTAAATCTCCACACAGCTTGTTTCAAACCACAGAACTGCAAAATAACTAAACTTTTCATTCTAAAATACTAATTTTAATAAACACATTAATAGTTTTCTCATAATTTAATTCAACAGGTTTATTAAAAGTTCTGTTCTGACACTAAACACTAAACAAAGGTCCATAATAATTCTAATCATAATTAATACACTCATCTCTAAGGGTTGCTTTAGATTTCTAGCTCATTAAATTAAAACACTTAAGTTATTGTACGCACTGGAAAACGTCCGGATGACATTTGAAGAATAATCTATGGGGGCCACGGCCACCATCTGCCACCCCCCGGCTCCACACCTGCACCGGGTAGTGGATAAAAGTCCACTCACTAGAATCCACCACACACACAAATATATACATGTACATATCTGTGCACAGAAAAACACTCATGACCAAAACTACAAACATTCACTCTTCACATCCCTCAGATGGGGGTCATGGGCGCACGGCTTGTTTGTTCTGAAAACAGCTGCTCTGGATATGAGACGACTTTGGTTGGTTTCATTTGGTTTGCAAAGATTTTTAAAAAACTCACCTTGTTAGGTGTAATAAAAACCAAGCATCCGAAGAGAATCAAAATAGATCCGTTTAAATTATTTCTCTCTCCTCCGATGTCACCTCAGACGTCTCATTTAATTAAACTAAAATGCAGGAGTTTCATACAAAGTAGGACAAAACCAAAAGATTTAATTTACATTGTTGAGAAGCAGGTGTGCCCCCCGAGCAGAACCAAACTTCTCAGCTTCAATAATGAAGTAATCCAAAATGAGAAGCCTTTTCATTAGTGCATAATTCAGGCAGAGTCATGATTTATTAAAAGTGATGAGGACAGACTGCAGGATGAAAGGTTACGCAGCAAATCTCGGCTGCACGAGGAACTCGGGAGCTGGACCGGTGATTTCAGACATGCAAACTTTTACCGATGTTCGTTTCTTTAATCTCAACCCAACTTTGAGCTTCTCTTTGTTTTTATTTTGTTCTTATTTTCATCCACAAACATTGTCCTCGGTCTGTGTGGAGCTGAGACGTGATGCTCGCTCATCATTTTACAAACAAAAAAGTAAAAGTGGGTAAAAGATTCACTCTATTTATTTTAATCTGGTGATGCTTCAACTAAAAGTTTTATAAAAGAGTAAAACTAATGGTTTGATTTTGTTTGGGCTCGATCCTTGGACACCAGAGACAAAAACATCTGCAGAACTGCATTTAATTTGCATTTAACTGAATATTGTTCTTTGTGGAAATTCTTTGTTTGGTTTCAACTAAAACAGCTGCTAAATTGCTTAAAGACCACACTGAAATCGTTCAAAGATTTTTCCAATAAAAGACAATTTAAGGTGCATGGGAACATGGAACAGCTGCAGCTTCAACTCTCTGGCGTAATTTTTATTTCTGCCACAAAGAACAGCTGATCAAACTGAAACTTTCTTGCAGATGATGTCTCTAAATGTTTTTTCTTTTATTCTCCAACCTGTCTCAGTTTAATTTTCATTTACAAGCTATCAACTAGAGTCTAACAGTTTCTATGGGGTGCCGTTTGTAAAGTTACACAGTCAAAAATTAACAGGAATAATTTGATTTATTTAGCCTTTCATAAGAAAAATGTTGTTTTTTTCAAAGTCATATTTCCACCATGTTATACATGTCATAGTTATAAATGTCATAGTTCCAAATTAAACGTTTAATTTACAAACTAAATATTTAGTTTTTACTAACTAAATACTTAACTTGCAAGCTAAATATTTAGCTCCACACTAAATATTTAGTTGACAAACTAAATGTTTATG
The DNA here is from genome assembly GCF_014905685.2 of Nematolebias whitei. NCBI lineage: Eukaryota > Metazoa > Chordata > Actinopteri > Cyprinodontiformes > Rivulidae > Nematolebias > Nematolebias whitei. Next base: position 8,148,783 of record NC_056513.1, on the reverse strand, counting down.
CACAAGCTAAATGTTTAATTTACAAACTAAATATTTAGTTTTTACTAACTAAATACTTAACTGGCAAGCTAAGTATTTAGTTCCACACTAAATATTTAGTTGACAAACTAAATATTTATGCACAAGCTAAATGTTTAATTTACAAACTAAATATTTAACTTGCAAGTTAAATATTTAGTTAGCAAATTAAATGTTTATTTTAGAAATTAAATGTTTTGTTTGGAAAATCAATATTTAGGTCCGAGCTAAATATTTAGTCAGCAAATTAAATATTTATTTGGGAAAATAAATGTTTAGCTTGGAAAATAAATATTTAGGTCTGAGCTAAATATTTAGTTAGCAAATTAAATATTTAGTTTAAGAATTAAATGGTTAGCTTAAAAATGAAATGTTTATTATATATATTAAATATTTAGCTTGGACAATAAATATTTAGTATGTAAATTAAATGTTTCATTTTGAAAAAATATATTTAGCTTGGAAATTAAATATTTAATTTACACCTAAATATTTAGTTAAATATTTGGTTTGCAAATTAAACATTTATTTTGGATGTAAATATTTAGTTTAGCATGGAGCTAAATATTTAGCTTGCTAATTAAATATTTATCTTGCAAGTTAAGTATTTAGTTTTTAAACTAAATATTTAGCTTGTAAATAAAAATATTAATTTGGAAGCCTGACATTTATAAATGTATGAATGACATGGTGAAAATGTCTCTTAGAAACAAAAGCATTTTTTTTTCCTTATGAAAGGCTAAATAAACCAAAATATTGCTATTAATTTTTGACTGTGTAACTTTACAATTGGCACCCCATAAGTTTCGTACCCATGAGCCTAAAGTCTGTACCACACTTTTTGTTCAACTACTTACTACTAAGAAAAATTGTTTTCAAACTTGTTTAAAATTAAAATGTGAGAGCAACGTCCCGTGTCTCCTGATAAAGTGGAAAATGCTGACAATTTTTTTGGGACGTTTCTGAAAACTCCTGAATTTTGTTTGCATTTTGTTTCCAACTTTTTCAGCCTGGTGGGATTCTGGCTCTTGAACAGGTAGAACCAAAGGACGGAGAATTTAAGTGGTTGGTCCGTTTCAGCTGAGATGAAAAACAAACATTAGTAAAAAATCATGTTTGAAAAACACTTAATTTAAATTTCATCTCTGACCAAAACACGCCCAAACATTTAATTAAAGCTTCAACGAACTGCGTTAGCTTGGAGTAAGAAAATAGTTTTTTTTCTCCTTGAGTGTCTTTTTAATTTAAAACATAAACTTTGCTTTATTCTATACATGAACTAAAGAATTAAGAGGAAAGTTAAGACCTTATGTGTCATGTCTGCTTAAAAGCACTTCTCTAAAAAAAGATATGATCTACAGTACGGGGAAGATTACAGATAACACAACGCCATAACATACCACTGGATTTAATAAAGAGATTTTTTTTGAACTCCCATAAATCCTCAGTCACCTTCACCTCCCAAACACCTCCGAACCGCCTTCGGCTTCCTCCGTCCCCTCGTGATTTTGATCATATCTGTCCCAGCGGTGTCTCTCTCCCGTAAACATGTGGAAAATAAAAAGGCGGCGGAGGTGATGGTGGAGATACAGCCACATATCTGATTTAATATAGCGCACCAAGGCCAAGAAGTGAAGCGTTGAGCCGCTGGTCATGATTGTGACTCAGAATGGTGAGAAAACAGGAGGATTTTTATGGAAAGGCTCATGAAACAGGGTTCGTGGCTGAGCGACCAGCGAGCTGTGCAGCCACATTTCAAATGACTCATTTTTATAAAATCATGTCCTGTTGATGTGCATGACTTGCAGAGTTGTAATCTGGTCTTATTATATTGTGGGCTCTATATCAGCTCACAACACACCCAGCTGTCCCCATGTTTATGATGTATGGCAGTCCCTCGCTACTTCGCGGTTCGTTTATCGCGGACTCGCTCTATCGAGGTTTTTCAAAAAAAGACTGGACATGACGCACAATTGCCTGATTGATGGATGAGCCGCACGATCGGCATGGATTTTGTATTTAAAATAAATTATTTAGCACCTTTTGTGCAGCCCACAGCTGAAGAAAAAGCTTCCTGCTGTAGCTGATTAGCTGTTCTCGTGCAGAACAGAGAAGTGGGCGTGGCCAAGAGCGCTTGCAGGTGGCTGAGAGCAGCAGAGACAGAGAGAGAAAAATCATGACATCCTCTGCTCTTTTAGAGCATTTAGAGTTTAGAGAGCAGCTTCGAATGTTATCAGTCCATTAAATGGCTGATATTAGTTGTTATCCCATATGAAGCGGTCAAACAGTCCCACCTACCTCCTAGTAGGTTTAAAGGTACGTTATTATCGTTATTATTGCTGATAATAGGCAGCGTCGCACAGGGATGAACCAGGAAGTGTCTTTTTTGTTTTTTTCCCAGCTTATGTAACCCTTTTCTTAAACGTAAGCTTACACCTGACCCAGAGGACCAACCCTAAACTTAACCCCCTTACCCTTGTGTCTAAACTTAACCAAGACTCTAAACCTAACCGCCAGACCCTTTACTCTAAATCTAACCACATGAAGCTATTATGAGCGCTAACAAAGCTAAAAACAGAGCCTATTATCATCGCTAACAACGTACCTTTGAACCCACTAGGAGGAACAGGAGGGGCAGTCTGACCGCTACATATAACAACTGTTAACATTGAAACATTGTTTAGAATATTGCGAATGTGTGTTTGTATATATATATATATATATATATAAATAAAGGGATGCACCGATCTACATTTTTTTACGTCCAATCCTATCCCGATACCTAAATCTGGATATCAGCCGATACCAATCCCGTTCCAATATTATCATCATCATTGATTTTATATGAGGCTGTAATATTTTCCTCTCAAGTACAATTTGTACAAATATATGCACGCATGTCCAAAAAGTCAACCTGAGGTAAGTTTTATTAATGTTGGATAAGTTTCAAAGTTAGAATTAAATTCTAACACAAAACAAGTTTTTTTTTAATTCCTAGCTTTAAAGTGGATATTAAAGTGATTAATTTAAATGATTGTTTGTTTAAAGTTATTTTATTTTTTTAATAGGGCAGATATAAGAATTTTTATCTTCTTGTAGATGAACAGATGCTGGGATATATTCATCATTTAACGCGAGTTCCTCATTTTTCTGGACTGAATAAAACGTGCACTGAATTTAAGGAAATGCAAAGTGAGACGTCATTTAAATTTGACCCATCAAAATGAATGCGGTCATTTATTTACAGAATCAAATTTAACATCAAACATTTACATTAATTTGGCAAATTATGAAAATAACAACAAAGCAATCAATCAGGAAAAATCATACGGCCATGATTTTTCCGTTGCTGCACCAACAGACATTTATAACTGTACAACTATGATCTTTTACCCACATGAATGTGGGTAAGCACTTTACACAGACATTTCTAAATATCTGGGAGAATTTCTACTTGATAGAAAAGTTTAAGATGAAAGATGAAGTTTAAAGGGGAGAAAGATGGTGTTTGAGGTAGAGTGTTGAACAGAACGGCACTCTCCGGGCTTTCTTCAGCTTTTCCTCACAGTACACTTAGGTGGTGAAAACGACTCTTTTACCTGGAGATGTCTCAGGCGAGATTCCGTTTAACGCACCCTTTCAGCGTCTCCGTAGGATGCTGTTACTCGTCCGGAGTAGCTGCGAGGTTCTGTCAGCCACAGCTCACCTCAGTGGAAAATGTTATAATCCCATGGAACTCGGAAGAGCTTCGTTGTCATGTCAGGAACTCCAACAGCACTCCATCAGAACTCCAGAACTCTAGAAGTCTGACAACTCTCCAACTCTGAGTACCTGTGTGTCTCTCCGTGTCCCTGTGAGTCCGTAGAGTCTGTGTAGACCAGGAAGTACTGACATTTTAAAGGCTCTTTCCCGGTTCACTTTTTGGGATTTTTTATTGGTCAGAAACGACCAGAAGGGGTGTGTTTTTGTGACGTAAGAGGTTAGAGACAGCGAGAATTGTTATGAGACAGTTCAGAAATGTTCTCACAGACCGAGAGGGTTCTGTTTTGGCGTGCCTTAAGAAACAGGTGCAAAACATCTCTATTTACGTCTGAGAGGATTCTAAAACATGACAGTTTTAACATAACAACTTGTTTTTCGTTTGACTGTAACCTTGTAAACGCACACACTTGCTCATTCAAAAGCAGAAATCAGAAAAATGCATAATTACTCTGCACAGCTTTTAACATGAGAATAAAATCATTACTCAGTTAATAAAATTGATTAGTTCACTGCAACATCTAAAATGGTTTGAACTAAGACACTTTGATTATCAACATTTGTAAGATAGTAATGATAATAAAAAGAGAGTGTTCTTTTCACTTGAATCTTCAAGAAAGAAAGTCTCAGGATGGGTGAACCTGTATTTATGGAGTCAAATACATGAAATGACAGCTTCTGTCCCACAAGGTTCTAAAGGCCAAGAGTTTTGACCTTAGACTTAGTTTCGACGTAGGCCTAGTCCACTACATTCTCTCTGCACTCTTCATTCAATGTTTTCTTTTTGATAAATTTGTTTTGTTTATTTTGTTTCTTTTAAATGAATGAATAAATGAATTAAATAAAATAAAAAATGTAATGGCTTTAAGCATCTGCTAAGTTCATGGCATAAACCAACACAGACATGTTCCTGTTTTTGGTATTTTACATAAATTTATAGTGTAGCTGTTTTTGATTTGTTTCATACACACACACATCCACACACACAAACATATATATATATATAATTTTTTTTGTAATTTTCAATTCATATGTTTTTTTTATTTTTTATGATTGTCTACTGTTGTACTGATAAATATCTCCTGGAGGGTAAACTATATCTTGGCTGTAAGTATCAAGCTGAGAAATCCTTTGTTTTCTACAACTGATAGCAGTTGGTCATTCATTACGATGAAATTCAGCAACTTCTCTGTAAACATTCGAGCTCCGTGGCTTCAGTGGGGGCGCTACTCGTGCTCAACCGGAAGCAAGCAGTCTGATTTCGGTCAGCCCCTCCTCCGAGACGGGCAGATTGGGCGCGGCTGGCCGTGGTTGGGCTGCATGCTTCGGTTGAACAAGACTAGTACCCCCACTGAAGCCACGGAGCTCGAATGTCCAACGTAAAACTAATTTTACCGTGGTTTAATGTGGCGCTACGGCTCTGCAGACATTGCACGTTGCTGTCTTGCTGTGTTTAGTGTAAAATACTTCCACAGAGGACATGTTTCGATGCAAAGTTGGTTAGCTGTTAGCCACAGTGCTGCTAACTCAGTCCTCACGTTGTAGCTGGCTGCAAACTATGAAATGGATTTCCTGAATGTGAGGCGGGTCTTATGACTCTGGATTCATGAGGCACACCTCCGTTCAGGAAATCCATTCCATAGTTTGAAGTCAACGTGCAGAGCAGCTGGCAGGGAATCACATGAGAAGTTTCAGCAGACACAGACATGCATCATGGATCGAAAGTCTCTGCAGGTTGGATCGGAAAAATCCGATACGTAAATGATGCTGGATCGGTCCCATCCCTAATATACGTATATATATATAAACCAACAAAAGTCCAGATGTTTTGTTTTTGCCAACGTAGTAGCTCAGGGATGACAGGCGGCCTGTGCAACTGTCCAGTTACTGGATCTAGACCGTGAGACGTCTGTCATGTTTTCTGAACAGCGCACCACACCAACCTTGCTGAGATTCACTCCACACCTCCTTTACTTCTGAGCTGAAAGCTCACATCGCCATGGACATGGCCCGATTAGGGACCTATGAACATCCAGATGTAGTCACAAAAAACAATGAAGCAAATGCCAAACTAAATCAACATTTTGCTCTATGGATAAATGATTTGTCCTGATATTGGGTGTTGTGTCATTAATTTATATTAATGTTATTTGTCTTGTTTCTTGCTGATTTGCACTGAATGCAAAGAAAACAAGTCTGTTAACTTCAGGCTCTGGTGAAAATAAACACTACTGACCAGACTTTTTGTTATTTTTCCACGTTTGTCTGTGAGGCTCCACATGTGAGACACAGATCAATTCCTGCCAAGAGTTTTATGTCTAATTTAACTAATGAAGGACTCTAATAGGAAGGCGGTGACCCTTTCAATCCTATTATTGCTCATTGCATCAATCAGGTCCAAATGCCTGAAGAAATCCACTGACACCACAGCTTAAACCTCTCAGATATTAATGTCAGCCACGGAAGCTGCAACTGTGGCTCTGCTGCTATTGTCAGTGTTTGAAGTCAGGATTTATTACCTAATTAGGCAGTGATTCAAACCCAAGGAAGGGGGGAAATCAAGAGCCTCGTCAACACGCGTATATTTGGCTCCGTGATGGAAGTCAGCATCACAGCGAGGCTGCTAACGGATGGAAATGTCTTGGTTGTCTGCCGGCTTCAAAGAGAAACCGCTCAGTCCGTCTCACTCACAGTCAGAGAAGAGTGGAAGCCGAAACATGGGTGCACACAGATGGAGCTCCCCAGGGAGACCGGTTCCAGTGACATTTAACATCAAAATCAACATGTCTTCACCACGCCACCGAGCCTGTTGGGTCCTTTGGTCACCAGCTGAAGCTGCGTTCAGTGTGACAAATCCTCCCTCCAGTGTATCATAACAACAAGACTTGAGAAGCTCAGTTTGCACGGTCTGGAAGGCCTTCAGGGTGCGTTTAATGGGCTTGGTGCGAGCCCGGACTTTGGTCTCTTTCATCCCCGACCCTACCAACGCAACCAGTTTGCTGAGTAAAACACCAGCCCCCCCAAACCAGACCCAGCTTCTTTACATTTCTCCTGAGAGTCCTCATCTCGGCCCGTCTCCTCATCTGGTCCATTTGCTTCCTCTGCTGAATTCACTCCTCTGCCTTGGGGCTCTGTCTTGTCCCTTCCTTCTGCTGCTTCATTAGCTGAAGCTCCTTCAGAATCAGGACACAGAAATAGATGAATCTGAGATTTAAAACGTCTGATCCTGTTCTTAGGGATCACATACACGAGGAGAAAAAAAGTTAAATGTGATTATACAGTAATCCCTCATTTATTGCGGGGGTTTTCATTCTCAGTCCACCAGCGATAAGTGAAAAAAACGCAATAGTACAAGTAAGTAGTAGTTTATTTTAGTATATATGTAAAGGTATTTTAAACACATCTCACACTCTTGCAATATTTTAAATAATGTTTCTAAACTCTAAACGCTCTAAAAGAGCACAGAATGTCATGATTGACGCTGTCTGCCACCTGCCAGCGCTCTCGGCCACGCCCACTTCTCCGCTGCAGAGCGGAGTTCGACATGCTGCAGGAGGGAGCTTCTCCCTGCAAATGTGGGCTGCACACAGGTGCATCAGGTGCTAAATAATTTAAAGTAATTTATTTTAAATTTTAAAAAGAGCCATGCCAATATTGCAGTTTATCCATCGATCAGCTAATTGTGTGTCATGTCCAATCTTACTTTGAAAAAACGCAAAAGAGCAAGTCCGCCAAAGTCCAACCGCAAAGTAGTGAGTAGTATTGAGTTTCTGCTCTGACATGATCATACTGTACGTGTTTTCTTGCAGAACAAAATGTAGCAGAACTGTTTCTAAACAAATTCTTTTTTTTTGTTCCTCAGACTCTTTCATGTTGCCCATAGGACTGAAGAAAGAATCAAACTAACCAGTGTTGAACTGAAGAAGGGAGGCAGATGAGAGAAGGCAGAAAATCAACTCCTACGTCTACAGGTTTTCATGAATCAACAACAAGAGAAGAATCTATGGAGAGAAAGACATTTGCTCTTTGGGGAGCACACCCGATGTGGGTTCTGCTGGCCTTTCAGGACAGCACAGAAAACCTGAGCAGAACAACGTTCGCTCAACAACAAGAGGTTTCACACAGGAAATTCCACTGAATCAGTTCGAAAAATATTAATGAACAGGAAAGGACAGGAAGAAAACGAGTGTTTTCTGTTGAAAGTTCCTGTGACAACCTTTCACTGCTGGACGGTTATTGTTCAGTGACGAGTGAAATATGAGAAAAGAGCCGGGGCTGACACTTGACAAATTGGTAGAGGGGCTTTAAAAGGCAGAAATCATCTTTCTTAAATGGTAGCAGGGTTGTAAACAACCCTTTAAAGGGTCACACAATGACAGCGTTTACCGGAATCCAGAGTCTGCTGATTTAAACTCAGGGATATGTGTGCAGCATCTGATTCTGAACATTTCAACAATGCAGGTCAATTTTTTTTTAAGAGCAGTAAAGGAAAGCAGGAAGTCAGCAGAGCACAAAATCCTTCTTGGCTTTTCATGAAAATCTGTTTCTTTAATGTAATACTTTCTACTTTCCCTGCTTCTTCCCCCAACTGGCACTTCAAAACCAAGTCAGCCAACCTCGTCTGAACCAATCGGATCTGGAGAGACGGTGAGTCGGCTTTGAATTAAAGAGAAACAAAGCGAAAAATGGCTCCCGGTTACCCACAGATCTGTCAGGAGAGACCGGGCAACTCGTTGAAAATGTTACAGGAACATTTCTGACATGCTTTTGAGAAACATCAACAGGGGGTTCACGGAAGCCTGTTGAAACTGGAAATTAGATGCACTTAAATTACTAAGTTGTGGTTAAAATAACAATTATTTAAGAAACTTAATGCATAGAAAAGCCCAGAAGAAAAGGCTTAGCATTCATTTAGAAATGCATATACTTTGGTTCCAGAGTCTTAAACTAGGATGGATGGATGGATGGATGGATGGATGGATGGATGGATGGATGGATGGATGGATGGATGGATCTTACTTCTAACATACAAAGCTCTCAACAACCTAGCTCCATCTTATATTACAAATCTTATTGTTCCATATTTTCCTAACAGATCACTTTGCTGTCAGACTGCAGGTTTACTTGTGATTCCTAGAGTTTCAAAAAGCAGAATGAGGGGAAGATCTTTCAGTTATCAGGCTCCTCTCTTGTGGAACCAACCTCCAGTTTCTGCCCATGAGGCTGACACCTTGTCTACTTTTAAAACTAGGCTCAAATCCTTCATTTTGATAACTCCTATAGTTAGGGTTGTTTTGGGTTTCCTGACCTATCACTTACTTATGTTGCTATAGGCTTAGACTGCTGGAGGACAAATTGACCACATTTCCTCACTCTACTGCTGTCTTCATTTGCTCTACTCTACCTGTTTGTATTTGTAATTATTTCTATCTTAACGTGCTTTTTGTCCTTTCTCCAATAGAAAGTTCGTCTGGACCCGCCATTCTGTGTTATTCTGTTTCTACTTCCTGTCCTCTCCAATCCCAGCCAGTTGAAGCAGATGGCCACTTGTCCTGAGCCTGGTTCTGCTGGAGGTTTCTTCCTGTTAAAAGGGGGCTTTTTCTTTCCACCACCTCCTTTGTGCTTGCTCAAGATGGGAGATTGTGATGAAAAGAAGATTCAACACAATCTTGTGCCTCCTTAGATAGATAACGTTTATTATATGGCTTTTTTTATGTATTTGAATGTTTTTGTACAGTGTCCTGAGATGTTGGGATTTGGAGCTACAGAAATTAACTGAATTGAACTGAAGACAAAATTCTGTTAAAAAACATGTAACATGGCTTTTTTTCCTGACCTTCCATGTTCAGCAACAATCACTTCTTATGTAGCATTCAGTCAAACCCATTGCCACTGTTTTATCTGGAATAATGGAAAATTCCTTAAATATGAGAGTTCAATGATTCTTATGTCTCAGGGCTTCTTTTTTAGTCCACTCTAACCTCTGACCTCATCACAAAACTACAGTTTTACAACATCCTACAGGTGCTTTGTGAAAAGAATTGAAGTGATCGTTGTACTTTGTAAATGTTTATGATCGCAAATACAAAAATAACTTATTTCACACTGTTACTTAAACTTTGTACAACATTGCAAGAAAAAGAAATCTAGTTTATTAGTATGCCCAATCTGAATGTCCATTCTACTTCACAGAACGCCTTGATCATTTTAATTATGTTTTCTGTGCTTTTAAACCAGTCCAGAACTTTTGATGTGACTCGTGACTTGAGTGTGAGATGTCGCCAGAAAGCAATGGCAACTATCCGATGAATTGACTGAGTAATCATATTTTGGTCAGATCTGAAGTTTTAACTGCCATAACACCACTATTTTACATTATCATTTAATCACAATGTACAGCACAATATAAATTCATGTATAAGGATCATTCAATCTCACACACCCATAATCTCACACTCACATATTTATGTATCACTAAATATATCAGAAAATTTGGCAGCATTAGTTTATTTGAGGAATTTCCTCAAACAGGGAGGATTGTAGGATTTAAGAGTTTTATTAAAGTAATTGGACAACCTGTTTTATATCAGGACCCCAGCAAGTTGTAGTGTTAACAAATATGGAAATGGTTTTTGAAGTCAGAATGACCTGGGAAGAAAATGTTTCTCTTACAGGAAGTCAGCGTGCATCAAAAGTCTGCGCACCCAACCAGGAAAATGTTTCGTGGGGAGAAGTACTGATAAAACTAAATATCAACTTTCTTATATGAAGTCTGGGAGTATGTCCAAAGAACTTTTGTACTGGACAACTGTTGGCGAAAACAGCTTAATCTGTGTGCGCTGGTACAATGATTTATGTAAGCAGGAGTATGTAAAAAGGTCTGAGAATGTCCCATCTGGGGGGGTTCTTCATTTGGTCTTTTTGTGCTGTTAAGTCTCCAACATTGTTTTGAATAATAAAGCCCCAACTTTACTGTCAATCAGAGCCAAGGTGTCATACTGTTTTATTTAATGATTCCAGTTTCCATTGTAGTAAATAGCAACTACAACATCATGCTTTGGAGCGTCCAACTTAAATAAACTTAATTTACAAAAACTGAGAGAACAAACGCTGACGTGACAGAAACTCGTAAACAAACACAAGCGGCTCAGCAGAGGACTGCTGAGAAAACTAGAGCTGAAGTGGAAGGAAGACAAATCAGACTGCCCAGGAGCAGAGTGAATAAGAAAGACCTGAGCCAATGACAAACGGGAGCAGATGATAGTGGGCGAGGCAGGAGCTGAGGGTGGCAAAATGCTTAGGGTGGAAGTTAAACACAAGAACAGTAAACTGTATGGTAAATATCACCAACAGAAACACAGATCAGGGGAGTAGCTTCATGACTGACGTGACCAACAGAGAGCACGTCTGCGTTCCGTTCAGAACAAACTTGAAGAGACGAGAGTATGATGCTGCCTTTGAAACGGCAACCATTAGGGCTCGCACAAGTTTTTGTGTCACGGTGACAAGTCCTCTGAAGAAAGCATGAAAGACGACACTGTAGCACAATAACAGCTGCCTTTTACAAACGTCCTCAGACCTCAGTCAAGCCATCTGATCTCATGCGGTGGATCGGTGACAAGCGGCTGAGCGAGCAGATGTATTGGAGTGCTCCGGCAGCCAACAGTAAATTCCACAGTAATTGTGAATAAAGGGTAGAAGAGCTTTAGGGGGTTCTTCATGGTAAGGAGGTCTGAGACTTTGAGAGACAGAGAGCTGTCGTGAAAGCAACGTATCAGTAATGAGGCCGGGAGTGCATTAAAGTCTTCAAAGGAAAGCAGACTAATAGCATTTAAATAGCTTAAAGTGGACAAATTATAAGGAACATCTTGTTGCTTTGGATGAAAGGATTAACTGCGTCTGTGCAGTTTTTCTTCATCAGAAAAAAATATGCACTTTGTATTCAAATCCATACACATCACCTAATACATCTGTTCTGCTGAGAATGAGCTTAAATAAGGGAACGCTGGTCAGAAAGGATAATTGAAGGCACTAATGTGTAACCAACAAAGTGCCTCATTTCTTTTTTACATCATATTTTTGGGCGTACAGCTTAAGGAAAAACTTCTAGCTTACATCAAAACGTACTTTGATCAGGAAAGGTTGACTTTGAAGCAGAACATCATTTTATAGATAAAATTTGAAGGAAAAAAAACATTTCCCTATTAATATTAATATGAATTTAGTAAATGAAATGATAAATGTCAACGCTCTGTGGATGCACAGCTCATACTTCACAGCAAAAACAGTTTAAACTGCTCACAGATGGTGGTGGTTGGATGATTTTTGGAGATTTTCACATTTGATTAATGAGCTTTCTAAAATAACTGCCTTTTTTTCATGTTCACAGCTTGTTACACTGCATTCTTGACCATGCACATTATTTTATTGTCCAGCTCTGCCCACGTCACAGCTGTGCCCAAGTTCGAGGTTAAATTTACTGAAAAGCCTCGTGAAATGAAGGAGTTGAATCTGTATTTAAAATAAGTTGTTTAGTGGAGATCTTCCTCTGCTCTGTGCTCTGCAGCGTTTAAACCATTGCTCTCCACTCCTGGAAACTGCGGAGTCACTGACGGCTTCTTAAAATACTCTGGTTTTTTTTGTTTGTTTTTTTACTAAGAATCAAATGAGGAAGCTTCACTGAAGTGTTTCCCTGACCGGTTGTGTTGGAGGAGCCGAGGTAAATCTTGGAGAAGGAACTGTTGTTGTTTTTTACATTATTGGATGGAGAAACTCAGATAGTGAAAAAGCAAAATGCCCCTCACAGAGGTATTTAAAAAAAATCAAACGCCCAACAACCAAAGCAGGTTATAAAACAGCAACATTACCACACAACACAACACCAGGGGAGAGATTTGCTTTTTGATGTAACGGCCCAGGCGGGTCGCTTCATTTGGGCTTGTTCTCAGGCCTGGTTGCTTGTTTCTCTCTGGAGATGTGGCAATGATCGATAAAATTACCCAATCAACAATCTGTTATGTTTAATGGAATACCCAGAAGCAAAGATGGAGAGATGAATAAACTCCAAGACCAGAAATATATTTAAAGTGATTTTATTTACAGTGAGCTCAGGAACCCTGGGGAGCAAGGACATAGGTTAGAGGGCGTCTCCCACGAGGAGGAGGATAGTGTAGGAAGATCTTGGTCTTCCTTTAGGTTAGGCAGTAGTGTGTGTGGTAGGAAGGCAAAGAAAAGCAGTTGAGGAGACACCAAACGATTCTTGGAGTTCTTTCCACGAGGCCCAGACATGGGTAACTTCATGGGTAAGAATTGTGCTGCTCAGGGTGGCTGCATGTTGGAGTAACTTTCTTGCATTCATTCTGAGACATTGCTTTTGGAAACTTTAATTCCTCTTTTTCTGGACGTAAGTCACTTTTTTTGGGTGGATGATTGTTTCCTCTGGTAACAGATGCTGTGCAACTGGAAGGATTTTTACTGAAACTTTTTTTTACTTTTGGGCATTTGTTATGATGCGTAATAACAACAAGGTGGTTTTTACAACCAGGAGCAGCTGATTAACATTTCTAACGCTCAAATAGTATCTCAACATCAGCCCAAAATTTCAAATGAGTTGAAAAGGAGGCTCCATAGATGTATTCCCATCTACCTGTCGGCTGTGCTTGAGAGCCTGACCGCTGAGACCCTAAGATCTCCTACAGAGATCCTGGAACTTGCATCAAACATGGCTCGTGACAGCAGAAGGACCGATATCATCCCCGGCAGCCGGCTGTCTGCAGCGACAAGGAGCTCAGCAGGCTGCTGGAAGGAGTGGCCATCACTCTGCAGAGGAGTTCTGCCCAGCATTCGGACAGTCCTGCAGCCCGGGGGAACAGAGAGGCCAGCCGATTCTGGGTGGATGGATCAAACGACATTGGTGGCCATTTTCTTAGGATCCACTGTGGGACGGACCTTTACAAGAGATCCTTCCTGCCTACAGCCATCAGAATCTATAAAATCTCTTAATGAAATTAGGATATTGAGTTACAACAACATTTAATTTCCCTTTGGGATTAATAAAGCATTTTTGAATTTGAATTGAATTGAATTCATCACAAGGAGAGTTGCTGCAAAAGCAAAGGCACACAGGTAAGCCTTTCTCAGAGCACAGAGAATACAAAAGAAGAACAACTACCGTAGACAGGTTTAATGCTCCAACATCGAGGAGAGTCATCTGCTGCCCTTTATACTCCTGGCATCTCATCAGGAAGATTCTTCTCAGGCGTGGAAACTGTTGGCGCCATCTGGTGTCTTCAAAGCAGCAGGGAAAAACAGGAACTCACACAAAATCAGCGCTACACTGGAAACTACAAATAAATGAATAAATTTAACCCTCCGATCTGTTGTTCTTGTATACGTATAATTTATGATCATAAGACCTTAAAAATAGAAATAATGGAGTGCTTTTAACTTGAAATGGACACGGATACATTGACAGGAAATATAGAAAATGACGTGTCAGGCCAAACATGGTGTAGATGCAGTGGATGTTCATAAACAAGAGCCCAACACATCTGGAGCGCCCAGAACACACTGACCCAGCAAGATTAACAGTATCAGAACCATCAGCAAATAAACAGACGCAGTTTAAATTTAAATGCATCGAAACGTTTGCAAGAGTAGCGATCTGTGAACGTGTCAGACTTTATATTCTGCACCAGCCTCCGACAGATAAAGACTGAAAAGAAGATTAATGGGATACTTTAAGGTTGATGTCTGATTTGCATAAGTTGGAAAAAAAAACAGACTTTAATAAATGCTGCTGAAAGTGTTTTTATACACACTTTTCTAAAACTTGTGTTTTTGAAACAGGAATGTTAGTTCTTGGAAGAAAACTTTTTTTCTTAACATTCTTGTAACGATGGATCTAATAGCAGAGGTGCATTTATGGCTTCTTTTTATTGAGATTGTATTAAAGCATGCGGGGTGTTTTTATTCAGGTCTCAGAATAGCTTTCAGATATTGATAATATGTGCAGCAGGAAATTATGTTTGTGGGAGTAATTTAATGCTCCACAGGACTAAAATCAGTGGATTGCACGTAAATACTGGTTTCAGTTCAACATTTTTTGAACAAAAGGTCATCCTTCCAGGGTAAGCTGCCATTGTTGTCCAGACATAATTGTCATTTTAAAGAATGTGGAGAACAGTGCTGTCAAAGATACCTCAGAGGTCTTTAATTAATGTAATCTGCTTTATGACTCATCGTGTTCCTTGAAAATCTAAACCAAGTGACTCACTTCCTTCTTGTTCGGCTTTTTGAAGCCGTCATGATGGTTTCCTCAGTCATGCAAAACGTGAAACATCCATCCATCCATGCATTATCTTCCGCTTGTTCCTAAGCTGAGTCGCAGGGTCAGCAGCTTGAGCAGAGAGGTCCAGACATTTTTCACAGTTACCTCTTCCAGCTCTTCTGGGGGGAAAGCATACCCATGCAAACCGAGAGACGTAGTCTCTCCAGCATGTCCTGGGTCTTCCCCATGGTCTCCTTCCAGTTGGACATGTCCAAAGCACCTCCCTAGGGAGGCGTACAGGGAGCATCCTTACCAGATACCCAAACCACCTCAACTGGCTCCTCTTGATGTGGAGGAGCAGCGGTTCTACTCCAAGTCTCTCCCGGATAACTGAACTTCTCATCTTATCTCCAAGGGAAAGTCCAGCTACCCTGTGGAGGAAACTCATTTCAACCTCCTGTATCTGCGGATTCATTCTTTTGATCACTACCCAGAGCTCGTGGCCATAGATTGGGGTAGGAATGTATCTGACCGGTAAACAGAGAGCTTTACCTTATACCTCAGCTCCCTCTTCACCACAACGGACCGGTACAGAGTCCGCAATACTGCAGACGCTGCACCAATCCGTCTGTTAATCTCACACTACATTCTTCCCCGACTCGTGAACAAAACCCTGAGATACTTGAACTCCTCCAGTTGAGGCAGAACTTCACCCTCGACCTGAAGAGAAGCAATCCACCCTTATCCGGGTGAGGACTATGGCCTCAGATTTGGAGGTCCTGATTCTCATCCCAGCCGCTTCACACTCTGCTACAAACAGCTCCATTGAGAGCTGAAGATTACTGCATGATGATGCCAACAGGACCACATCATCTACAAAGAGCACAGATGGAATCCTGAGGCCAATGAACTGGAAACCCTCCGCCCCCTGGCTGCACCAAGAAATTCTGTCCATAAAAGTTATGAACAGAATCAGTGACAATGGGTATCTCTGGTGGAGTTCATCTCCCACCCTGAAGGGGTACAACTTACTACCGGCAATGTGAAACAAACTCACATCTTTTGTATAGGGACCGAACAGCAAAGCGTGAAACAGTTATTAAAATAATGAAACCTGAGTTTCGACAGGCCTAACATCAAGTGTTCACGTTTCTTCCTGTTTTCTGTTGACCCAGAAATAATCCTCTATGTTTGGGAGTGACATCACGTGTGCCGCAGTATGGCATCATTGGCTGGAGCTTCGCTTTGACTCAATCTTTTGTGTTCCTATTGTTTTTGTTTTAACTTTTTTGTGCCTACACTGTACACCCATGCTACGGGTATGACCACATTGCACTTATGGAGTTTTGTGTGTCGCTGCCTTGTCATCGTGCAATCGTGGTTCAGTTCCCGGCCCCCTTCCCATCTTGGGCTCAGACTTCAATTCAAATTCAATTCAAAAATACTTTATTAATCCCAAAGGGAAATTAAGTGTTGTCGTAGCTCATCATCCTGGTTTCATTCAAGAGTTGCCACAGATGCTGATAGCTGTGGGCAGGAAGGATCTCCTGCAGCAAACCCAAAGAATCTGGTCACAGATATCGATCCATCTACCAAGATCCAGCTTTCTGTCAGATCCGGTGGACCTCTCTCAGTCCTCCTGGGCAGCATGACTTCCTCAAATGCAGGGCAGAATTCCTCCCTGAGCGGTGGTCACTGCTCCCAGCAGTCTGCTGAGCTCTTCGCCGCCACAGACAGATAGCTGAAGGTGCCAGGCGATGATCCCAATCCTCCCATTGTCCCGAGCCATGTTTCCCACCAGCTCCAGGATCTTGGCGGTCAGGTACTCGAGCACCGCCGCCAGGTTGATGGGAATTCATTCACGGTGCCTCCTTTTCAATTCATTTGGGATTTGGGGCTGTAGTTGAGATATTTGAGCTTTTGAGATGTTAATCAGCTGCTCCTGGTTGTTGAAAAAAAACACATTTTTGCCATGGTTACGTATCATAACAAATGCCCAAAAGTTAAAAGGTTTCAGTAAAAATCCTTCCAGCTGCACAGCATCTGATACCAGAGGAAACAATCATCCTAAAAAAGTGATTTACATCCAGAAAAAAAAATGAATTAAAGTTTTCAAAAGCAATAATTCAGAAAGAAAGTAACAGAGCTGCTCCAACATGCAGCCACACTGAGGGGCGCAATTCTATAACTCTGGCCTGTCATGGCGGCCATCTCCATGATCCTCCATCTGTCAGCACAGACCGAACTCTATGGAACAGTTCAGTTCCAAAGGGAAAATTGGAATGTTCTATGTCTTCCGGAACTGGTTCCTGAGGGCAGTCAGCGTCCATTGCTGCAGTCATTATTATCATCACGCCACTAGCAGAACCACACTGCTAACAGTACCATGCTGCTAACTGGACCTTGTTGCTACACGGCCATCATCGAGTCCATCCTCAGCTCCTCCATCACGGTGTGGTACGCCGGGGCCACTGCCAGGGACAGACTCAGACTGCAGCGCGTTGTGCGCTCAGCTGAGAAGGTGATCGGCTGCAGCCTTCCATCCCTCCACGACCTGTACGTCTCCAGGACTGTGAGGCGAGCAGGTCGGATCACAGCTGACCCTGCTCACCCTGCACACGGTCTGTTTGAACCACTCCCCTCAGGCAGGAGGCTTCGGTCTATTCGGACCAGAACCTCCCGCCATAAGAACAGTTTCTTCCCCTCTGCTGTTGGACTCCTGAACACTCATAATGCTACCTCATAATTTCTGCTTTGGTCACATTACATCTGTATTATAACTGAATACTCCATCTGTACTGTTTTCTAAGCTTTTTTATTGTTTTCTATTGTATGGGTGTACATATGGTTATGTTATGTTTTTAATTTTACTTTATTTGTGGGTGTACACAGGTCTTATGTCTTATGTAATGTTCTCATTTTTACTTAATTTTTACTTTATTTTTACTTTATTTTACTTTACTACTATTCGCACCTTATGTCGAAGCAAATTCCTAGTTTGTGAACCTCGTTCATTGACATGGCGATAATAAACTGATTCTGATTCTGATTCTGATTCTAAGAGAACCTCACTGCCAACATAACTACTTTGCTAACAGGACCATGCTGCTGTAGATATATTTCTTTTTCACTTTTGGCGCCTTGTTTCATATTTTTGTTGCATTCTTTGGTATTTCTTGTTGGGGTGAGGTTGGCGAATCAAGATGATTCTTCTCATTCTGAGCATTTCATTGCATTGTTGACCTTGTGTTTACCTGCATATGACAATAAACCTAAACCTAATGACCTCAGGTCAGCTTCTCTGTCAGGTCCATGTCCACTCATCTTGAGAGCATGAACCGATAAGCACACTTCAGGAAGCAGCCGTGTTGATCAGTCGCTGAGAGCACCACAGTCATCCCTGAGGTTAAAGTTCTGCTTTGGGCTTCCTATGGTTTTATGCATTGACTGTGTGAGAGGTCAGGATTGATCACTTAGGCATGCTGGGTAAAACTGAAGGGTGACAACCCAAGGTTACCAGAAAAGTTCAGAATAAAGAGAAGAGAGTAGGGAGGTTTGAGTTAAATGGTTTTCATTCTCACTTCATGGCCAGAAATGTAGTTTCTACAGTTAGTTTGTCTTTTAAAACCCTTGAAGTCATTTTGTGTTGCTGGTTCATCGTAAAAGAAAGTTTAGGATTTTATTAATCAGAACATCCATACAAAATATTTCCCCATTTCATCTGGATCGCACGGGTCTCTGGTGTCCATGTCCAGCAGTCCCTGTGAGAAAGGTGGGGGACACCCTGGACCATTCAGTCCATCAAGGGGACACAGGGACAAATGAGACAAAAAGCCATTCACATTGTCACTCCAACTAATCCAGTCTTTACTAGGTTCTAAAATGGTTCAGTTCTAACCTCAAATAAAAAAAAAACACAACTGATTTCAGGGTTACTATTTATTTTACAATATATATTATATCCTTCTAATCAAGACCGAGTCTGTGATAGGATTCAGTTCTCTGAGCATTGCACGGTCTAACCGTCGGGGTAAATATGCTCATGACCATAGGTACCCAGTAATTTGAGAGCTTTGCCTTTTCGATCATCTACAACAGTTTTACTCTGGATAAACTCATAACTTTTACAAACATTTTAAATTTTTTCAAACATCCATCAAGGCCTTGGGTCTTTTTAACTCTGAAGAGTTACTTTTTCACACGTATTATAAATATATTTACTTTAGTTGGGGTTAATTCTCTGATTAGTAAACAAGACCTAAGATTTTTTTTGTACTACTTTACCAAAAAGCTTTTTTGTAAACTGGATAAAGTCCATAATCACTTATTTTCATGTAGTTAGATGATTAGAGGCTGAAGTGTTGGGCAGAACAACTCAAAGCCTCAGTTTGTCCAAGCTTAGCTGCTGATTATGTAAATCTCTTTATGATGTTTTGTGTTGTTGTGGAGCTTAAGTCACTTCAACCATGGTTTCAACAGGAACCCTGCAGAACGTTCAGAAGACGATCCTCCTCACGGAGCAGAACCCTTTAGTCTTCCATCAACTCTGTCCTGTAGAATTTATGTCTCACTGAATTTAGAGCAAACAGATCGTGGCCTGGTGTGGAGTTGTGATCCAAAGCTCAGCGAGTGTAAAAAGGTCAGTGCACTTCGGTTTGAACAACATCAGAGTCTGTTTGGGTCATAAAGTTCTAGTCTCTGCAGCACAAACCGACCTGCAGAGCCAGAACTCTGGTTACAAACCCACTTTGTGCATTTTTGAAGAACTTAATTCCAGACTGGAAAAGAAAAACATCTAGATTTCTATTTGAATTCCACAATCTGGTACAAAACAGTTGGTTCTGATCTCTCTGACCCGTTCTATGATCAGCTGCTGTGTTGTGGATCATGATCCTGTTGGACCCAGTTTGGTCCAAGCTTCAGCTGTTGGACTCCAGAACCCTTTGATCTCCAGAAGAGTTCTGGTCCACTAAGTGACTGACAGGAGCCCAAACCATCAGCCCTCCACCACCGTGCTGACAGCTGGGAGGATCCGTTTGCTACAGTGCATTCTGGGTAAACGTCTGTCCTCTGCTCTGGTTCTGGTCCAGAAGTCTTATGGTTCCTTCAGATTAAACTGTCTGAAGCTAGTCGTCTTATAAATAAGCCCTACATGTTTATCTGTCCTGGTATGACCTTTGACCTTTAATTTGTTCTTTGAAACTTGTAGACTCTGATGAAGTTCGTTTTGTTTAGCACTGCATGGTCTGACCTTAAGGGTGAACTTGCCGGGACAGTTCCTCCTGGGGAAATCATCTGTAATGTTTTCCACTTGTAAATAAAGTTTTCTCTCTAGATTGATGACTTCAGCACAATATTTCTTCCTGCCTTTACTGTTTTAAAGATTAAAAAATGACACTCGGTCTAAAACTTACCTGGATAAATTGCCCTGCCCTGTGATGCTCGTTAAGCACTTTTGATTAGCTTTTTTTATTGTGTTGTCGTGTCTGTGACAACAACTGCTAATGGGGATCCACCCCGTGTTGCACAACACGAGCCCCGGCGGAGCTCTGCCGCTCACTAATTATTTTATACTGCCTCTGCCAACGCCTCTTTAATGGAAATGATGTTTATTTCTTTCCACGTTGCCTCTGTCAGTGTGGCTGTTTTCTCTCACCCACTGTGGCTAAATGAATGATGGATGTACAGAGAGCACATGCCATCTCCTCATGCACTTCCTTTTTTTTTTGTTGTTCGGAAAGTTTTTTCCTCAGTCAGACACATCATAATTACTTTTTTATAATCGTAGCCTGCTGACAGCCAGAACATGATAAACATTGGAGGTAAATAAACACAAGAAGAAGAATAAATCACTCTAAATGACTGACAAACAGTCTCCTCCTTCATGTTCTGGTTCCATTTCAACCCCAAGTGGTTAACTCATCTATCCGTGAACATCAGGACCACGCTCTGTTTGAAAACCTTCCGGTGCGCCCCACCTAATCCATCTGTTTAGACCTCCTGTAAAAATGGAGGTCCAAATGGCAAAACCTGCAAAGACTCCCCTCCCACGCTCCCTTCCTGTTTGGCAGCTCATCTCTCTCACTCAAACACACACTTATTGGGTTTCTCTTATATATTAGCTTTTATTGTCCGATTTAAAGCGTGGGGCGGGTGTTAGTGAGTATGTGGGAGAGACTGTCTGCATGTTGGTGAATTGATCGTAGAGAGACCAGGTGAGTAATACACAACACATTCAGACAAAAACCCACTGTGTAAAACATCTATTCATATCTTCTAACGCTAACCCATCTAACTCACCTCTGAACAAAACAGAATAATGTTCCTCCTGATGTTCTGCTCAGCTCTGTTAAACACATAGAACCAATTGTGTTTTTATCATATCTAATCGGGTCTTGGTCACATGCTAAGATTGGCTAACGGGTCCTAAAACATTTTTCAGTGAAAGGAAGTTTCATTAGGGGGCGGCTGTGGCTGAGTGGTTTGAGCAGTCGTCCTCCAGTGCAAGAGTTGGGGGTTCGATTAAACCAGCAGTCACATACCAAAGTGTCCTTGGGCAAGACATTGAACACATCATTGCGTCTGATGTGTGTCCCGTCGGTGTATGAATGTGATAAAGCACTGATTATTCTTTGTAGAGATACAGTAGAGCGCTGTATGAATGGGTAAATAATGGTACAGATCGTTGTGGAAAATGCTTTGAGTATCTTGACAAGATAGAAAAGCACCCTATTAGGGCAGTCCATTTACCATTAGCCCTGCAGTGAAGTCCTCCCAGAGGGATCTTCATATGGATGTTCAGACCCTGCAGGCAAAAGGATTTGAAACTCTCATTGAACCTTCAGGACTGAGGGGGCTTCAGTTGCGTGGATGCAATTAGTTACGTGCAAAACAAAAAGCCTGGAAATGAGTGCCAGAAATGGAAACTCAAAACTGTTTATGAGAACAAGCTTTAAGACGTGACCAGCCTATAGAGCACAACCTGTTTGCCAGGATTACCCTTAACCCCTAACAAGATGTTGGATTTTATTACCCCAATTTAGCAGACTGATGAAGACACAGGCTCGAATGTAAAGAGATGTGAGTCTATTTACAAAGTGCTCAAATAAATATTTGCTGTAAGGGAAAGGTGAAGCAGGTGAGTATGGGTAGTTTTCAAAGTACTTGATGGTTGGAAGTTCTTGGTCACGTTTATTCTCTGTTGGTAAGCTTCCTCCTGGCCAAATAAACACTTCATCATTTATGTGCAGAATAACTGGTTACCTGCCCAAATTGCACCCATCCTCAGTGACCTCTGAAGATAAACACCAGCTCCCAGCTTTTCTTTCTGTGCTCCGGTGAAGACAGATGTGTCTTCCTGTGCCCCCCGCCCCTAAAACACACACACACACCACTTCCCTGCTTGCTCTCTTTTGTCTTGTGAACCCTTAAAGAGCCTCTTTTTTTTTCCTGCATACCTTCCTAATTTGAAGGATTTGATCAGCTGGTCTCTCAACAAAGTTGATCAACTTCTCCCGACAGGAGTCAGGGTAAGGAGGACCCTCTTACCTTGATGGAAACAAATTGGATTCATGATGACAACTGGATTTTGCTGTTTGGCTTGATGAAATCAGTATTGTCTACAAATTTGTGTGGATGTGTCGAAGCTTGGCAGCACTCAGACTGAATTATGTGGAGCTGCGTCAGAAGGCTGGAGCAGGCTGTAATCAGGACTATGAACTTTCTGGCAGCAGCCATGAATGGTTGGGAATAATCTTGGAGAAAGCTGTGAGCTGTGAGGTGTAAGGAATCAATTCGGCTGTTTGGAGTTACCATCAGAGAAATGTACTAGTGAGATTTTAAAAGGCAGAAACCACAATTTATGAGTTCTGCCTGACCCAAACTGTGGCTTTGACGGCGGACTTATCTCAATACCTCCTGGCATGTTTTGAAAAAAACAAAGATGCTTTGTCTGTCTCCTCACCACTCCCTTCCCCAAGGCCGTGGACGTGTGACAGAACCTCAACCGAACTGATGATAAATAACACCTCTTATCTGGATAATGGCTGAAAGGGGGGGCTCTGGACTCTGCTACAACCTTCCCTTAAAATCCAATGTCTTCACCGGCCTATATATACATGTATCACATCTATGTGTGTGCTATGCTGTGGTAGTTTTTTTTTTTTTGATGCCTCAAATCGTGCCCCGTCTACGACACGATGAAAGATCTTTTTTATACCGTCTCTCCTCATGTTTTCTTCCCTTTTCTCATCTAAGCAAAAATATTATTCTGAAGAAGAATGAGGGCTGCACTAATTATCAGGAGCTTTGTGCACTACATCCATCTTTCGGACGACTGTACGTACTATACATGTTCTCGTTGTATCGGTGCAATGACAATAAAGCTTATTCTGATTCTGTCATCCTGCACAGAGTCAAGCATCTGCATGAAAGGTATGAATGGATTGAACTCTTTCTAAGTGCCCTGAGGTGATTTTTGTTGTTAATGGGTCATATAAAAACTGAACTGAATGTTCACTGTTGCTCTGAGATTCAGGGTCATTACAGCCAAAATGTTCATCCAGACCAGGTCATACAACATGTACCACACATCACACAGCTCCAGTCTGTGGAATGCAGTTCAGTTCATCTGTGAAATACACAAAGATGTGCAAACCTCCCACTGAGGCTCGTTACTTTTAGTGTCATGCTGGGTGTCGCAAGAATGCCCATCTTGATGAGCATCAGCACCAAAACAGATTTTTATTTTGTTCCATCTAACATTTGAGTATGGAGGATAAAACACTTCAGATGGGAACTCCAGCGCATTCTGATGCGTCTCCTTTCTTAATTTGATCCAGAAATATTTGAAACTTTTATAAACTTAATTTTTGTACAGTTTATTTATTTTTGCAAAATGTGTTTTTTTTTATTTTTATTGACTTTATCATCAGTTAAATGTAAATTTGTGGTATAATTGCTCCGTTTATTTTTTATATGAAGAACATTGTTACCAAAAACAAACTTTGTATCTACGACGTGCTCTCAGGCAGGTATTTCAATGACAAATATTGAACATTTAAAATCTAAGTCTTAAAGAAATAAAAAACAAAACAATCTTTTGAACCGTT